>NW_028327185.1:26205062-26506794 GCF_987537825.1 Furipterus horrens
CTCCCAGAGATGTCAACTCTGTGCATCATAAATGCTCCATCTCCCTCGGGGTATGTGTTTGTTGTCAGCCTGGACATTGACACGAAGCTCTCCTGGGTCCCTCTGCCCTGTGTCATGTCACCTATGCTTGGTGCTATGAGCATCCTCTCAAGTCAATGACCATGTCAACTGGGATTTTTCTCCTCTGGCATTGGGTTCATAGGGTCTGGTGCCCGCTCGCCAATATGCAATTATCCTATTGCTGGCCGGCTTGGACACTGAGCTGTGTGGGGCTGGGATGAACTGTAGGGTCCAGCGGAGCTTCTGTCTAGATTCAGCTGATGTGTGTCAGAAGTTTTGATAATTCTTTGAAATTAGGCCCAATAGTGTCTGAAATAGTCTCTGCCTTTTGTCCACAAGAGAAGGTTGTCTTTCTTTACAACATATTTTTCTAACTCAGAGACTTCAGAGGTGAGCGAAGAACCATTGAGTTTCCTGAGGAAAACTGTTACAGGAAGAGGAAAACAGACAGGAAACCAGCCCAAACCCCCAACTGCACCTGCTCCTGGGACGGTCCTTGTGCTCAGAGAGCCAGAGCGCCCCCTGGTGGTCACAGCCCCTCCTGCAGGAGGTTTGTGTCAGGGCTCAGGCTGACTCCCCCTCACTGTGTCTCTCGCACAGTAATACACGGCCGTGTCCTCGGCTCTCAGGCTGCTCAGCTCCATGTAGGCTGTGCTCGTGGACTTGTCTGCGGTCATGGTGACTCTGCCCCTGAACTTCTGTGCGTAGTCTGTGTTACCATTGTTAGGGTAAATCCTCCCCATCCACTCAAGCCCTTGTCCTGGGGCCTGTCGCACCCAGTGCATCCAGTAGTCTGTGAAGGTGTATCCAGAAGCCTTGCAGGAGACCTTCACCGAGGCCCCAGGCCTCCTCACCTCAGCCCCAGGCTGCACCAGCTGCACCTCGGAGTGGACACCTGTGGGGAGGAGGCAGGAGTGGGTGGAAATCCCCCTTGACATCCCTGGTCCCCTCCTCAACCCGGGGACTGGGGACCCCCTTACCTGTAGCCACTGCCACCAGGAGGAGGGCTCTCCAGCTCCAGTCCATGCTGAGGGGCTGTGCCGTCAGGACCTCTGTAGGGGAGGGTGTGGCTGAGGGTGATGCTCTCAGGGCACAGACAGACCCACATTTAACCGAGTCTACCTCTTCTCATTTGCATATTCATGAGGCAGAGGCTTTCATAACTGAAGACTTGAACCCACCTGAGAGAAGATAGAGGGCACAGGGACCATGCTCACAGGACTTAGGGAGTCAAGTTCTAACCGGTGTTATAGGATATGTGTCCCCTGACAGGTCACTGAGCTCTGTGCTGACACAGCTTCTCCCACTGAGGAAGGGGCCCCCCAGGACATGCTCCTCATTGTAAGCCCGCCTTTGAGTGACACACAAACCACCTGGATTAGTTCTGGGCTTCAATGCCTGAACATCTTATCCTGGGAGCAGGGTGTCTCCAAAATCCTGCACCTAGTGAGTTACTGAAACCAATACTGTCTCTAGCTTCTTACAATTCACATACAGAGATATCTTACAAATACCTCATTTGACTGTGATCCTCTTGTATTATCAAGTTTGGTAAGTGCTCTGATAGAACAGGATATTTCTAGCACCTTTTGTACAACTCTTATTTTAGATGTTTTCATGAAAAGAGGAAGGCCCAGCCCTCAGAGGAAATCCCTCCCCAGATCCTCCCACAGCTGCTCATGGGGCAGCAACTCTGAGCTTGTGGGTCTGGCAGGCACCCTGCTGCCCAGCCTGCACCCTGCACTGGAGGCTCACACCTGGGCTCACAGGGAATGGACCTCTCAGCATCTGGACTCCAGTTTGCTCCCTCAGAGACACCATGTACTTGACATTTTGAGACACAGAGAACTAACCTTACTAAACCCAGGTGACTCTGCAAAGACCCCTCAAGCCATGGCTCTGTGAAGCCACCAGGGATCCCCTGCCCTGGAGCTGCCAGGTGCACTGACATAGCTAACATTCCGGATTCCTGAAGCTCTTGGGGGCTTCACGAACATCTGTCTTCAAGTTTCTCTGCTTGCAGGTCCCATTGGATATCCCTGCATGTGACCCTAAACTCAGTGCACTGCTACTTCTCAGTGAGTCTCTCTTTCTCTCTGTCTCTGTCTCTCTGTCTCTGTCTCTGTCTCTGTCTCTCTCTCTCTCTCTCTCTCTCTCTCACACACACACACACACACAAACACTGATGATTTTAATTATAATGACTCCAGGTCTCTCTTAGTCCCTGTTCCTAGCACATTGGCAAGATTCCCACTCTCACCCGAACTGAGTGAGTGACCCACTTAGACAGGAGAACAAAAGGAAGCTAGACTGATGTGAAGACTGGAGAGGACCCACTCTCGTGGTTTCCTGTTCTCCCAGAACTTGGAACCAGCAGAGGCCATGTTGAGATGTGTCCTGCCTTTTCCTGGGAGGGTCCAACCCTGGATACCCTTGAGCAGTCAGTGTAGCCAAAACTACCCAACATATTGGGGGGTTCATGCTGACATACAGCCCACAGGTCCCCTTCTCAGAGTTCACAGCCTAGAGCCCCAGGGGCAGGATCATGGAAACACTAGACAGGGGTCTCCCCAGGAGCAGAAGCAGGTGCTGAGCCACGAACAGAGGACACAGAAGAGTCTGTGGACCAGTGTCAGTGTTGTTTCCCACGGGGCACCTTGTGTCCTGTGCGCCCCCTGGTGTCCTGAGCGCCCCCTGCAGCCCAGGCCTCCTGTCTCCTGCAGGGATGTTTGTGTCTGGGCGCGTGCTACTTCCAATCACTGTCTGTCGCACAGTAATACACGGCCGTGTCCTCCTCAGTCATCACAGAGCTCAGCTGCAGGGGGAACTGGTTCTTGGATGTGTCTCTTGAAGCATCATTACCTATGCACCCTGTTTATTCCAGCCCCTTCCCTGGCGGCTGGCACATCCCACTCTAGTAGTAACCACTGGTGATGGAGTAACCAGAGACCGTGCAGGTGACGGAGAGGGTCTGCGAGGGCTTCACCAGGCCTGGGCTCCACACGGGGCAGGGCAGTGGAGAGGAATGGGGGAAATAAGGGACAACTGTAATAGAACAACAATAAAAAAAATGGAAAAAAAGAAGCAGCAACACAGAGTGATGCATTGTGCTGACACTGATGTTTGGAGTGGACGCCTACAGTGTACCAGTGTCATGTGTCTGCCTCAGTTGCAAGAACATGTTGGGTTCCATCAGTCTCTGAGAGAGGGGTCCTTGTAGTTTGGGGTAGATTTACACCTTGGGCCAGAAACTACTGATGGTCATGTGAGACCTGACAACCCCTGTGGTGATGGAAAGTCTGTGTCAACAGCGCATGCAATGGTTCTGTGGTTGCCATAAGCTATGATTGTCACCCTTTAAAATGCAACCTCAGGGGAATTTGCAACAGTAAAAGAAGCTTCCATTGACACATAGGCTGGGGCCTTCCATGGTGTATCCAGAAAGGTCCCAGAAGCAGTGTTGACAGTAAACCCCCTTCAGGAAGAATCTGGTCAATGATACAAAGCAATCTGTCCAAAGAGTATTTGAAGCTGGATTTTAGGTGCATGTACAGCTTCCTAGCTGCCCTCTATTTCAGAGTAGACATCAACAAGTGAACTGTCAAGACCACTATAGTCAAGGAAGTGGC
Organism: Furipterus horrens; assembly: GCF_987537825.1. Classification (NCBI taxonomy): domain Eukaryota; kingdom Metazoa; phylum Chordata; class Mammalia; order Chiroptera; family Furipteridae; genus Furipterus; species Furipterus horrens. The sequence continues at coordinate 26,208,752 of NW_028327185.1, forward strand.
AGGTGATGAAAACTAAGCAGCTTCCTGAACCCTGTGCTACTATAGGCAAGATAGCAGAACATCTGTAATAAATCACCACAACCAGTGTGGAACCAAAGTCCACATGTCTCCACATGCACAGGATCCTGCCGCATGGCACAGGGGAGTAAAAGGCATGGCTGTTTTCCCACCAGCTCTCTGAAATTAAGCTTGAAAACAGCATGATGGTGTCTCTACAGCATTTGTAAGTCTTCCCAAGCCCTCCCTTGGCTGAGACTCTGGCCTGGAGAGGTGACTCAGTCAGCAGCTGGTCTGGACCTGTGGCCACATGACCAAGGAATAAGGACTATTGCCACATGTTCACTTAGGGACAGTTCCTGACAGGTCCCTGCAGTCAGGCTCCTGAGGACTGTGGCCGTCCTCAGTCTAGAAGGAGCCCCTCCTCTAACAAACTGGGTGCAGGGCAATGGGGTTCTCCTCCAAACCAACACAGCCTGCTCCCCATGGGCATGGCTGTGGGTGGTGGGGTGAGAGATGGTCCACTTTCCACCTAGTGGCACAGGTGCCACCCTGGAGAGCACACTTCCCTGTGCTGAGGCTGTGATCATTCAGTGGTATTCAATCCAAAAGGAGGTAGTGATGGCCATCAGTGCCTCTGGCCCTCTGAGGGGCCCACATGGTCCTGCCCATCCCCTGAACCTGCACCTTTCAGAGAAGGGCAGAGTGTGTGCAGGCTGAGCCGTGTGAGTGCCACGTGCCGTCCTGACAACAGGCCTGCGGGGCTCAAGAGCCACTCTTCCTTGGTATCTAAAGAGTTTCCAACAAACCAGTATTGTAGCACTGGCTTGTGTGCTTCATGCCAGAATGTGAATCGAATGGTCACAGATTTTTGTTTCATTCTTCACTGGTGTGCATGCCTGGGTTGGGGGCCAGGTTCCAGCTGGGGATGTGCAAGAGGCGCTGATCAATGTTTCTCTCCCTTTTTCTTCCTTCCTCCCACTCTCTCTAAAAAATAACATAAAATCTTTAAAATATATTATTTTACAAATGTAATATGAAATTAATAAGAATAAATTTTGTTTCACATTAACATTTAAAATTACATATTTTCTTCATGCAGTACAGGTATATCTTACGGCAGTTAAAATCCAAACATCCCCACAAATACCAAGACCAGGGGAAGCCATGATGGCCAAACACATTTGGGGGACGTTAGGGGATGTAGCTGGGACAGGTGACTGTGCACATACTTCTTTAACCTCCCTTTTGTGACTGGTCATGTGGGGAGAGGGGGGAAGAGTGAGCAGGACCCCAGGCCTGTGGAGCTCAGGGTCTAGGTCAGATTTAGGGAGAATTAGGTCAGTAGGTGACAATGAGTTATGTTAAGGTGTGTTTATACCTCCACCCAGTAAATGAGGAGCAAGAGGGTAACATGAGGCAGGGAGAACAGAGACCTGAGGGTGGACATCCTGGGGGATGATCACAACCCCCATGGGGTGGGTGTGCCTTTCAGGAGGGAGGACAAGTGTGAGGAGATTGTGTGCATGATGGGTACAGGGAGCCTGAGCGCCACACACAGGGGCCTGGATGGGGCTGGCACCCCGCCCCCGCCCCCTGCCCCTCCCCCGTGTGAAATGTTTCCAACCACAGGGAAGATGGGAGCACTCAGGATGGTTTATTGCCAGAAAGGAAAAGGACACACAGGAGCACAGTGGAGGGAAGGTCCCCAGGTATAGATGGAACCTCACCTGCAGACAGACAGTTTCTTCCATGTTGTCTGCAGTGAGACTGTGGGAAATCAGAGCCACAAAGAAGGAGGAAGTGTCCCTGGATGCAGCTGAGAGATTTAAAAGGGAACACCTGCTCCCAAGAGTAAGCCCCTTCCTTCCCCACGGCGTTCACCTGCCTCTGGGGCTGTGCTCTGTGCTCAGTGGTCAAGATCACCCCCTGGTGTCCTGAACACGCCCTGCAGCCCAGCCCTCCTGTCTCCCCCAGGGAGGTTTGTGTCTGGGCTCGGGCTGACTCCCCCTCACTGTGTCTCTCCCACAGTAATACACGGCCGTGTCCTCGGCTCTCAGGCTGCTCATTTGCAAGTACAACATGCTCTTGCCGTTGTCTCTGGAGATGGTGAATCCGCTCTTCAGAGAGTTGGCGTAGTACGTGGTACCTCAACCCCCACTAATGTATGAGACCCACTCCAGCCCTTTCCCTGCAGCTTGTCTGACCCATCTCATTCAGTAGCTACTGAAGGTGAATCCAGAGACACACCCCCTCAAGGCTGCACAAAGCCTCCCAGACTCCACCATCTGCACCTCACACTGGACACCTGCAAACACATTGACGCCCTGGTCAGGAACCTGTCACTAGTTCACTGTTCCTCTCAGTCATATCCACTCACATACTCAGTGTCTCACATTCTCTATAAATTACCTCTTAAAATTGCAACAAGGAAAACCCAGCTGAGCCCAACTCCATGATGAGTGGTTTGTGTTCTGTGCTGACCAGGCACCGGGAACACCTGATAATCCCAGACTGGGTTCCAGTCCCAGGGCTGCACGGTCAGGTCAAGGCTGGGAAACACTCTAAGGGCACATGTCTGTTAAGAATTACTCACAAGACTTGGACAGTTTGGCTCAGTGGTGGGAGACTAATCCTTTTACCAAAGATGGTGGGGTCAGTCCCAGGTCTGGGCATGTATGATCTCCTATCTGGGCATGTATGGAAGGCAACCAATCTCTCTCTCTCTCTCTTTCTCTCTCTCTCTCTCTTTCTCTCTCTCTCTCTCTCTCTCTCTCTCTCTCTCTTTCTCTCTCTCTCTCACTCTCCTCCCTCTCTTTTGGTCACTCTCTCTTTCTTTCTCTCTAAAAGCAATGAAAATAATGTCCTCCAGTGAATATTAAAAAATAACAATATGAAAAATTTAAAAATTACTTCCTCCATTTGGTCCTGTGACCTCCACAGTGACCCAACTGCTCCAGGAGATGAGTACATGACCTAGAACCTAGAAGAGTAAATTGTCATCAATGGAACAGTATTTAAAATGAGAGATGCCTTTGACAGTCACCAATAATGAGCACAGCAAGAGAATTCAACCCTCATGAGCAGAGGATGTCATGTTCAAGAGACTGGAAGTTCCATCTGACCCTATTTCACCTACAAGGGATCAGAGTATGAACTAGAACAGAGTGGGACCCTAGAGCATGTGGACCCAGTGTTGGAGGAGGTGGAGCATCTGTGTGGATGATTGGGAGACAGAAGTGTGAACTCTACAGAGAAGCAGACAGTGCTCCAGGGTCATGTTTCTTCAGCGGAGTTTGGTGCTGAATGTGCAGCAGCCTCACTGCCTCATTTTTTTATTCTCTGGACTCTGGAAAAACCAATAAAAAATTGGGGGCACAGAGGAAACTCAGTCATGCCTAGATCTGCTAAAGTGAGGATGTAGATGGAGTTTGTGGAGTAAGTATGATGAAATTATAGAAATTACATTTTGGAAAACCATAATGCCAATCACAATTATGAAATAATTAATATGAAGAACATCATTTTTCTTCATTCTTTGATTACATTTAAACAGCCTCACCTTTCTGGGGCTGATGGATCTAACTTTATATAAAACTCGTCAGCCACGGAGGATCAACCTTATTGTCACCATCAGCATCTGTGGCCCTGTGGAATTGTGATATAGTTCTAATCAAGAATGTAAGGGACAGTTTCACCCCTGTTTAAACAGAAGTAAATCTCAGAAAACTTGTCTCTGCCCTCTTTCATTTGTTTTCATGCCTGCACATGACCTCTGGGAATGTTGTCACCTCATCCACATGAGTTGGACATCACCTGGGCATGCAGTCACATGCTGCGTAGATCAGTGTGCAGAACTGGGAAGAGATCCTCCAAGGTACAAGGATTATGAAATTAAGCAAGCCTGGAGCTGACACTCCCAGAATTCTTGTTCTTTGTAAAAATATTTTATATACTTATTTTTAGAGTGAGGAAAAGGGAGGGAGAAAGAGAGGGAGAGAAACATTGCTGTGTGGTTGTCTCTCGCTCACTCCCAACCAGGAACCTGGCCCACAACCCAGGCTTGTGCCCAGACTGGGAATCAAACTAGTGGCCCTTTGGTTTGCAGGCTGACACTCAATCCACTGAACCACACCAGCCAGAGCATAATTCTTGTTCTTTATGTTGTGATTTTTCTCCTTGTTTAGCAATTCAAGGTGTCTTATTCACTTTCCTCAGCAATACACAGTAATCTAGTCTTTGATATAAAAAATGAATTGATTTGGAAATTAACCCATCTCTTTTACTCAGCCATAAAATTAAAATAAAATCAAAATAAAATCTTACCATATTGGAGAATGTGAATAGACCTAGGGGTATTATGCTGAATAAAATAAGTCAGACTGAGTAATAAAAATACCATATAACCTCAATTATATGTGGAATCTAAAGGGAAAAAAACTATCAGAATATAAATAGACTCATAAACCTGGAGAACAGACCAGAGTTTTGTGGGTGGGAGTTGAGTTGGGAGACTGAGTGGAAAAGGTAAAGGGATTAAGAAGCACAAATTGGCAGTAACTGATGAAACACAGGATGTAAAGCACAGCACAGGGAATACAGTCAATAATGTTGTCATAGCTTGTGTGGTGCCAGGTGGGTATTGGAAGTATTGGGACATCACATTGCAAATCCACTTTGGTTTAAAAGTACCAGATTTTTTCCCTTTATATATTAAGGGAGGGTTGAAATTCCTCCCACTTTGTACCCTTGTTCCTAGGTAACATGGGTGCAGTGGGGCCAAGCCCAGTGTGAAGGCAAAGTCAAGTGCAAGGCTGGGGTCAGGCAGGTGAAGAGTAGTGTCACCTCCTGCTAGGGGATAGTGATCAAAAGCATGGCCTTGGGGATTAAATGACCACTTGGGTGGAAGACAAACACAGCAATTACATTGTGGAGAGAGATGCTTTGTGTCTACCTATGCCTCCATCTTGGCTGGAGCCCCCCCGCCCCCCGCGCAGGTTTCTTATTCTTTATGTTGTGATTTTTCTGCTCATGAAGCAAGTTCAAGTTGTATTTCATCACTTTCCTTAGAAATAGCTTCACGTATTCATCTAGTCATTAATATATTGGGCTGGCCAAAAAGCTTGTTTGGTTTTTCTGTAAGAGGGCTCTAGTAGTGCTTAGTTGTGTTAACTTCATTCAAAACAACTTTGTTAGATTACATTGTGACAGCTCAGCATGCATTTAGAAAATTAATCAAAATTGGTGAATTTTGGTTAGCCATTTTAATATTGAAGAAGAAAAATACATTTTTGTTATATTGTGGTTTATTATTTCAAGAAAGACAAAAACACAACTGAATGCAAAAAAAAAATAGAATTTGTGCAGTGTGTGAAGAAGATGTTGTGATTGATAAATATGTGTTAAAAGTGATTTGCGAAGATTTGTGGTGGAGATTTCTCACTGACCGATGCTCCATGGTAGGGCAAACCAGTGAGGTTGATAACGATAAAATCAAGACATTAATTGAGAACAATCAACATTATACCAGGCAGAGGATAACTGACATAAAAATGTGTCTTTTATTTTATGTAAAAAAAAAAAAGAGAGAGAAAACTAAATGCACTTTTGTCCCAAACCACTAATTGGAACATTATCCCATCTTTTTATTTAGCATTGAAAAAGAAATGAAATCTTACCATTTGGGACAAGATGGATGGATTTAGAGGGTATTATGCTGACTTAAATAATTTAGTCAGAGAAACACAAATACCACATTATGTCAGTTATATACAGAATCTGAGGAGCAAAATAAAGAAACAAGCAGAATTAGAAACAGACTCATGTAACCAGAAAACAGATTGGTGGTTTCCAGGTAGGAGGGGAGTTGGGAGCCTGGATGAAAAGATAGAGGAATTAAGAAGAACAAATGGACAGTTACAGATTAAATCCAAGGAGGTAAAGTACAGCACAGGGAATAAAGTGAATAATATTGTAATAAAATGTGTGGTGCCAGGTGGGAACTGGAAATATTGGGCCATCACATCACAAATTCTACAAATGTCTGACGACTGTGCTGTAGGTTAGAATTTGATATAAAATAATAAGAATGTCAACTGAAATTGAAAAAGAAAAAAAGTGAATTAACACAAGTGCCAGGGAGGTTAAGGCAAAGGTGTGGGGCTGAGTGTGACATGCAAGGAACATGGCTGAATCCAGGAATGTGCTCACAGGTTGCATCTGTACTGGGAATTTTCAGAGCATTCTTTAGGGTTATAGAGAAGCCCGCTGAGAACCTCAACCTCCTGTTATTCTCTGGTGGTTCAAACCTCAGGGAACAAACTGGGGGCTGCAACCAGGACTTATTTTAATAATCTGACTTGCTGAAGGGCCTTTCCTGTCCTCCCAGAGATATCAACTCTGTGCATCAGGAATACACCATGTCCCCTTGGGGTGCATGTTTGTTTTGAGCCTGGACATTGACACCAAGCTGTCCTGGGTTACTCCGCCCTGTGTCATGTCACCTATGTCTGGTGCTGTGAGCATGCTGTCAAATCAATGACCATCACAACTGGGGTCTTTCTCCTCTGGCATTGAGTTCATAAGCCTCTGATGCCTGCTAGCCAGCATGCCTTTATTCTGTTGCTGGCCGGCTTGGACACTGAGCTGTGTGGGACTGGGCTCTTGGAGGTGTCCCTGATGATGGTGAGTCAGGATTTCATTGCTGGGTTGTAGTCTATGCTTCCAACATTCCATGAAGCACCAACCTTCTCCAGCCCCATCTCTGGAGCCTGACGGGTCTAGTGCACAGCATAACTTATTAAAGAGAATCCAGAGACAGCGCAGGTGAGGGAGAGGGTCTGCGAGGGCTTCACCAGTCCTGGGCCCGACTCCTGCAGCTGCACCTGGGACAGGGCACCTGGGGACAAGGAACATCAGTCCCTGTCAGTCATGTGCAGTCGCCATCATTTCATAGACCCGTGTCTGACACCCGTGACACTCACCCTGAGGGGCTGCCACCAAGCATAGGAGGAGACCCAGTAGTCTCATCTTTCAGAGCATATCTCTGCTTTCCCCAGAGACCTCAGCCCCATGTGAGCAGAGAGCTGGGAGCCCCCACAGCCCAGGGGAGAATATACCCTGGAGCAGGGAGAGAGATGTGCAGCGTTCTTCTTATAAATGAAGAGGGACTTAGTTCAGACACCTTGGTCATTATGGGACCTCTGGGGAGACACCCCTTCTTGTGAAATCACTCATCATGTAAATCAGAGATAGGGATCACCAGCTTTATGAAATACCTTAGAATTTGATCAAAGGATGGCCTCATATTTCTTAGCAAAGGAAGAAATGGTGGTTACCCTGCCTGTGGTGGCTTAGAGCCAGTCATGAACCAAAAGGGCCCTGGTTTGATTCCTGGGCAGGTCATAAGCCAGGGTGGCAGGTTAGGAGCCTGGTTTGGGGCCTGTGAGAAGCAACCAGTTCATGTATCTCTTGCACATTACTGTTTCTCTCCCTCTATTTTTCTCTCCAGTACCCTCTCTCTAAAACTAAATAAATAAAATCTTTAAGGAAGAAGAAATCATGGTCTAAATGATGATTTAAAATGTTTATGCATCATTCAAGTATATTTAAAAGGGATTACAGTTGTTCAGACAGTTTCTGTAACAACACCTAAAGATAGCTACAATGACCAAATTGTGTTCTTTGTAATTTTACATGCACTCAATGTCCTCCTTGGTGTAAAAAAAATAATAATAAATAAAACAAGCTGATTTCAACATCACATTTTTATTATTTATGACATTATTTCATTATTTTTATCTGAGTAACTTCACTTCAAGCACAGACTTGAGAGAGTCATGATTTTTTATCTTTGGAAGATTTTCATTGTGGCTCCGTGTGTGACTGCACACCCAGGGCACACCCAGGGCACGTTGCAGCGCCCTAGACTAGTGATGCCTGTCTACACCCGAGACTCTTCCATGTGTTGAAATGATTATGACAGTGGAGTAACTGACCATTTTCCTAAACCTCATATTGTCAGTGATGGTGGAGTTCAGAGGAAGGAACTAAGGAGAATTCTTATCATAGATGTGCTCACAGGAAAGGGAACTTCAACCGTGGTAAGGATCCCTCACTCCCGATCTCTGTCAGCCGTGTTTCTGGGGGTGGTCACTGTGGTCAGAGGCTGCTGGGCTCTCCCACACAACATATAACCTTCTTAATGCATAATGCACTCTTTACCCCATCACACATATGGTTTGGGGATATATTCTCTGTCTAGGTGTGTTTTAATCCCTTAATAGAAGTTTTGAGGGTTTGGTGAGTCATTAGTTTTAAATTTAATAATGGTCATTTCATCATTATTTTAATTGGTTCTTTATTCTATGTTTTTACAAAATTGCCAAAGAAAATAGCCAGTTACCATGGTCCATGTTCATTGGTTACAGCAACCATAGGGACTAGAATGGGCTCTGGAACCAGAAGTAGGTCGATGCTGGAAAGTGTACCCACAAATCTGGGAGCGACTGTGGAACTGGGTAAGGGGAGGAGGCTGGACTTACTTTGAGTCAGATGACAGAAATATATGTGACTTTAATGAAGAGAGTTTTACTAGAAATACGTGTTTAAGACCTCCAGAAAGTACAGGGCACCTAACTACTGATGGGCAGGAGAATATCTGGCTTCCTGGCCTTCAAAGAGACAAAGCAGACTGAGAGGTGAGAAGAATCTTTTCTTTCACTGGGACTCAGAGACACTGAGAACTTAGAGATAAATTTAGTCGATGGGGAGGCTGAGTGTTTCCAACAAGCAGATGAGACCATTTTCAGAGGGTCTCTCTGCATAGACAGTAATGAAAAAACTTAAAGAAGATAATAGAATAGAATAATTACTGAAATGAATGTGGATCATAATAACTATGATCAGTGAGTTTGGCTGTGGTTGTCTGAACTATGCTTGGTACCTGTGAATTCTAAATGGGAAAGGGGATCTGTCAGGTTTGGTCAATGTAGATATCTTGGGATCCAAAGATCCTCTAGGGTAACCTGAGTGGGTCCTAATATGATAAGTGTCTATATTAGAAGGAGGCAAGGAAGCAGAGACTGCAAGGGAAGAAGAAAGTGACATGACCACTGATGTCATGTGACCTGATCCTGGCTGTAGAGAAGGAGAGAGGTCATGGGACAAGGAATGCAGTTCTAGCATCTGGGAAAGAAAAGGAATCAGACCCCCTGTTAGAGTTTGTTCAGGCTGCTATAACAGTGTGCCAGGGACTAGGAGCTGATAAACAACAAACATTTATGTCACACAGACCAGGAGACTGGAAGTCCACAGTCTATGTTCCAGCATAATGGAATGTTACTTTATACTACTCTGACTTACCATGAAATTGAACTACAATCAGATGTCCTATTTAACTGATTAAAATAAGAACTTCATGCACTGACAGTTCCTTTGTAAGTGTATTACAAATGGGAACATTTCCAGGCCTGCTTGTACAAGAACAATCCTGACCTTGATTTTACATGACACAGATCCCCCAGCTGCAGGAATGTGGCTGCCATGGACCAGCTGCAGGATGCTGACATTCAAGATCCACATCAGGTCCAGTGAGGACACTGCCCGCACATCCACAGCCTCTCCCCCTGATCCTTTTGTTCTCCTTGTCCCTCTCCCTCCTTATAAACCCCACGTCCTGCAGTGAGAGGGTAAGAAGGGGCTTGAGACAAGACCTGCCTTTGGTTACCGTTTTTGTCAAACCTGATAATGCAGAGTGGACCCACGCTAAGGCCCCAATGGCCCGAGCTGAGGTCTCAGCTACTTGGGGCAGGCTGTCCCCATGGTAGGGATTACAGGAATTTCCCTGTGACTGCCAAGGGTTCTTTATTTCAGGGACCCTCCCTGATGTTTCTCTCAAGGCATCAGCTGCCTTTAAATGCTTTTCTGATGAAAGGAAATAGGACTCATGAGAGTTGAAGGACTCCGGACTGGGTAAGTCCCTGGTGTGCACAACCATGAGCCCCCGGCCCTACCATCTGTGTTTCTTGAACCATCCATAATTGACTGGAATCTATGGGTGCCACACGGCTGTGGGCACAGCTCAGGGACTAAGGAAAACCCCAGGTCTTCAGTGTGGGATTTGGTGTTCTGGTTATGGGTGTCTGGGTTTGGAATATTTGTTCTCTTTGAAAGTTCTCATCTCTTCTGTTTGGGGCTCTGTGAGAGCTATGATCAGTCAAATGTGAAACTTTGGCCCGAGCAGTTCTCTGCTTGCTTCCTTATGTTTAAGGACTTGGCTTGGTCTTTGCTGTTTTGTTCTCCCACAAAATTTTCTCTTGTTCTCATCTGGGTGTTGTGCCATTTAAAACTTATGAAGGTGTTTTTGCTAATGTCCCGGGATTTATTTTGAGAGTATTCATTTGTTTTAGGTCTTCCTTTGTTTTATATGTTTTTTTGTTTCTGTTTGGAAATGGGAAGCTAGGTCTGGACCCATCATTAGGTCACATTTTAGCTGGCCAATCAACTTTAATGACTACTAAGAACTGTTTTGCCAAAGTTCTGATAAGTAGAATAAGATCTCTTTAGTGCAAGCTTTCATGTTGTTACATCATAAGGATTCTACTCAGAAAGAATTTAAATTGATTTGTCAAAGAGGGGGAAAGGACTCATGCCCCTCCCAGGCTGTATGTTCAGAAAGAAGGAAAATGAGAAGGTAAGTCTTTAAACACTCTGAATCCTCCTCCTGGAGGGTTAGCATCTGTGGGGGTCCTGGGAACAATGAGAAAGTTAATACCACAACCAAACACTGAGCAGGTGCAGAAGCAGCAGGGACGACTGCCTCGTTTCAATGTGAAGAGAAGAAATGACACTTTTTAAGTCAAGCCACTCTCCACCCAGGCCTGATATCTCCCCCGACTCTCCTCCAGCCTCCTTACAGTTGTCAAGGGCAAATGAAAATAAGAAAGTCGTGTTTTCAGTACTATTATTAATCATATTGTTTATATGTATGGTAATAAAATAACTGTAAAATATGTTATTTTTCAGTATCATGTGGTCTTGAAAAATAATTGGTATTAAGAAATTTGTTATTTATCTCTGTTAGAGAATTTGTCAAGAAAATGAATTCGGTAATGATTGACTTTAAAATTTGTCATTTGTTAAAATCTAATAAATAGATGTATCTAATATAAAATATTTTTGACATAGTTTTACAAAGTCTTTGGTGATGTGGAACTTTGGAGGTTTGATAGGTTAAATGGTAGAAATTATTACATAGCTTGATAATTTGATGTCACAGGATACTAAAATATTAATTGATCTAAGTGTTCCTGCTTTGGCCTCTTAATGAAGAGAAGCTAGAAAATGGATATAAATCTGTTAGAGAATATATTTTGTACTTTATTTGAAATATGTCTTTTGAAAATATATATGTGTTTTCCAATGGAAACAAAACATATTTCTTAAAGTTCTGTCGTCGTCGTCGTCGGCAGCCGTCCGTCTCGAGAGACGATGGTGTAGCTTCTTAAGAGTCTATCTGCACCGCCAAGAATGGTTGTGCAGTCCGACTCGGGAGTGACATGGTATCTGTCTCCTCCCGTGTTGGATCGACATCTTGCGATGACGCTGAAGCTACAGAGCCTGGGCAGGGTGATATGGAGGGTCTGCTGTTGCCCATGCAGCAGACCCCCCCTCTCTTCGCAGCTGAAGGGTCCCAGGGAAAGACGGAGTCGATACAGCTTGGCTTCAGGTGCGCCGCAGGAGTTGCCGGTGTTGACTACAACGTCGAACCGCCTTAGGGACTCCGGCTCCGGATTTTCTGTCGGGGTTTACTCCCTTAGCCTTTCCCCTGAAGAGGTATGCCACAAGGCAGCGGAGGTTTTTTGGAGTCAGAGTTTTCCTTCTCTGATGTGCCTTGACTGGAAGATCGAACCAGCGACACTTAGCTCGCAGGCCGACGCTCAATCCACTGAGCCAAACCAGCCAGGGCTTAAAGTTCTGTAATGTTCATAAAAGTATTAATCTAAAGAATGTTAACCCTTAATTTTAGTTGTCACTAAAAATCATGCTTTCTAAGAATCGATAATTCTAATTAAGTTGGGAAGATATTGTGGGAGGCCAGTATGTGTGGTACAGAGGGCTGGAGCCGCTGTGTGGAGCCGGGACCTAAATATGGGCCTGTTTACAGAAACAGGGGTGTCCAAAAAACCCCAGAGTTTGCGGCTCAGGGATGGGGAGAAGGAAGCAGCTTTTAGAATGCCTCCACAGGCCTGAGGCTGGTGGCTAGTGTCTTTGTTATGCAAAATGGCTTTAATGCATCCAAAGCCTCAGGTAGAGGGGAGGGGGCTTGACCAGGGGACGGTATGGAGAAAGCACACAGAGCCTGTGGGAGGTTCTGTGAATGGTCAGAACTGGTTACCGCACCCACTGCATCAGAGGACGCAGTCAGGGATTTAAAAATAAGTGGCAGACATTTTAACCAGGCTGACCATGCAGATTTAACGGGGACTGATGACGCAGTTTTAAGAAAGGGATGTACTTTGCTGCTTTGAAAAGAAAGGCTCTCCATGTCGATTACAAAGGACTAACCATGCAGTTTACAAGGAGGCTAAGAATCCACAAGGTTCTGGATTAAAAGCTGGTGGACCCCATAACACAGACGAGGTCTCCCCAATCAGAATTGAATGATTGGCAGCTACTGGTAAAGCTGAACTGTATTTGGAAAGTAGGGAAAGGGTTTCTCTAACTTTTCTAAAACTAACCTGGTTTGGTAGGGGGAGGCAAGGATATGTGTTTATGGGTGTCTTAAAGAACATATGACTTAACAGCAGAAATCCGCAAATAATTAGATCTATACAACTATTAAATAAACATTCTTTTTCTTTTCACTAAACTCTGGTATTTGTCAGGGTATCCCTGCTCTGAGAAATTGCCCAGAGACTGCTGTGGGAACAGATAACTGGCTTATTGAGGGAACAAAGGAAGGGGAAATGGGGAAGGCAATTCCCTGGACTAACTTGAGGGCCCGTAGGAGCAAAGGAAACTGGCAGAGCGAGGGTAGCTCCCATAGGAGCAAGGGAAATGGTGGCGGAGGGGGTCGGGGTAGCTCCCGGTCCTCCTTGTGGGCCCATAGGAGCAAGGGAATAGGGGAGGATGATTCCCGGTCCCAAGGAGGACCCGTAGGAATAGCCATGAGCAGTTCTGCAGGCACCTTTTTTATACACCTTTCGGTAAGGGGGAGTTTGCTTATTGACATATTCAGTAGGTCATTTACATCTCATTGCTTTCCCCCTCCCACACCCGCTTAGTTAACATAATGAGCTAAGTCCATTAGCATTTCCTCTGGGAAAGTTTCAGTCCATCAACATATCTTTTGGGAAATGCTAAGTCCAGGGCCAGGTTGATTACCAAAGTCCAGATGTCCATGATCTGACAATATTGAGTTGTAATTTTGGTGGCAGGCAATCGGGCCCCTAACTAAAGAGCCTGTGAGTTCTGTTTCAATCGGAGCAGATCATGGGTTCTGGAGCAGGTCATGGATTCTGTAACAGGCCCATAAGCCTTAACTGGCTGGCAAATGCGCCCTACATAACATACTGCTGGTCCCACACTCCAGAGGGTTTTAGAAGTAGAATAGGAATGCAATGTACTCTTAGAAGCTGATGAAGTCTGCTCTGCTCTTTGTCACCCCAAATTCTTATCAGTAGAACGTGAAAACAAAACGTTTAAGTAAAAAGAGACACCTGGACTTCTGTGATATGCCTTCCCACCTCACAGTCTTGCTACCTGTCTCCCTGTGCTGGTTTATGCTTCCCTTTGTTGTTAACTCCCAACCATTTGGGGGAGGTCTGCATGCTTACCCTGTGCATTTCCGCACGTAGCAAACTCAATAAAAACCCTGACTGAGAAAAGAGTGATCAGTGATCTCCTCTGAGAGACACTCACCCTTCTCTCTCCTCAGACAATTTGTGTCTGAGTCAGTTTTTTCATCCACATGGAGGGATTTGCAGGATCAGAAACCCTTGCAAGTGGCGCGGAAGAGGGACCAGCGAGAAGGACTCGCGGGAGTGCTGCTGGCTGCGACCAAGCGTGTGAGCTGCACGTCTAGACGGAGGGGGGCATTGCCCACATCCGTCCCGAATGGAGGGACGGTGGCACCATTTTCATTGGTAAGGCCGCAGGCTTGCCTAGTTAAGAGGAAGGGATTTCTTCTCAGCTTGCAGCATTCCTTTCCACCCCGGGTAACTTTTAGCAACTCAATTTGCATCTGAATACTCCTTGCCAAAGCAGCAAGGAGGGGCAACGTTAACTTTCCCAGGTAAAGGTCTTGATCTCTCCTGGAGAAACTGCCACACTTTGCAGGCACCGGTCAGTACAGTTCTCCAGAGGAAAGAAAGCAAGATCCTAACCTGCAACAAAAAGCCCTGGCTTTTCCAGGAACTAGTCTATTCACTAAGTTTTCTCTTTCAAATTACCTCGCTTAAAACTCTTTTTCTCTTTCCTCTGAATGCTCCTTTTACATATCCACCCCCTCACATTTCTAACTGCTTTACAAAGTACCATGTGTCCCTGAAAACAAGACAGTGTCATATTAATTTTTGCTCCTAAAGACGCACTAGGTCTTATTTTCAGGAAATGTCTTATTTTTCCATGAATAAGAATTCACATTTATTATTGAACAAAAAATCGGCAGCCGTCCGTCTCGAGAGACGATGGTGTAGCTTCTTAAGAGTCTATCTGCACCGCCAAGAATGGCTGTGCAGTCCGACTCGGGAGTGACACGGTATCTGTCTCCTCCCGTGTTGAATCGACATCTTGCGATGACGCTGGACTGTCCTCTCCAGTGAAGCTGAAGCTACAGAGCCTGGGCAGGGTGATGTGGAGGGTCTGCTGTTGCCCATGCAGCAGACCCCCCTCTCTTCGCAGCTGAAGGGTCCAAGGGAAAGACGGAGTCAATACAGCTTGGCTTCAGGTGCGCCGCAGGAGTTGCCGGTGTTGACTACAACGTCAAACCGCCTTAGGGACTCTGGCTCCGGATTTTCTGTCGGGGTTTACTCCCTTAGCCTTTCCCCTGAAGAGGTATGCCGCAAGGCAGCGGAGGTTTTTTGGAGTCAGAGTTTTCCTTCTCTGATGTGCCCTGACTGGAAGATCGAACCAGCGACACTTAGCTCGCAGGCCGACGCTCAATCCACTGAGCCAAACCAGCCAGGGTTAACAAAAAATCAACATTTATTAGTACACTGTAGTCATGTCATCACAAACATCAGCATAACCAGCCAAACTCTGAATTCCATCAAGAATTTGGGGGGTGGGGGCTGTAGCAATGACTGCTGCTAGGTCTTATTTTCAGGGAAACAGGGTAATAACTGTGTTTGTTTTCCGGCCAAGCAGCCACCTAATCACCCAACAGGAGGTGACGCTATTCATTGCCTGCCTTACCCAAGCCTTGACGGAAAACCTGTAAAAAAGTTTTTTCTGTATTTGCCTAAAAGTTAATGTTCTGCTTAGTAAAATAAGTGTGTGTTGTGGTATATTACTCAAATACTTAACTAATATTCAAAAATTCATGTCTCAATGCTAAGAATTGAATTTTTGTCAGCCTGCATTTATGTTATACAGTATTCCCTCACTTATCACGGTTATTATGTTCTAGACACCCCCACATTTATTCTACACTCTTAAACCTACGTAACTTTAACAACATATGTATACAGTACCACAAAATCCCATGATATAGCAAAAAACCCACCATAAATAATTAAATATAATATTTTTAAAAATCCCACAATACGGTGAGGCCATGGTAAATGAACCTCAATACAGAGAGGGACTACTGTATACCTCTTATTATCACTTTAAATAAAGAGTCAAATATCATTTCATAATATATATCCCTTAGTTGACAAAATTTCCAAAATTTAAAATTTAAAAGACTTCCTTATAGCTTTGGGGTATTTCAAAGGATCCTTGAAATATCTCAAGAATTTATTATTTTCTTCTTACCAAAAAAAAAAGAGAACTCTAGACCAATCAGGCCTAATACATTTTGAAATACGTGGAAAGTTTTGTCAAATAAAATTTTACAAGAATCTCCAAAAGTCTACAAAATTCTAATTATTTATAATTCCAATAATTATTTTAAAATGTTATATTGCAGAATTGTATATAATACAAAGCATCTAAGCATGTAAGTTGTAAATAATCTGTAAATTTAAAAAGGTGAAAAAAAGGAAGGAGAAAGTGAGGAATTAAAAAATTTTAAAAAGACACATGCCACACCCATGTGTGGCATTGAAAAGATAAACATTGAAAGTGAAAAATAAATAATAAGGAAAAGTAAGCATATACATCTTTAAAACAGTAACTAAATTTTAAACCTAGGAACTACTAAAACCTAGGAACAATAGGGTAATTAACCTGCTATTCAAGCCCATATAGGAAACAGCAGGGTGCCTGCCTCTCCATGCAAAGGAAAAAAAAATGACACTTTTAAACTCCAGCTGTTTTTCAGCTGCAGCCTGTCATCTCAGCCATCTTTCTCCAGCCCCTGCCCTGAGAGAGAAGGACAGGAGTTGGGGAGGCCATTCTAGGGTGGAAACTTAAAAGTTACCTTTGTAACTGATCCTGGCCAAATATTTGTAAAAAATTGCAGAAGGTAAAGGAATGGACCAGATAGAACAATTTAAAAATCCCTAGAAAACCTTAGAAAGTGTACAGTAGAAGAGAGGAGCAAAAACTTCAAAAAACTGCAGAATTTCTCTGCAAATATATAAAGTTTTAGCTTCCAGATACTGAGTTTGAGTATAATCCTTCACAGTGTGAAAAAAAAAAACAAGAATTGAAAGCATGTTATGGTTAAATCTACAGAACTAAAAGGTATTTAGAAAGTTTGTTAGTGTTGCAATAGGTCTGTGAAAAGTAGTAATAATAAGAAGGAAACAGTATGGAAGTTTAAACCTGGGAAAAGGAAACCTCAGCTGCTTGTGTTCTAATTTCATAAAAGTGTATTTTTGTCTGTTCTGTTGTGGAATTCTCTTTACATACCTGTTTTTGACCAATAAAACCTAGGAAAGGTCATCTGTAAACCAGTCAGGGAAAATGCCTTTTGCCACTCAAGATCCAGGAAGGGTGATTCAGGGCTAATGAGCATTCCAGCCTGGGCAAGTGAACATGTCTCTGCCAAGGGCACATCTCTTAAATGCCAGTGGGTATACTGCTGAGAGAGGGCCTAGCTTTCTGTGTTTTGGGGTTATTGCTCTGTTTACTCTCTGAAAGGAAAAACTGAGGTTTCCCAGAGAAAGTTAAAACTTGACATAAAAGAAAGGGAACAAGGAAAAGTGTAAGGCATGAAAATAAAAAAAGGTTTGTTAAAAGTTTATAAAAGAAATAGTATGGTTTTAGTCATAGAAGAGATTATGCATGGAAATGCAATTTTGAAGGACAAGGATTTTCTTTCACAGTTTTATATTTTTCCCCCTACCTAATCTCTCCAGTATTTGACATTCTAAAGAAGTAAGCAATGACATAGGTTTCTTTGCATAAAAATAGTAAGACCAGTTGCTAATGGTTTTGTCAACCAAGCTTTGACTGGAATGTCATGCCTAAAGGAGGCATGCCTATGCTCTGGTTGTTACCAGAAAGCCATGGGGAATGGGAGTTGACTTTCAAGGCTAATGAGAGCCAAGGAAGAAAAAGTCTGACACCCTGGTTGGTTGTGTGATTCATGGCACTCCTTCTAGGGAAGGAACAAAGGTTGCTCTCCTGAAAGATGGCTAGGAAGGAACCTTAAGGCACAATGAAAAGCCTAAAGGACTTTTAAAAAGCACGGGTTTTATAGGCAAGGCCAAATGGCAGGTGTGTGGCTCAACTTCTGTGCCCAGAAGGGCAGACTTAAAGTTAACCTGAAGATTCCTAATGTGAGTTCCAGCAAAGCAGACTTAAAGATAATATGTAATCAATTGATGCTCTTACTATGTTTATGCAAATAAACAACCTAAATTAAAACTGGACTTAATGCAGTCCCTTTAATGAGAAGGAGGGTTATCTTAAAGAGAAAAATCAGTGGTAGACTATAAATTAATGCAGCTAACTGTCTTTAAAATTGTGTTTCCATTTAGAAGTTAAAACGAGGTTTGTAACATCATCCAAAATGTTCAGACTATGAGCAAGAAGGACCTGTCAAATTGCCAGTGTTAAATATCATTCCAGCAAAGGCCTTATGACTGGATATCTCCACAAACTTACATATTGAGAAACTGGTTTGTGGGTTATGCTGTGTAACTTAACATGTGTGTTCTTCCTTCTGTTTGCATAGGACATAAGCCTATGATCTCATTATCTGAGTAATTGCCTGTATGCATAGGCCTCACTTAAGAAGCCCATCTGCATCACAGCATCCTGAGATTCAATGGTTTAGTAAAGTGTGAGGTTAGTCTGAGGACTTCACTTTAAAACTGGTATCTCTTTTCTATCCTAATGGCTTGGACAGAAAGGGCCCAGAAGTCTGAGAAAGGGGAAATCCTAAAATAGTCCCCTCAGCCCAAACTAAGTTTAGTAGGCAAAAGGGCTTTGAACAGGTGTGATATGCCTTGCACACCTTCTGCCAGAGAAGCCAATTTTATCCTAATTGGGTACATTAAACATTAATTCCTGCCTATTGTCACCTAATGGTTATAACTTTAATTATGCCTTTTAACCCTGTTGCCAAATCTGTTGCCCCAAGAATACGACAAGAATACCAGTTTGTTCAGCAGTGCCAGCCATTGGAAAGTGAGCATGCTGCTACCCGGGGACAGCCAACTGACCTGGACTTAAAAAATCCTTCCCCATGTGAGAAGGCCACCCTCCTGTCCTCCTTCTAATTCTATTAGGAATTTCTAAATCCAAGGGTACATAGGACGATGGTCATGTCCAGATTGAAACAGCTAAAGGAGCACAAGACCTTCTCCCATTATCCTTTATAAGATTATAAAGGGACTTAAGTCTTAGAGGGGGAATTGTATCAAAGAAAAGTCCCCCAAAATTTCCAGAGCCTGCGGTTGGGAGTGGGAGAAGGGGACAGCTTTTAAGATGCCATAGCAAATTGTTTGCTCATGACAAAATACGTGAAGAGCAAATAACAGGTTTTGTTGGCCTTACCACTGTATCTCAGGTAAATGGGGAAGATATTGTTCGACTTGACAACAGAAGGTATAAGGTATGAAAGCACTTGAAGAAAAGAAGAAAATAATTTGTTCTAAAGTTGTTTTTTTCTAAATAAATTATAAGAAGCAAATTAAAAGGGACTGTGTACAAAACAAAAAGACTGTTCATCACAGAGAGTTTATAAAAATTAATAATTTGTGAAAAGAGAGCTGGCTGGTGTGACTCAGTAGACTGAGTGCCATCCTGCAAACTGGTTCAATGATCAGTAGTTGGGGGCCTTGGAGAGGGAACCAGTTGATGTATCTTTCACACATCAATGTTTCTCTCCAGCTCTTTCTCCCTCCTTTTACCTCTCTAAAAGTGAATAAATAAAATCTTTTTTAAAAGGCTTATAAAAAGAGATCTTGAGAAGAAATCATGTAGTTAAGCTGAATAGTACATTTAATAGGTCAATTAATCTAAATATCAAAAGTAACCTAAAAGAATTTGCTTGAGTTTTCTTCAGTCTGTTAAAAAAGTTCCCCCTTGCCTAGAAATAAAAGATTCTATAAATTTTTTAAAATAGTTATGTGTTATATTATGTTAATCAGATACTTTAACTTAAAAATCCATATTCTTTATTGCAAGATAAAGCTTTGCTAGCCTGTATTTATGTTTGATACCTTTAGTGTCACTTTGTGTAAACAAATATCCAATAATTTAATATTGTTTCATAATATTCAATCCTTTGTTTACATATGTTTGACAAACTACCAAGGGTTTAAATTTTAAGAGACTTTCTCTCAACCTAAAATTGGCTTTGAATCATTCCAATGGGATCCCAAAATGCCATATGGGTTTGTACTTTCTTCTTATGCAGAAGAAAATTTGAACCAATTAGGCCTATTTGATACACTTATAGTATATGGGAAGTTCTGTCAAATAATAAAATAATAACTATGTTCTATATATATACAGTAGTCCCTCTATATTGCGGTTCACTTATCATGGCCTCACTGTATTGCGGAATTTTTTGCTATATCGCGGGATTTTGCGGTACTTGTATACGTATGTTGTTAAAGTTACGTAGGTTTAAGAGTGTAGAATATGTTTAAGAACATAAGTAGTGTTTATAAAAGTGTGGAAAAGGTTAAGGGAGTGGTAAAGGTTAATAAGGGGCTGGGAATGGTTTATAAGTGGGTGGGAAGGGTTTTAAAGCCTTAAAATATATATAAATACTAAAATATATGTAAGGTTCCTACTTTGTGGATTTTCACCTATTGCGGGGGGCTCTAGAATGTAATACCCAAGATAAGTGAGGGAACACTGTACATATATTGGTATTATTACAATGGATGTTTAGAGATTATATAAAAATCTCCAAGGGTCTACAAATTTCTGATATAATTTCATTTGTAATTTTAAGATACCATAAAAAGTTGTTATAGAAAAACAAATTTCTTTGTCAATCACATTATAATTAGATTTATAACCATGCCACTTTAAGTTTCTTTTTCTGTCATTTAGGGACAGTCATTGTTTGATCCTGATGCATTTACAAATATCCTACATATTCAGAAAGATCCATGGAAAGGACTATTACTTCAAATTTAGTATTTTTGAGAATACATTTTCAGATCATATGTTAGAGTAGAATAAAGATTATCAGAACCCTATAAAATAACTGAATTTATAGAAGTACTAACAAATAAGCAGCACAAACAAAATGGATTATGGGGCATAGTGAACTAAAGATAATTCTAGTTTTGTAACTTTTTTGAAAATATTACTAATTTTAAATCTTTGTTTTACAGACAGAAGAAATTTTGAACTTTTTTCTAAAAGCAATTTGATAAAGTATACTTTAATAAGCAATATTGAGGCATTTGTATTTTCCTCCTGTTTGATTTCTCTGGAATTTGGAATCTGTTAATGGATAAATATTATTATTTCCATGGAAATATATTTGTTTGCATTGATTGAGCAGGAATCTGATTGATTCATAATAGGACACATAAAGCCAGTTTGCAATTGTGGTTTTATTAATCAAGACTTTAACTGGAATGTCATATCAGAGAGAAACATGCCTAGACTCTGGATGTCAGCAAACACTATAAGAAATTATTTTTAAAGCTGATTTAAAAAACTTGAAGAAAACACCTGATGCTTTGCTTATTCAGAAGGTGCATGGTAGCTTTTCCAAGCAAGCAGTGAAAGCGGTTTTTCTGGCAGATGGCAAGGAAGAACTTCAAGACACATTGGAGGACCTCAAGAACTTGAAGAACTCCCCCAAAGATACAGGTATTGCAGGCAAAGCCTAATAGCAACCAGGTGGATTGTCTTCTGTGTCCATTGGGGCTAATTAAGGTCAATCTGCAAATTCCTGATAAGACTCCAACAAATCACACTTCAGAGAGCCCATATAATCAATTGTTAATACTGTCATGTTTATGCAAATAATCAGGCCAAATCAAAACTGAAATTGATGTAGTAAATGAATTAGCCTTATTTTTGATTTTTGATAATAATGAGGGGGATTCTACATAGAGAAATTATGTTTCTATGGACTCTGTAATCCACAGTTATGGACATTAAACTAGTTCAGTGATTCATCTACAGAGTTTTACTTTTCACTTACAAACAGAACTAGATCTTAAATTTTTCTGCCCACTTCCTCAGCAATATTGACATTAGGAGCAAATTTGACTCCTCCAGTTCACAATCCCTACTCCTACTCGGGGAATACCACCTCTAGGCACCATAACCACCATCTGCCTTGTCCTGGCCTCATGTCCCCTCTGACAGGGAGCAAGGATCTCTTGACTCTGAAGAAAAATAACACTTCTCTTCATCAGGAAGAAGTGGCAGAAAAGAATCTGCCCCCCTTTTCCATGAAAGGATTCAGAGACAAAATGCTTGAGTGGGAAATATAGTGAGCAGTAAGAAAATCAGAGCAAGAACAAAAGGTCAGGTACAGAATGTTACCAAGGCAGAAAGCTAAGGTTCCTAGCAAAATACGTGCGGGAGAGAAATAAAAAGAGGCACGTAGGACAGTGATGAACTGGAAGGGTGAATCATGTGATGAGTGAGGGGGCCTTGGGCTCCTATACACACCTCCCAACCCATCATTATTTACCCCCAGGAGACTCATATACAGTTGACAGTGAGGAACAAGATGGTAGACTTCCAGTTGACCTGGGAGCCTTGTACTCTCTTTCAAATTCCAAATTGACTTTCAAAAAAAAAGACAACAGTCTCAGTCATAGGGTTAATGAGACAAATGCAGCAACAAGCCTCTCTTGAGTCACTAAAATGCCACCTCAGAGATCTAAGGTTATCAGCAGCCCCCTCACTTTTGTCTGAATCTTTGATCCCTCTGCTTTAACAGGACTTGTTCTGTAAATTGCCTGCCCAAGTAACCATTTCTCCTGAAAGGCAGCAGCTTTAACTGATGGTCTCACCTGAACATGCACTCACACTACAGATGCCTTTAAACTTCTAAGGGGCACCCAGAGCAGAACTCTTTCCTCCTGAGATGTAAAACCAAGTAAATATAACTGTTTGGGAAGATGAGCATCCAGAGTGATCAATCAACGTTTGCCCTAATGGTCTGACATCTCCCAGGAAATTCTCACACAATGATGATTTCCTTAGGTGTACTCCATTACACCTGGCTGGTTTGGCTCAGTGGATTGAGCGTCGGCCTGCGAGCTAAGTGTCGCTGGTTCGATCTTCCAGTCAGGGCACATCAGAGAAGGAAAACTCTGATTCAAAAAAAAAAAAAAAACCTCCGCTGCCTTGCGGCATACCTCTTCAGGGGAAAGGCTAAGGGAGTAAACCCCGACAGAAAATCCGGAGCCAGAGTCCCTAAGGCGGTTTGACGTTGTAGTCAACACCGGCAACTCCTGCGGCGCACCTGAAGCCAAGCTGTATTGACTCCGTCTTTCCCTTGGACCCTTCAGCTGCGAAGAGAGGGGGGGTCTGCTGCATGGGCAACAGCAGACCCTCCATATCACCCTGCCCAGGCTCTGTAGCTTCAGCTCCACTGGAGAGGACACTCCAGCGTCATCGCAAGATGTCGATTCAACACGGGAGGAGACAGATACCGTGTCACTCCCGAGTCGGACTGCACAGCCATTCTCGGCGGTGCAGATAGACTCTTAAGAAGCTACACCATCGTCTCTCGAGACGGACGGCTGCCGACGACGATGATTTATGACACTTTGAAAAATGGCTCCTAATTTCATGTTCTATTTAAAATACTTATAGAATATGGTCCCCCCTCCTTTGTCCATGGAATAAGAAATGTGATATGGACAGGATGGTCATTGGAACTGGTAGAGCAATGGTGGTTGGAATCCTTAATGTTATTAAAAACTGGATCCCTGTGTCAGTGTGGCCAGAAGACCAACACTCCAAGGCATGGATGGATCCAAGTCCAGGATGGATTCACTTGATTGGACTTTACATTGTGAATCTCCCTACAGTATGCAGCAGAGCAAACTAGACTATCCCCTGAGAAACTACATCATGTAAAGGCCAGGCTGACTCAAGAGGAACATCCCAGGACCAGGTGGAGACACTAAGGAGAAATGACAGGGACACAGTCTGAGAGGGTCCTTCGTGAGGATGAACGTCGCCAGGCAGGGCCAAGGCTGCAGAGAGACTGAGAGAGACATGAAGAGACGGACTGGAACTGACACCCAGGAGTGCTAGCTGTGTGCATACAACTGTGTGCATAGACCTGTGTGCATAGGACTGACACTGGAACAAGGGAGAGAGAACAGACCTGGAGAGTATGAAGACCTGGAGGGGACTGCACGTGCAGTGTGTCTGGGAGGAGGGATGGAGGGGTACCCCTGGGTGGGTGATGAGGTTTTCAACCTTGTTCTCTGGTGCAATGGCTCATATATCCACCACTCAGGATATGTCCCAAACAGGGTGGCAGAGGTGATGATGATGTGCCCTAGTGGGCACTCTGAGCCATGCATGCTGCACAATCCTTGGACTTAACCAGCTTCCTGTCTGTCCACACAAGACTTGGAGCCGGAAGAGCTCAAGTTAAAGTCAGGAGTTTACTCTCTGAAGAGGAGAGGAGCACGAGCACAGGGACAAAGATGCCAGTTTGCACCATTTGCAGTGTCCTTGTTAATCACACACAGGGGAGCATCTCTGGGTGATTTGGTATTTGCAACTTTTGTGGTCCGACCTTAAGTGGAGAAACAAGTCAAATGACAGTCTTAGAGATTTTGAGTGAGTAGAAATAATATGAATTTAAAGTGTGTTGAACTTGACTCTGAGTGTAATTTGGAGATAAATTGATATCCATGGGTCTCTGTCATACTGTTAAATGGGGGTGAGTTCAGGCTCCCTGATCCTTCCTGCTCTCGTCCCCTGCCATCACTCCTGTGATGTGGCTCCTATCACCCCCAAGGGCTTGTTACACATTACATTGATCCATGACTCGACTTCCATGCTGTCCTGGGCCCCCTCCATTCTGTGCCTTCGTGATTGGAGAGGATGTCATGTGCTGAAAACTTCAAGTGAGACCACAGGAGTTTCCACTCTATCACACACCTTGAAACTCACCAATTTTTCTGTACACCTGTCTTCTATTGGATTATCAGCATTCTGATGTCCGTGACTCAATAAGAGGCATAGGAGGGGAACACGATTATCCAGGTCAATACCCTCACACCATGCACAAGGGTTAGGTTGGTTTTGTCAGGAACTAAACTCCAATCTAGTGGCAGCCAGAATGAAAAGCGGCTGACCCTGATATGTAATATGTTAGTGCCTTCCTTTCTCTATCTTTAGCCACGAGCTCTTGTCAGCAACTCCTCTGCCAGGCCCCAGCGGGCTCAGGACTAAGATGTGAGAAGCCTTGCATTGATACTGTTCAATTGAGGAAGCAGTCACCTCTTTCAGACTTTATGGACTGGCATAAATGTGGAAAGACCTTCACCTTAAGGTTATCTCCAGCTTCATCATCCTCATCAGAACAGTAACATTTCATTTAAATATTACTTGTAGGGGATCCAAGATGGCAGAGGAGTAACTGGAAGCCACACTAACCCTCTCCCAGGACCAGTCTGGATTTACAACTTAACTGTGGAGAAATAATCTGGAATAACCAACTGAACACTAGCTGGAGAGAAGTCTTATAACTACTTCTGCTCAGCAAAAGAAAACATCAGCAAGATGAAAAGAGAACCAACCATATGGGAAACTATACTTGCCAATGATACCGCAGACAAGGGATTGATCTCCAAAATATATAAAGAGCTTATACAACTCAACACCAAGAAGACAGACAACCCAATTAAAAAATGAGCAAAGGACCTGAATGAACACTTCTCCAAAGAGGACTTACAGAGGGTCCATAGACACATAAAAAATGCTCAACATCACTAGCCATCAGGGAGATGCAAATTAAAATCACAATGAGATACCACTTCACACCAGTCAGAATGGCCATCATCAACAAATCAACAAACAACTTGTGCTGGCGAGGATGCGGAGAAACGGGAACCCTGGTGCATTGATGGTGGGAATGCAGACTGGTGCAGCTACTATGAAAAATAGATTGGAATTTCCTCAAAAAACTAAAAATGGAACTGCCTTTTGAACCAGCAATTCCATTGCTAAGATTATATCTGAAAAATCCTGAAACACCAATTCAAAATAACCTATGCACCCCTATGTTCATAGCAGCCCTGTTTACAATAGCCAAGTGCCGGAAACAACCTAAGTGCCCATCTGTAGATGAGTGGATCAAAAAGCTGTGGTACATTTACACAACGGAATACTATGCAGCAGAAAGAAAGAAGGAACTCCTGCCATTTGCGACAACATGGATGGAACTAGAGAGAATTATGCTTAGCAAAATAAGCCAGGCAATGAAAGGAAAATACCTTATGCTATCATCTATTACAGGAGACTAATGAGCAACACAAACAAATGAGCAAAACTGAACCAGAGGTATGTAAGCAAAGAGCAGACTAATAGTAACAAGGGGGAAGGGTGGAGGGAGAGAAGAGGGTAAGAAGGGGAAGGGTCTATGTGGGCAAATGCTCCTCATGGTTTAAGGAATTGTAGACCAAGCCTGAGCATGACGAGCCTCCAGCGTCCTGGCCGCGGTTGTCTCTAAGTCTCAACATAAGGCTGCGTGCAAAACATAACTGTCAGTCACTCAGAGGGTTGCCACGGGGATTAGATCAAAGAGCGCTTCTTAAGCTCATTGTGTTTTAGAACTTGCTATGCTTTCCTTATCAGCAATGTAGGTAAGCTATCTTTAGCAGGGAGTATATGGAACCCTGCACCTATACCTTGACTCTAATAAGTCAGTGTGATTCCCGAATTAGTGTATGTTATCTGTTACTGTCAAACTCCTGAATACAATAGGCAATTTATGAATTTTAGCCTTGTATCTCTTGTATGTATCCTCCTCAATAAAAGACATGAGGGATGAAGGCTTGGCTGCTGGTCTCCACTAGAGAGGCAGTCACCTTCCTTCCCCTAGACATAACAAAGTGTCCTGGGTAAAAGTTTGTTCAACTGTAGTCATGAAGCCTCTGCTGGACAGAGCAACTTCCAACTGAGCCTAGGGTGTGTGTGGCACCTCCGCCATAGGTCTAGTAAAAAAAAAAATCTATAAATGACCCACAGACATGGACAACTGGGTGGGGACTGGCTGATGGAGAAGGGGTAGAAAGGGTATGGGGAAGCAACAGGGAAAAAAGTGGGACCACTGTAATAGAAAAACAAACTAACAAAATTTTTAGTGGGCAAAAAAAAAAGAAAATATAAATAATACAAATGCAATTTTAGTGAATATTAGAAGGACAAGGATTTTCCTACACGCTGTTTATTTTTCTCCCTATCTGATCCCTCCAGAATTTGGCATTCTGAAGGAGTAAGTAATGACATAAAGTTCTTTGCATGAAACTAATAAGACCAGTTGTTAATAGAGGTTTTGTTGACCAAGACTTAGACTGGAATGTCATGCCTAAAGGAGACATGCTTGGGCTCTGGTTGTTACCAAAAAGCCCTGAGGAACTAGGATTGACTTTCGAAGGTAATAAAAGCCTATGAGAAAAAAGGCCTTCTACCTTGGTTGGTTGTGTGGCCCATAGCAATCTTTCGAGGGAAGAAATGAAGGTTGCTTTCCTGAAAGATGGCTATAAGGAACCTTAAGGCACAATGGAAAACCTGAAAGACTTGGAAAAGACAGGTGCTTACAGGCAAGGCTGAATGGCAGGTGTGTGGCTCAGCTCCTGTACCCTTAAGGTCAGACTGAAGGTCACCCTAAATGTTCCTTGTGTAAGTTCCAGCAAAGCAGAATTAAAGATCATAAGTGATCATTTGCTGCTCCTGTTGTGTTTATGCAAATGAGAAGGATAAATTAAAACTGGACTTAATGCAGTACCTTTATTTTTTTCTTTTTTAATGT
Source organism: Furipterus horrens (assembly GCF_987537825.1). Lineage (NCBI taxonomy): Eukaryota > Metazoa > Chordata > Mammalia > Chiroptera > Furipteridae > Furipterus > Furipterus horrens. The sequence goes on from NW_028327185.1 coordinate 26,236,302, forward strand.
ATTTTATTGATTATATTGTTACAATCGTTCCAATTTTCTCCCCTTTACTCCCCCTCATCCAGCATCTCCCTCCCCCAGCAATCCCCCCAAGTCCATACCCATGGTTTGTAAAAAATAACTGTCCCTCCCTCTCAGCTATTAAGACCCCTTGTAATCTTGTAAAGGACAATGGGCAAAGGTCTCAAGCTCCTCTAGCTGCTTCAAGCTGGACATGGTTGTCGTCCTACCTACCCTTGGGTCCAGAAATCCCTAATAATAGTGGGGGTGTGGAGGGGAGGGTGGCCTTCCCACATGGGAAAGGATCGTGCAGACTCCAGGTCAGTTGGCGGTCTCCGGACAACGGCGTGCTTGGTTTAACAGGCTGGCATCCTTGTTGTGTTCTGGGGGCAACAGATTTGGCAAAAAGGGTTAAAAGACATCATTCAATCCATAACTACTAGATGACAAAAGGCAGGGATTAATTTTTCAGTGTCCCACATTAGGAGAAAAAAAAAAAGAAAAAAGGGGCTTCTATGGAGGAAGGTGTGCCAGGCACATCTCACCTGTCCAAAACCCTTTTGCCCATTATACTTAGTTTGGGCTGAGGGAAATAGTTTAGGCTTTCCCCCTCTCAGACCTCTGGGCCCTTTCTGTCCAAGCCATTAGGATAGAAAAGAGAAACCAGTTTTAAAGTGAAGCCCACAGACCACCCCATTCTTCACCAACCCAGCCATTTAGTTCAGCCAAACCGTTGAGTCTCAGGAGGCAGCGCTGCAGAGAGGATTAAGAGAGGCTTATGCGTACAGGCAATCACTCAGGCAATGCGGTCATAGGCTTATGCCCTTTGAAAACAGAAAACACATGTTAATTTATGTAACATAACCCACAAACAAGTCTCTAAATCTGTAAGACTGTCTTATTGGGAAGACATCCAGTTGCAAGGCACTTGACATTCTACTTGCCTGCAACTTTAATATCTTTGATGATATCACAGACATGGTTTAATTTTCAAGTGAAACCATATTTTAAATGAGAAGAAACTTTTAAGATGGTTAGCTGCCCTACTTTATAGTCTACTACTGATCATTGTGATTTTCCTTGATTAATGATTTTTCTCCCTAAGATTACCCTCTTTGTCTTTAAAGGGACTACATTAAGTCCATTTTAAATTTATCCTGTTCATTTGCATAAACATAACAAGAGCAGCAAATGATCACTTATGATCTTTAGTTCTGTTTTGATGGAACTTACAGAAGGAACATTTAGGGTGACCCTCAGTCTGCTCTTCAGGGCACAGAAGCTGGGCCACATACCTGGCATTCATCCTTGCCTGTATACACCTGTCCTTTCCAAATCTTTCTGTTTTTTCATTGTGCCTTAAGGTCCCTTCTAGCCATCTTTCAGGAAAACAACCTTCGTTCCTTCCCTGGAAAGATTGCTGTGGACTGCACAACTAACCATGGTACCAGGCCTTTTATCTCGCGGGCTTTTGTTACATTTGAAAGTCATTCCCAGTTCCTCAGGGCTTTTTGGTAACAACCTGAGCCCAAGCATGTCTCCTTTAGGCTTGACATTCCAGTCAAAGACTTGGTCAAAAAAAAGAAAAAAAAAAGGAACCTCTATTAACAACTGGTCTTATTAGTTCTATGCAAAGAAACTTATGTCATTACTTACTTGTTTAGAATGCCAAACTCTGGAAGGATCAGATAGGGACAAAAATATACAACGTGAAGAAAAATTTTTGTCCTAATATTCACCGAACTGGCATTTCCATTCTTCATATTTTCATTTTTCCCCCACTAAAAAAAATTTTTTTGTTTGTTTTTCCATTACAGTTGTCTCACTTTTTTCCACCTCTTGCTTCCCTGCACCCTGCCCCTCCCTTACCCCACATTCAGTCCCCACTCAGTTGCCCATGTCCGTGGGTCATTTATACATGTTCTTTGACTTGACCCTTCCCCTTCTTACCCCCTTCTCACCCTCCCCCCTCCCCCCTTGTTACTGTTAGTCTACTTCTTGTTTACATAGCTCTGGTTCAATTTTGCTCATTTGTTTGTGTTGTTCATTAGTTTCCTGTAATAGGTGACAGCATAAGGTATTTTTCTTTTGTTGCCTGGCTTATTTCGCTAAGCATAATTCTCTCTAGTTCCATCTATGTTGTTGCAAATGGTAGAAGTTCCTTCTTTCTTTCTGCTACATAGAACTCCATTGTGTAAATGTACCACAGTTTTTTGATCCACTCATCTACAGATGGGCACTTAGGTTGTTTCCAGCACCTGGCTATTGTAAATAGTACTTCTATGAACATTGGAGTACATAGGTATTTTGAATTGGTGTTTCAGGATTTTTCAGATATAATCCTAGCAATGGAATTGCTGGTTCAAAAGGCAGGTCCATTTTTAGTTTTTTTGAGGAAATTCCATACTGTTTTTCATAGTGGCTGCACCAGTCTGCATTTCCACCAGCAGTGCAGTAGGGTTCCCGTTTCTCCGCATCCTCGCCAGCACTTGTTTGTTGATTTGATGATGGCCATTCTGACTGGTGTGAGGTGGTATCTCATTGTGGTTTTTATTTGCATCTCCCTGATGGCTAATGATGTTGAGCATTTTTTCATATGTCTATGGGCCCTCTGTATGTCTTCTTTGGAGAAGTGTTTGTTCAGGTCCTTTGTCCATTTTTTAATTGGGTTGTCTGTCTTCTTGGTGTTGAGTCATATAAGTTCTTTATATATTTTGGAGATCAATCCCTTGTCTGAGATGTCATTGGCGAATGTATTTTCCCATATGGTTGGTTTCCTTTGCATCTTGCTGATGTTTTCTTTAGCTGAGCAAAAACTTTTTAGTTTGATGTAGTCCCATTTGTTTATTCTTTCCTTTATTTCCCTTGCCTTAGGAGATATATCAGTGAAAATGTTGCTACGTGGGACATCTGAAATTTTCTTGCCTATTTTTTCCTCTAGGACTTTTATGGTATCACGACTTACATTTAAGTCTTTGATCCATTTTGAGTTTATTCTGGTGTATGGTGTAAGTTGGTGGTCTAGTTTCATTTTTTTGCATGTCCCTGTCCAGTTCTCCCAACACCATTTGTTGAAGAGGCTCTTTTCACTCCACTTAATGTTCTTTCCCCCTTTGTCAAATATTAGTTGACCATATGAACCTGGGTTTATTTCTGGGCTCTCTATTCTGTTCTATTGATCTATATGTCTGTTTTTATGCCAGTACCAGACTGTTTTGATTACCGTGGCCTTGTAGTATAGTTTGATATCAGGTATTGTGATTCCTCCTACTGTGTTTTTCTTCAAAATTGCTGTGGCTATTCGAGCTCTTTTTTGGTTCCATATAAATTTTTAAAGTATTTGTTCTAGGTCTGTGAAATATGTTGCTGGTATTTTAATAGGGATTGCATTGAATCTATAAATTGCTTTGGGTAGTATAGACATTTTAATGATGTTGATTCTTCCCATCCATGAGCATGGTATATGCTTCCATTTATTTGTATCTTCTTTAATTTCTTTCTTCAGTGGTATGTAGTTTTCTAAGTACAGTTCTTTTACCTCCTTGGTTAAGTTTATTCCTAGGTATTTTATTTTTCTTGTTGCTATGGTAAATGGGATTTTTCTTTCAGTTTCTATCTCTGAGTTTTTATTGTTGGTGTATAAAAATGCCTTCGATTTCCGAATATTGACTTTGTATCCTGCTATTTTGCCGAATTCACTTATTAGGTTGAGTAGTTTTTTTGTGGAGTCTATAGGGTTTTCTATGTACACTATCATGCCATCTGCAAATAATGACAGTTTTATTTCCTCTTTTCCAATTTGGATGCCTTTTATTTCTCTTTCTTGTCTGATTGCTGTGGCTAGAACTTCCAAGACTATGTTGAATAGGAGTGGAGAAAGCAGACATCCTTGTCTTGTTCCTGATCTCAGGGGGAATGCTCTCAGTTTTTGCCCATTGAGTATGATGTTGACTTCAGGTTTCTTGTATATGGCCTTTATTATGTTGAGGTATGCTCCCTCTATTCCCATTTTGCTGAGTGTTTTCATCATAAATGGGTGTTGTACTTTATCAAATGCTTTTTCCGCATCTATTGATATGATCATGTGGTTTTTGTCTTTCATTTTGTTTATGTGGTGTATTACGTTTATTGATTTGTGAATATTAAACCATCCTTGCATCCCTGGGATGAATCCCACTTGATCATGGTGTATGATCTTTCTAATGTGTTGCTGGATCTGGTTTCCCGATATTTTGTTGAGGATATTAGCATCTATGTTCATCAACGATATTGGCCTGTAGTTTTCTTTCTTTGTTGTGTCTTGACCTGGTTTTGGAATTAGGGTTATACTGGCTTCATAGAATGAGTTTGGGAGTCTTCCCTCTTCTTGTATCTTTTGGAATAGTCTGAGGAGGATAGGAGTTAGTTCTTTCCTAAATGTTTTGTAGAATTCACTTGTGAAGGCATCCGGTCCAGGGCTTTTGTGTGCTGGGAGATTTTTGATTACTGCTTCAATTTCACTAGCTGTTATTGGTCTATTCAGACTTTCTGCTTCTTCTTGATTCAGTTTGGAAAGACTATAGGTTTCCAGGAATTTGTCCATTTCCTCTAGGTTGTCAAATTTCTTGTCATACAGTTGTTCATAATAATTTCTTATAATGCTTTGTATTTCTGTTGTATCAGTTGTGATTTCTCCTTTTTCATTTCTGATTTTATTTATTTGGGTCCTCTCTCTTTTTTTCTTGATGAGCCTGGTTAAAGGCTTGTCAATTTTGTTTATCTTTTCAAAGAACCAGCTCCTTCTTTTGTTGATCTTTTGAATTGTTAGTTTAGACTCTATGTCATTTAATTCTGCTCTGATCTTGATGATTTCCTTCCTTCTACTTGATCTGGGCTTTGCTTCTTTTTCTTCCTCTAGTTCTTGTAGCTGTAGGGTTAAATTCTTCTAGCTTTTTTAGGTAGGTCTGTATTGCTATGAACTTTCCTCTTAGGACTGCTTTCGCTGTATCCCATAGGTTTTGGGTTGTTGTGTTTCATTATCATTAGTTTCCAGAAACTTTTTGATTTCTTTCTTGATGTCATTGTTAACCCATTCATTATTTAATAGCATGTTATTCATTCTCCTTGAGTTTGAATGTTTTCGAGTTTTTGCCTTGAGGTTGACTTCCAATTGTAAGCCATTGTGATCTGAGAAGATGCTTGATATAATTTCAATTTTCTTGAATTTGTTGAGGCTTGTTTCGTGTCCTACCATGTGGTCTATCTTTGAAAATGTTCCATGTGCACTTGAGAAATATGTATATTTTGCTTCTATGGGGTGAAAACTTCTGTATATATCAACTAAGTCCATTTGATCTAGAGTGTTGTTCAGTGCCTCAATATCTTTGGTGTTTCTTTGCTTCGAAGATCTGTCCAGTGTTGACAATGGGGTGTTAAAGTCCCCTACTATGAGTGTGTTGCTGTCTATATCTTTTTTGGAGTCTTTCAAATTTTTTCTCATATATTTGGGTGCTCCTAAGTTGGGTGCATATATATTTATAAGGGTTATATCTTCTTGATGGATTTTTCCCTTAAGTATTATGAAATGCCCTTCTTTGTCTCTTTTTATGGACTTTGCTGTGAAATCTGTTTTGTCTGATATAAAAGTATTGCTACCCCGGCTTTTTTTTCATGTTCATTTGCTTGAAATACTTTTTTCCATCCCTTCACTTTCAGTCTGTGTAGATCTTTTGTTCTAAGGTGGGTCTCTTGTAGACAGCATATATGTGGGTCATTCTTTCTAATCCATTCAGCTACCCTATGTCTTTTAATTGGAGCGTTTAATCCATTTACATTTAAGGTTATTACCGATAAGTACTAATTCATTCTCATTTTTCCCCTTTGTACTCGTGTTCTTCTCTGCCTCTCTCTGTTTCTTTATCTTCTTAAAGCAGACCCTTTAGCATCTCTTGCATTGCTGGTTTGGTGGAGATGTATTCTTTTAGCCTTCTTTTGTCTTGGAAGGTTATTATTTCACCCTCCATTTTGAATGAGAGCTTTGCTGGGTATAGTATTCTTGGTTGTAGGACTTTGTTTTTCATTGCTTGGAATATTTTTTGCCATTCCCTTCTGGCTTGTAGTGTTTTTGCTGAGAAATCTGATGATAGCCTTATTGGAGCTCCCTTGTATGTTATTAGTTGTTTCTCTCTTGCTGCTTTTAGGATTCTCTCTTTGTCTTTGAATGTTGCCATTTTAATTATGATGTGTCTTGAGGTGGGCCTGTTGGGGTTCATCTTCATTGGAACCCTCTGTGCTTCCTGGACTTGCATGACTCTTTCTCTCCTCATGTGAGGGAAGTTTTCTGTCATTAGTTTTTCAAAGAGGTTTTCTATCCCTTGCTCTTCTTCTTCTCCTTCTGGAATTCCTATGATACGGATATTATTACGTTTCATGTTGTCCTGCAGCTGTCTTAGAACCTCTTCAGTCTTGTTCAGTCTTTTTTCATTTTGTTGCATTGTCTGGTAGTTTTTGTGTACGTTGTCCTACAGCTCGCTGATCCGATCTTCTGCTTCCTCTAGCCTGCTTTTAATTCCTTCTACTGTGTTCTTCAATTCAGAGATTGTATTCTTCATTTCCTCCTGGCTCTTATTGATAGCTTCCATGTCCTTTTTCATGCTCGTGTAATTCTCTGTGAGTTCCTTGTAGTTTTTCTGGAGTTCCTTGTAGTTTCCCTGGAGTTCTTTGTAGTTTCTGCTGAGCTCATTCAGCTTCTCCATAATCTATGTTTTGAATTCTGTATCTGATATTTTGCTCCCCTCTATTTCATTTAGCACTCTCTCTGGAGATTCTACCTTTCCTTTTGATGGGGGGTTGCTTCTCTGTCTCCCCATTTTTGTGATTCCTATTGTTTGTTGGTGCTTCTTAGAATGATCTGCACTTCCTGGATCTGCCTCTGGTGTCATCAGATCATGTACCAGACTGGCCCTAGGCAGCCTATTGGAGACTTCCAGGGATCTACTGCCTTTGCCTGTCTCCTTTAGTTGTTAATCTACTCAATCTGTGACTAGCCATCAGGCTTAAGGACTGTGGGTGTGGCAGCCTAATTCCTGTAGGCAGGGCTTTTATTTCCCCTTAGTCTGACGCCACTTGGAGGGGAATGGTCTGTCTGCTGTACTGGGGCTGAGTCAGCACTGGCTGGTCCTGGGAGGAGGTTAGTGTAGCTTCCATTTACTCCTCCGCCCTCCTGGATCTCCGTCTGTGTTGTCCTTGATGTTGTTTCTTTAATCTTTCTTGTTGTATTTCAGCTACTCTTTGGTGGATCTTTTTCTCTGGTTAGTTGATTGAGAGTCACTCTGCCCACCTTGTCTTGAGATCTTTTGTAGAGGTGCTGCTAAAACATAATCACACAACCCAGGCAAGAAACCCACACCCTCCTATATCTCCCCCAACTACAATCTCACTATAGGTTACAAATGAGCCCATATTAATATACTTGTGGAGATACTGGGACTCTTATTTCATAGGAGAAACAGATAGGAGTTGTTTTAAATGAAGGAAGGGTAATTTTTGAGCTGGAAGTTGATAGAGTAATAATATTAGCAATTGGGATCAAGGTTATGTAAGACAGCAATTAACATTTACACTGTATGTTTGAAAAGGAGGAGAGGGTTACAGTGTGGAGTGAGAAAGTGGAAGTGTATAGTATTAGGATTATATAATCGGTATATGCTATATGATTAGCGTGGAAGGGAGGATAGACACAACAGACATCCAGGCACACAGACAGACAGAGATTGAAGGAGAGGGCTGAGGAGGTTAGAAGGTAGGAAACAGATTGAGAAAGAATTTTTCAAGAATAAAAATACAGAGTAGTAAATAGCAAGACAGGAAGGGAGAGAGGAGAGAGAGAAAGTAGAGAAGAGAAGGGTAGGAGAGAGAATGAAAGAAGAAGGGGAGGGAGAAGAGGGGGGACTGGATTAAAATATTTAAGAAAAATTATATATTATATAAAAAGATTAGGAGATTAAAACATGATATAAAATTGCAAGATAGAGAAAAAGAGAGAATATACAGAGGGAGGAATAGGAGATGGTAAAGCAAGAGGATGGGGGAGGGAAAGAACACAGAGGAGTGAAGGATATCAGGAGGAAGAGGAGATATTAGAGAGGGAAAGATTGAAATTGAAGAGTTGACAAAAGGTAGGATGAAGGAGAGAAATACAAGAGGGAGAGAAAGAAGTGAGGGGATGGGGTGGAAAGAGAGAAGAGGTAAGAATGGGAGGGTGAAGGGAGAGGGGAATACATTAGAATTATAATTTGAATATTAAAAGATTAGAATATAAAGTGGAATAGGGAGAGAGGAAGAAAGAGAGAGAGAATATGTATAGGGAGAGAAGGAAAATAAGGGCAAGGGAGGAAAGAAAAACGAATGTAGACTGAAGGGGGACAAAATAAAGAAAGAAATTTAATAAAATTGAAAGTGCTTAGCGCAGAGAAAGGAGAGAGAGAGAAAGGAAACAGAGGGAGGATGAGGATAATGACGAGGGAAGGGGATTAGAAGAAGGGAATAGAAAGGAAAGGGAGAGAACTTAAAATTTAAATATTAACAAAGAATAGGATGCAGGGGAGACATGCTAAGGGGAGAGAAGGAAGGGAAGAGGAGGGGAGAAAAGGAGAGAGAATAAGAAAGGACGGGGGAGCAGTTAGAGACAGAGTGAGAGATAAAAGAATGAGAGGATTTTAACTCAATTCAACTTTTAGGCACAGTTTCTGGGTATTTTGGTTTGTTTGTTTTTTGGTTTTTCCTTGCTTCCTTCCTGAGTCCGCTCCTATTCAGAATTCCATGAGTTTCAAATCTTTTCTGGTTGGTTGGCTGGCTGTGGGAGGGTTCTGCTTGATTCTGGGGTTGCTAGTCTTTTTTTCGTGGGCCTAGCGCCGCTCTGCTGTGAGCTGCGTTCAGTTGTCCCCTCCTGAGGCGCCCTCAGCCCTCCTCAGGCTTGTCCAGCCACTCCTTCCCTCTCCCCGTTGGTCCAGCCTGTGCCTGCCAGCAATCCCCGCCCTGCCTCCAGTCCTGTCTCTATTCCCAGGCTACAGCTTCTGCTCTCTTCCCTGTCTATATGCCTGCGCACCCTATCTCTCTCCCTGTCTCAAGATTGTCCCCCCATTTTGCAGGACTCTGGCACAGTCGGTCAAAGCTCTGGGCCCAGTGGCCCTTTCCTGCCCAGGGCCTCTCCCCTAGTCTGGAGCTCTGCAGCGGCTTTCCTGCATGGGCTCTTCTCCTTGCCCCAAAACTTTCTCTATTCCGAGCTACAGCTTCCGCTGGCTTCCCTGTCTATCGGCCTGTGCGCTCTATCTTTCTTCCCGCCACAGCACCGTCCCTTTGTTCTGTAGGACTCTAGTGTGGTCGGTCAGCGCAGCACTCTCCTGCCCCGGGGCCCTCTGCCAGTCTGGAGCTCCGCAGCAGCCCTTCCCTTCGGGCCCTTTCTCCCCACCCTAAAACCATCTCCACTCCAGAACCTCCGCCTTTGCTCTCTTCCCTACTTACACACCCTGCACGTCCTATTTCCCTCCTAGCCCCAGACCGGCCTTTTGTTCTGTGGGATTCTAGCGTGATTGCTCGAAGCGCGGGGACATGCACTGTTCTCTTGCTCAGGAGCTCTCCCCCGGTCCAGAGTTCCACAGCAGCTTTTCTGTGCGGCCCGTCTCCTTGCCCCAAAACTGTCCCTTTGTTCTGTAGGGCCCTAGCGCAAGTGCTGGGCGCGTCCAGAGTGCCGAGCTTTCAGTTGGAGGTTGCAGCTGAGGAGGTTTCCCTCTAGACTCAGATCACAGTTTCTCCCAGTCCTGGTCGTTCACTGTTCTCTCCCTCCTCTGGCTTTTTCGGCCAAATCCTCTCCCTAACTCCCTACAAGAATTCACTTATTGGTGTGCCCCTGGCAGGGGGAGCCTCCAAGCAGCTCTGGTTTAGTGAATTCTCTGGCTCCGTACTGCAGACGCACCGAATCCCGGAATGACTCAGCCTGCAGTGTGTGGCAAACCCCTCCACCCCTCTCCACGCTGCTCCCACGCTCTCCTCCCTGTTCACGCTATCGGAGATCCACACTCGCTCAGTCACTCCTCTCCACATTCGTTCCTGGAGTCTCTCCCTAACAGGAGCGAGCTGAGAACACTGTCCCTACTCCGCGGCCATCTTCCCCTCTCGAGCTTAATGCAGTACCTTTAATGACAAGGAGGGTAATCTTAAGGAGAAAAATTGTGATTCAAGGAAAAACACAATTCTCAGTGGTAGACTATAAAGTAGTGCAGCTAACCGTCTTTAAGGTTTCTTTTCATTTGAAAGTTATATTATGTCTGTGGTATCATCAAAGATGCTTAATTTACAGGCAAGAAGAATGTCAAATGCTTTGCAACTGGATGTCTTTAAAATAAGACAGTCTTACAGATTTAGAGCGTGTTTGTGGGTTACTTTGAATAAATTAAGATGTGTTTTCTGTTTTCGAGTGATTGTCTGTACATATAGGCCTCACTTAATCCTGTCTGCATTGCTGCCTCCTGAGACTCAACAGTTTTGCTGAACGAAGTGGCTGGAATACAGCAAGGATGCCAGCCTGATAAACCAAGCACACTGTTGTCTGGGGACAGCCAACTGACCTGGAGTCTGCACGATCCTTCCCGATGTGGGAAGGCCACGCTCCCCTCCACATCCTCACTCTTACTAAGGATTTATGGACCCAAGGGTATGTAGGACAATGACCATGTCCAGCTTGAAGCAGCTAGAGGAGCACGAGACCTTCACCCATTGTCCTTTATAAGATTATAAAGGGTCTTAAGTCTGAGGGGGGGGTATTGTTATTTTTTATTGCTATCAAAAATTAATTAATTAATCATTTGAAAAAAAGAATGATATGGAAAAGGTGAAGCCAGAGAGCTTGTATGCATGACCCATGGACTTGAACTACGGGGCTTGGGGGGAATTGCTGGGGGAGGGTGGGTACCGGGTGGAGAGGAGCAAAGGGGATAAAATTGAAACTATTGTAACAATATAATCAATAAAATATACTTAAAAAATTAATAACAACAAAAAAAATTCAAACATTTTTGGCTTAAATTTTATGGCTTATAGAAACCATCACATCAGAATTGTATTTTAATTCCACTTAGAAGCTAATTTTACAAACAAATTGTTAGGATCACATGGATTTGACACTAATTTCACAATATTTAATAAATTTACTTTTAGAATCCCCCCCCCAAAAAAGAAAAGAAAAGTAGCTGATCCCTTGACCAAGATAGCAAACAGAGCCTCTGCAGCTCCCTTATCAGGAACTTTCCCAGAGCCTCCGGTGCCCAGGCTGTTACAGTTTGCGGGCTTATAAGATGCATCTCACAGAGACTGGGTGGGACTGCTAAAGGCCTTCAAGGAGGTCCGTGAGTCCTCAACATCCCCCTACTCTTTCATGCCCATGAGGTGGTCTGGGGGTAGATTACCTCTCACCCAGTCCCCGCCTGCTCAATACACTGCTTATACCTTACACCTGGTCTCCAGACTTTTTCTTCCAGGGACTGTGCCTGACAAGTTTGCTCAGCACTGACGTCACATCTGCTAGGAGAGGTGTCTTTGCTCTTGCAACTGGGTTAAGTTTAGAAAAATTTGCTGTCATTCTCCAACATGTTAGTGTGGCACTGCAGAGGTGGATTAAGGTAGTTTCAGGTCCTGGGCACAGAAGAAAATATTGGGCCCCTTAAAACAAAAAGAGAGAGGGAAAATAAAAATGCATGTTAACCATATTTTATGCAGCATAGTAATGAAACCAAACTTGGTGTTATTAGAAAAAAGTGTAAAGTTGGGGTTTTGTAGGGCCCTTCAGAAGTCAGGGTCCAGGCGCATGCCCGGTGTGCCCACTGTTAAATCTGCCTCTGTCTGGCACAGACTGGGAGCACAGAGAACACTGACTGAGGCACCAGAGAAAGGAAGGGAAAATCAGGGATGGAGCTGACCTGAGCGATCAGTCTGTCTGTAGGGAGGTAGGAGCCCTGCTCAACTGATCCTCCACAGTGGTTGGAGGTTGCTAGAAAGTGGTCACAGCCAGTCCTTGCAGCTAACTGGCCAAGATGAATTCCTCCAATTTACCTGCCAACAATAATCAAGGCTTAACTCTAAGATGAGTATGTATGTAACATACATGATGGGGACACCTCAAGTACTCAGATTTGGTGATAGTGGAGAATGTGCCACTGGACCCCACAGGACCCTTACTACATTATGCCGCTCTACCAAGCCTGACAGATGTAGCAGCAGCTCTTCCTAATACATAGAAACAAACACAGGGAGGCTGTCAAAATGAAGAGACCAAGAAACAGGGCATAAATGAAAGAACAGAAGAAATAAACTCCAGAAAAAGAAATAAACAAAATGGACACAAGCAATATACTAGAAGCAGAGTTCAAAACACTAATTATTATGATGCTCAATGAACTTAGAATAAGAGTAGATGAATGTAGGAGACCTCTATGTGTGGTATAGGAAATTGTAACCACTGAGCAAGCCAGGCCCAAAAACAGGACTGTAAGACTCGACTGAAAACAGGAAGCAGCTGGTGGCATACTCCAAATACCACACCACTGGTCATGCATGAGGGGGAAGGTATAGGAATGCAATGTATCTTTTGAGATCTTTCCTGTTTGTCAAGCTTTATATCTATGTCAGGAAGATGTGTCCTATCGACAGAATGCTTAACTCAAGGAGAATAATCTAATATTTTGCAATGTGCTCTGATGCCAGAAAGTCTAACCGATTGTTACAATGTATTGATCTATGTTCCTCTTTGATAACCCTCATTGTGGCTGGGTGGAGGGCTGCTCTCACAAGCCAATAATTTCTACTGGTAGCTAACTCAATAAAAGGTCTGTTGAGAAGAAGATTGGGAGTGACCCCAACCTAGCAGCACTCTCTTTTTCCTCCCCAGGTCATTCATCTCTGGGTCAATTTCTTCATCTGTGATCAGGGGACTGCAGGTTCAGAAACCCCTACAGATGAACTCAGAAGTAACTTCATCAACATAAAAAATGACATGGAAACCATAAAAAACAGTCAGGAATGAAGTATACACTAACTGAACAATTTACATTGAATCAACAATATGGATGAAGCCAAGAATCAAACCAGCATTTTGAAATATAAGAGAGCAAAAAACACCCAACCAGAACAACAAGAAGAAAAAAGAATCCAAAACATGAGTATACGTAAGGAGCCTCTTGGACAACTCTAGCGTACCAACATTCACATTGTGGCAGTGCTGGAAGAAGAGAAAGAGCAATAAATTGAAAACCTATTGGAAAAAAAATAATGATAGAAAATGCACCTAACTTGTTGAAAAAAATAGAAGTTGAGTCCAGGAATCACAAGGAGACCCAAACAAGATTAACCCAAACAGGCCTACACCAAGATATATCATAATTAAGGTTCCAAAGACTAAAGACAAACAGAATCTTAGAAGCAGAAAGAGAAAAGCAGTTAGTTACCTACAAGGGAGCTCCCATAAGACTATCAGCTGATTTCTCCAAAGAAACATTATAAGTTAGAAGGAATTGGCAAGACATATTCAAAGCTATGAAAAGCAAAGATATACAACCAAGATTACTCTAACCAGCAAAGGTATCATTTGCAATTGAAGCACAGATAAAAAGCTTTCAAGACAAGAAAAAGCTAAAGGAGTTCATCACCACCAAACCAGTATTAAATTAAGTGTTAAAGGGACTTCTTTAAGAAGAACCAAAATAGGAATAATAAAATCGCAATACATAAGTTTCTATTAATAATTGAATTAAAAAACAGAATAAACAAACAAGCTGAACAGAACACAGAATTATAAACACAGAGAACATTTTTATGGTTGCCAGTAGCAAGAGGGGTTTGGGAGATGGGCAAAAAAGATGAAGGGATCAAGAAGTGAAAATTGGTTGTTACAGAATAGTCACAGGGATGTAAAGTATAGCATGGTGAATATAGTAACCAAGGAACAAATATGCATGGCCTCTGGCATTGGAAAATAGTGTGGACATTGCCTGATGAAGTAAAGGGAGGTCTCAAGGAGGAGGAGAAAGGTGGGAAAATTGGGATAACTGTAATAGCATAAAAAATCAAATATAATTAAAATTAAAAGGCAAATATTAAACATGAAAATAAATACATAAAATATAATCAACAAGAAAAAATAATGTTCTTTCATTATGCTTTTTAAATTTTAACCTGAAAATATGTTTATTGATTTTATAGAGAAATGAAGGGAAACAGAGAGAGAGAGATTGAGAGATTGAGACAGGGAGAGAGAAAGAGAGAAGAGATATATTGATGTGAGAGAGAAACACCAAATAGTTGCCTTCTGCGGTGCATGTCCGGGGATCAAACCGACAACCTAGGTATGTGCCCCAACTGGGAATCAAATCTGCAACATTCCCAGTATATGTGATAATGCTCCAACTAACTGAGTCAATGGGTCATGGTTTCTGTTATGATATTTAAAAACAGTTTTTATTTTCTATTTTTCTTTTTTAAAAATTTCCTTCTTATTGTTTTGACATGAATAACTTATTAAGTACATAAATCAAATCAGGTAAAAAGACAACTCTTTCCTAAGGAATAATTCCAAATAACATGGTTTGAAAGCAGAAAGATAAATTTCCTTCCCTTTCGAAGTTATTTGAGCTGGGCTAATAATCAAATTAACATGAGAGACGGGTTAACAACAGAAAATGTCCAAATCTATTACACATGTACATGCAGTGGGGGTGACATGAGGGTATGAGACCCCAGGATGGGTCAGTCGAAGCTTCTTTGCCACATGGAGCCCAGGAGAGGTGGTAAGGTTGTGGATTGAGACATGAAGGGACAGGAAGCTATTCACATGGAGATTTGGAAAGACAATTGCTTGGTACATAAGTATTTGCTGGTCCATCTTTAACAAATGGACACAGAGTGGACTTTGTAGAACTGGGCTTTGCTCAATTCCTCTATGTCTACTCACACTAGTTCATATTAAAATATAGTTTTCTGTGATGACAGGCCTTTTCCTGGAGCAGATTCTCTATCTAAACTGTTTTAATCAATAAGGAAAAATTTCAGTGTTTTTGCTGAGTCTTTTGTTTCTCAAAACTAACCAACTTAGCCCTGGCCAGGTAGTTCTTGTAATTACAGTATTGTCCCATGCACCAAAAGGTAATGGTTTTGATTTCTGGTCAGAGGACATACCTAGGTTGCAGGTTTGATCCCTGGCCAGAACACAAACGGGAGGCACCCCATTGAAGATTCTCTCCCACCCATGTTTCTCTCTCTGTATCCCTTCCTCTTTCTTTAAAAGCAATAAACATATACTAGGGCGAGGATTTAAAAAAAATAACCTACTTAAAATAATGATCCAAAAGGCATATCTGGGGATAGCAAACTCTGCTCCTCTTTGGTGCACAACATTGAAAAGTATGCTGATTGAAAGAAGCAGAGACCTAAGCCATGTCTGTACCTCTCAATTTATAGAAAATATCCTGAAGAGCCAATCCATAGAGATGGAGGGTGGATGAGTGGGTTGCAGAGGTGGGGACAAAGGAATGGGAGGTGACAGACTGAATGACATGGAATATGAGTTGTAGAAAAACTTTTGCAACTACATAGTGATGATAGTAACAGAGTTGTGAGACTATATTAAGGGTTGTTAAATTTATATTTTAAAATGTTTACAATGGTGATTTTCGTGTTATATTAACTTCAAAAATATATAGAAACAATTGATTTGATATCTGTTCTATATTATAACCTGTAAAGTAAATGAAACCAGGGAGTTGGAAATGAAGAAAAGAAATAGAAAAACAAACAAACAAACAAAACACCACCTAAAATTCCTTCTGCACTTGCTCCTGGTGTGATCCTATGTTGTGTGGGTCCTGAGCGCCCCCTCCTGTCCTGAGCGACCCTGCAGCCCAGCCCTCCTGTGTCCCGCAGGGAGGTTTGTGTCTGGGCTCAGGCTGACTCCCCGTCACTGTGTCTCTCGCACAGTAACACACGGCCGTGTCCTCGGGTTTCAGGGTGCTCATTTTAAGAGAGACTGTGTTCGTAGGGTTGTCTCTGGAGATTGTGAATCTCCCTTGAACCGAGGGAGCGTACCACTGTGAACTTCCAGTTGGTTTACTCACTCCTGCCACCCACTCCAGCCCCTTCCCTGGAGCCTGGCGGACCCAGTGCATTGCATAGTCAGTGAAGGTGAATCCAGAGGCTTTGCAGGAGGGGCTCAGAGACCCTCTGGGCGGCACCAAGCCTCCCGCAGACTCCGCCAGCTGAACTTGGCCCAGGACACCTGCAAAGAGAGAAGCAGACTGAGAACAGTCCCGGAGGAGCAGTCCCCGAGGAGCCCGATGCACAGGACACACCCTTGACAGCGACGAGAAGGGAAGCCCAGATGAGCGCAGACCCCATGGTGTGGACCCTGAGGATGGGCTCACACGGGAAGGCTCCTCAGAGGGCTCTGCAGGGACAGGAGGAGAGCTGGTTTTCATGAGCTCTGGGGCGGGGGGGGGGCGTTTTTCATGTCTTTCCCCTGTGGTCCTGTCTGAACTGCCCAGCAGGGCTCCTCCTCCCTGTTTTGGATGTAGGAAGGGGAATTAGGCTGGGCAGATTGACAAAGATACATGTGTCTGGACTCAGGGTCTGTATATCCTGCTAGTTAGCTTATGAATAGTGATAGACACGCTACACCGGGATTGGAAATTGGATACTTAAAGTTCTCCGGTGCAGGCTGCAAATAAAACCACTCAGGAGACGTTCCGATACAGGACTGGGGCGGCGACAGTGCCCCTAGCGGTGGTTTCGAGCCTCACAGGCTGATGACACTGATCTGGTCCGGCTTCCTGAGAAGGCCCACTGTCTGCCACGCAGCAGCCATGCCCAGCATGCTAGACTTCGAGAGAGCCCCACTCCAGCTCCCTTCTTGTCCACAGGCGAGTCTCCGCAAGACCACCATGGGCCTCAGGACTTCCATTTTGGGGGAAAACCTGAGGGACATAAACGCTCCTCAGTGCCAGGTCCTTGGTTCACAGTTAGGCCACACCTGTAACCTGGTCTGCTGTCCACACTCACACATGCTGGTGTCCGTCAGGTGACACTCTAGGGACTTTTTAACTCTGAGGTGGAGGCCCCTTCATGACTGTAATCAGTAGAGCTGCAGAGTGAATGCTGAGCACAGGGGCAAACTCACCATCTACAGGTGGAATTTCCCGGCCCAGGAACCAGGCCCCCTTATACAGCCCCTGGGAGCTGCCTCCTGAGACCCAGGGTCACTGACCTACAGGACTGTGCTTGAGGTCACATGACTAAGCAGCAGTGGGGAGAACTACGCAGCTCTGTCCTCCTCACACTGGGACACAGAAATGCAAACTCACTCTCTTGGCTTCTGTCTGAAAAGTAGATTTGGGATTGCAGTGGCAACTTGATGGGTAAACTCCATAAAATGCTGACAACTCTGTGACATATTTTCATCACTGATATTAATAACATTACCCACCTTGGAGACAGAAAGTTTCTCTGTGAGACCTCACCTGTTCTAGGCCTGATATGTCACACCTGGGACAGGTCATCCATCATTATCCCAGTGTCCTCACCACTGCAGTGAGTAATTTAGATCTATTTGTTTTAAATACAAAAGGCCCTTTGCTCCACTTATTTGCATGAACAAGGATTTGAATGCAAAGTAATGCAGCATGGGTGTTCCATAATATTTGTTGGATGAATTAAGTGATAAACTCTACCTATCTGGATGTAGGTTATTGAAGAGTCACCAGAAGTTGGATGATGCATCTCAAGAAGAAAAAACATGAGCCCTTAGTTTAGAACCTAAAAATGTGGACTGACCTATTACAGGCCAATAGAGGGGAAGAGACAGATCCATATGTCCAAAACCAGGTGAGTTCTACATTCATCAGGTGGTCTCCGGCCCCTTCATTTGAACAGGTGTACACAGGTCAGTCCTAGCCATAGAAAGTATATGAGCTTGGATGGAAACTGGGCACATCGTTGTTCATCCAAAAAATATATTAGGTGTGCATATCATTTATGTGGGTTTGGATGGGTCACTCAAGTGTTCAAATCCCCAGGAAACAAAAAGTTAGGTCTATTTGCAAAAAAGAGCTCTTACACTTTGGATATTAATAAACTGGGCAGGGAAACCAGGTCATGTCACATTGACAGTAGGAAGATAGATTAGAAAAATCACAAATGATCACATAAGAAAATAAAGGTAAATATAGAAAAGATGCGCCTTTTAAGTTTACCAGTAAGGAACACACCAAGGAAATCAACCCGCATAACTGGAAGAAGAAATAAAAGTACAGGAGGTTCATGTTCAGGAGACAAAAAGTTCCATTTGACACCATTTCCCTTACAAGGGATCAGAATATGAACTTAAACATAGTGGGACGCTAGAGTACACGGACCCAGATTTGGAGAAAGTGGAACATATGTGTGGACTGTTGGGAGAGAGAAGTGTGAACTCTACAGAGAAGCAGACAGTGCTCCAGGGTCATGTTCCTTCAGTGGAGTTTGGTGCTGAATGTGCAGCAGCCTCACTGTTTCATTTTTGTTTTTGTTCTCTAGACTCTGTGGTAAGACCAGGAAAAAAGTTGGGGGCACAGAAGAAATTCAATCTTGACTAGATCTGCTAAGGTGAGCACATAGATGGAAATTGGGAGTAAGTATAATGAAATTACAGAAATTACATAATGGGAACCCATGATGCCAATCACTGATGTGAAATAATAATTGATATGAAGAGCATCATTTTCCTCATCCATTGATTACATTTAAATAGCCTCCCCTTTCTGGGCCTGGTGGATCTAACTTTCTATAAAACTTGTCAGCCACAGCAGTTCAGCCTTATTTTCAACATCAGCATCCATGGCTCTGTGGACATGTGATATAGTTCTAATCGGGAATGTAAGAGATGGGCTCATCCCTGGTACATCCCTGCAAGTAAATTTCAGAAGTTTCATCTGTGTCCTCTTTCATTTGTTTTCATGTCAGCACATGACCCTCTGGAATGCTGTCACCTCATCCACACAAGATGGGTGCCACCTGGGCATGAAGTCACATGCTGCATGGATCACTATGCAGACTGGGCAGGGATCCTCCCAGGTCCATGGATGGTGAAATTAAGCAAGCTTGGGACTAACTCCGGGTTTCTTGTTCTTTTAAAAATATTATACACACACACACACACACACACACACACACACACTCACACTCACACACACACATATATATTTTTTTTTATTGAGAGGAGAAGGAAGGGAGATAGAAAGGGAGAGAAACATCAATGTGTGGTTGCCTCTCATGCGCCCCCAACCGGGGACCTGGCCTACAACCCAGGCATGTGCCAGCACTGGGAATCAAACCAGCAACTCTTTGGTCTGCAGACCAGTACTCAATCCACTGAACCACACCAACCAGTGAAGAATTCCTGTCCTTTATGTTGTCATTATTTTTCTCCTCATGTAGGAAGTTTAAGTTGTCTTACTCATTTTCCTCATCAATAGCCTCACATAGTAATTTAGTCATTAGTATAAAAATTAATTGATTTGGAAATTAACCTATCTTTCTTAATCAGCCATAAAAAAATCAAATATTATCCTATGGAAGAACGTGAATGTACCTAGATATGGGTCATGCCCAGGATCAGGAGAAACTCTCTGCCCTGCGGAGATTCTGGGACCGTAGATGAGGAGAAATTGGTTAGCCTGGACGTTGGTTTCTGCCTTGGAGGGAAAGAGGTGGCAGTTCTCTCTAGAGGACAAAAGCCCTCAACTTCCTTTCCTCATGCCTTTTATTGACAAGGGTATGTATAGGGGTATACAGTCAGGATACATAAATCACAAGTTAACCTCAAATGCTTTGGTTACTATTAACTTCTCGGGATTATGGGTAACAATGAAGGGAGCATAGTGATCGCTTTAGGTCAAGGTCTGCCAGATTCTCTGGTGCCAAAGGATCACCAGGTGAGAGAAGAGCAAGCTTCAAAGCATAACACATTCTTTAAACATGATTTCCCATGTGGATCCCTGGTGTAGTTATCAGGTCATGCCTGCCTCCAGCTTTCCTGGTTTTCCCATTGAGACTTACAGGCCTTTTTCAAGGCTTAGCTCACAACGAGGCTACAGTTCCTGATGCCACACAAAGCTGCTCCCTACATCTAGAGCGTATTATGCTAAATTAAATAAGTCAGACACAGTAACACAAATACCATATGATCTCAATTATATGTGGGATCTAAGGAACAAACTAAACAAACTAACAGAATAGAAACAGACTCATACCTTGGAGAACAAAGCAGAGTTTTACAGGTGGGAGGAGATTTGGGAGCCTGAGTGAAAAGGGTAAAGGGATTAAGAAGCACAAGTTTGTTGTTACTGATTAAGCACAGCACAAGGAAAAAAGTCAATAATGTTGTCATAACTATTGTGGTGCCAGTGGATTTTGGAAATATTGGAACATCACATCGCAACTTGTATAAAGGTGTGACCACAATGCTGTAGGCTAGAAGCTCATATAAAGGAATGTATATAATGGCAAATGGAATTGAAAAAAAAGGGGGGAATTAACCCAGACTCCAGGAATGCTAAGTTTAGGGTGTGGGGCAGTGTGTGACAGGCAGGGGACATGGCTGAATTCCAGGACTGTGCTCACACATGTTATGTTTATTGGGAAAATTCTCAAGATCCTGTAGGTTTATTAGAGATCCCCTTTGAGAACCTCGACCTCGTATAATATTACTCACCTGTTGTTCATGCTTCAGTAACTAACTGGGAACTGCAAAACAGGACTTACTATAGTATTCTAATTTGTTTAAGGGCCTTTCCTGTTTCTCTCAGAGATTTCCGTTCTGTGTGTGATAAATGCTCCATGTCCCATTTGTGTGTATGATTGTCATCTGCATGGACATCCACCTCAAGCTGTCATGGGTCCCTCTGCCTCCACGTCATGTCACCTACACTTGATGGTGTGACTATGATGTCAAATCAATGATTGTCACCAGTTGGGGTCTTCCTCCTATGGTGTGTGGTTCATATGACTCTGGAGCCCACTCCTCAGAATGTATGTGTCTTCCTTCCTGCCAACCGTATGCATTGTAGGGTCCAGCAGAGTCTGTTGTTAGATTCAGCCAACATGGATCAGAACATTTGGTGATTCACTAGAACTGGGCCCAAGAGAGTCTGAAAGATGCTGTGCCTTTCTCCATGTGAGAATGTAGTGTTTCTTTACAACGGACTTTCCTAACTCAGAGACTTCAGAGGTGAGCACAGGATCCAGAACCCAGACAGGTTCCTGTGAGGGAAACAGTTGCAGGAAGAGGAAACCAGACAGGAAACCAGCCCAAACCTCTAACTGCACCTGCTCCTGGGATGGTCCTTGTGCTCAGAGAGCCAGAGCGCGCCCTGGTGGTCGCAGCCCCTCCTGCAGGGAGGTTTGTGTCTGGGCTCAGGCTGACTCCCCGTCACTGTGTCTGTTGCACAGTAATACACGGCCGTGTCCTCGGCTCTCAGGCTGCTCAGCTCCATGTAGGCTGTGCTCGTGGATGTGTCTGCAGTGATGGTGGCTCTGCCCTGGAACTTCTGTGCGTACTTTGTTTCACTATCTGAAGGGTCAATCCTCCCCATCCACTCAAGCCCTTGTCGTGGGGCCTGTCGCACCCAGTGCATATAGTAGCCTGTGAAGGTGTAACCAGAAGCCTTGCAGGAGACCTTCACCGAGGCCCCAGGCCTCCTCAGCTCAGCCCCAGGCTGCACCAGCTGCACCTCGGAGTGGACACCTGTGGGGAGGAGGCAGGAGTGGTTAGAAATTCTCCTTGACTGTTTGTGGTCCCATCCTTAACCCAGGGACTGGGGAGCCCCTTACCTGTAGCCACTGCCACCAGGAGGAGGGCTCTCCAGCTCCAGTCCATGCTGAGGGGCTGTGCCGTCAGGACCTCTGTAGGGGAGGCTGTGGCTGAGGGTGATGCTCTCAGGGCACAGACAGACCCACATTTAACCCAGTTTTCCTCTTCTCATTTGCATATTCATGAGGCAGAGTGTTTTATAACCGAAAACTTGAACCCACCTGAGAGCAGATAGAGAACACAAGGGACCATGTTCAGAGGAACTTGGAGTCCAAGTCCTAATCAGTTTTGTAGGATAGGTGTCCTCTCACAGGTCCCTGAGCTCTGTGCTGACACAGCTTTTCCCACTGAGGAAGGAGCCCCCACAGGACATGCTCCTCATTGGGAGCCCACGTCTGAGTGACACACAGACCACCTGGAAGAGTTCTGTGCTTTAGTGCCTGAACTTCTTATCCTGGGATCATGGCGTCTACAAAATACTGCACCTAATGAGTTAATAAAACCATCACTGCCTCTAGCTCCTTACAATTCACATATAAAGATGTCATAGAAAGACCCCCAATTGTTGTAGTCTCTTTATCGAGTTTGGTAAATGATCTGATAGAATAGAATATTTCCTGTCACCTCTTGTCCAACTCATTTTAGATGTTGTTAGAAAAAGAGGAAGACCCAACCCTCAGTGGAAATCACTCCACAGGTCCCTCTGCACTTGCTCCTGGGGAAAGCACTCTGCTGCCCAGTCAGCACCCTGCACTTGAGGGTCACATCTGGGCTCACAGGACATGGATCTCTCAGCATCTGAACTCCAGAATTAAAGGCTGGGCCCTGACTTCATTATGCTCCCTTGGGGAACTGACCTCACTTAACCAATGTGTCTGCAGGGAGCCTCCAACCAGGACTCTCTCTGTGAAGCCACCAGGCAGTCCCTTCCTTGGAGCTTCCAGATGCACTGACACAGCCAATACTTCTGACTCTGAAAGGTCTCAGGCTTTGGGGGACTCTAATATCTTCAAGTTCCTCTGCAGCAGGTCCCATCTGATAATCCTTGCATGGACCCTGAATCAGTGCCCTTCTACTGCTTAATGAATATCACACACGCGTGCGCACACACACACACACACACACACACACACACACACAGTGCTGCTTTTCATCATAATAACTCCAGGTCCCCCCTCTCCCCGGTTCCAAGCACATGGGCAGCATCCCCACTCTCACCCCAACCTAGTGAGTGACCTACTTTGACACCAGAACAAAAGCAGAGAACATCGACATGAGGACAGGAGAGTACTGGCCCTGTGGTTTCCTGTGCTCCCCACACCTGGAGCCAGCAGAGGCCATGGTGAGCTGGGTCCCACCTTGTCCTGGGGAGGATCCAACCCAGGAGACCCTTGTCCAGTCAGTGTAGCCAGCACTACACAAAGTGTGGGGGTCACACTGACCCACAGCCCTCAGGTCTCACTCTCAGAGTTCACAGCCTGAAACCCTGAGAGCAGGATCATTGGACACTGGACAAGTGTCTCCCCAGGAGCAGAAGCAGGTGCTGAGGCAGAAACTGGAAAACAGTCTGTGGACCAGTGTGTGTACTTTTCCACTGTGCTCCCTGCAGCCAAGCGCTCCTGTCTCACACAGGGAGGTTTCTGCCTGACACTAGGAGCAGCCAGACTAGGTTCATAGCTTGGCTGCTCTTGAGAACCTCCAAGCCCAATACAGGTAGCAGCCACCTGCAAATTGCTTTATAGCTCAAGCAAGGCTCAGTGAATGATGTATTTCAACATTTATGTCAAAATTCCTATGAGCCCAATGGGATGGATGGTGCCTTTACCCCATTTGGCACAGCAGAAGGGATGCAAAGAGTTCAGAGCAAGATTACTTAACAACATATTTGTTTGGGGATAAGAATAAAATGAAACACTGTTATTTACAGGTTAGAAAAATAAAAATGGGTGGAAATCTTTTGTGTTGAACTGAGCTATTGGCTCTTCATTTGCATGTTCCAGATGTCATTCAGCTGTTACCACAGTAAACATGAGATCCACCCTGTTCTGTGCACACAAATCACTTTTTTTTCTACCATTGGCTCCCTTAGGTTCTCATTTCACCAGGGCTGATAGGGTGCAGCCCTCAATCAGGGCAGCAGTATTGACTGTGTGCTTCTGCTGAGCAGGGCACAGAGAACAAGGTCAGCCTCATCCAGGAGTTGGCTGTGCTGCCTTCCACTCCGTGGTGGTCATTCCAGCCCAGCACTGAGGATCCCTGTAGATGATGAGACAGTCCAGGGAGAACATGAAGCACAGATCCACAAGATGTGCTCAGCCTCACACCCAGATCCACAGCATCTCTGACTTCCAAGGTCCTGTGACCTGGCTTGTGTTTCCATTGGTAACAGAGGGTGGTGAGAATTAGACCAGTAGACAAGGGTGTGTGTGCTTGGACTTAAGGTAACACACTACGAAAGGTGCAGATTCTGTCTTCATTCTTTCTCAAGGACCTCCAGATCCATCTCATCACACACGAGTATTTTCAGATATAATTGAGAACTTTGTACAAGTTGGAGATGTGTCAACACCCACAGGTGAAAGACTGAGTGTCATTGCTGGAGGGATGGGCACAGATCAATGGTGCAGGGTACGTGTGACCTAGGAGGAGGCCAGTGTGAACTAGGACAGACCCAGAAAGCACAGACTGAGAAAATCAATACATCAGTTTCCACCCAAATTTTAATTAGTTTCAGATTTGAAAGATTCTTTTAAGAAAATTGACAGAGAACTACAAAATATAAGAATATAATTAAAATGTGTATTTTACAAAGCATTTGAAACAGCAGATATAACGAATGCTTACTTATTAATATTAATAAGACTGCCAAAATTATAAACATTCAACACCAGGAATCAGGGCCTCAAGAGGAGGAAAGATGGTGGCAGTGTAGCTAGCGACTCTGTCTACTTGCTGTCATCACAGACCAGACTTAGAGTAAAAACACAGAGTGGAGAGTGAGTGACAGTGGCTGTGAGTGGGCAAGAACAGGGACAAGGGTGCAGGGACTGGGTGGGAGTGAGCAAAAACCCATGACCTTTGCTTTCTAAGGAGAGCAGTGCTGCACTTCTGGCTGCACCACGTAGGGGCAGCTGTGGATCAGCTCAGGAGCTGTAAGCTGCTGGGGGCAGAGAGATCTGGCCGGTGAGGTTCAGGCCCTAGAAACTCCACTTCCACATGAGGCTGAAGGTCTCTGGAGGGAGGAAAGTCAGCATCCCATGTCCTGTGCAACTGCCCAGTGTTACTGTAACAGTGCAGAGGCCCTTCCCAGCGCCATCTGGGCATGATCTAGTGAGAAACTTTGTATGAAACTGTCAGTGATGCAGAAAGAAAGAAGCCAGTCCTGAACATGAGAGACTGTGATTTTTGGAAAGCGGAAGTGCACATAGAATGGGGCTCCCAGGGACTGGTGCTGCAGCATGGGGGCCACACAGACTCTTTTGGAAGGAGAGCTGAGGCAAGACCTGAGGATTGGCAGGGACCCTGGGCCCACATGCCTGCAGGGTGGCACAGTGGCTCTGCTAAGCAGAAATTCAGAGGGCTAGAGTGCAATGCAGGACCAGTGGGAGGGATATGACCCAGCGTGGCTAAGAAAAAGGGCTGTTATAGAGGAGAGCTCAGCAGAAATGCCAGCAAGAGAGCAGCAGCCTCAGCATCCAGATAGATCTCACAGAAAAAAAAGCTAGGAAGGAAGTTGTGAAATCCGTGGAATTCTGACCAGGGGCAGATCCAGAAAGAGAAGAAAGTGTTAAAAAACAAACAAACAAACAAAAAAAAAACAACAACACAGATACTACTGAGACAAATTTCACCACTGTATTCTTTGAGTTATTTTCTCTCCTGCATTGCTTTTTTTTTAAAGTATATTTTATTGATTATGTTGTTACAGTAGTCCCAATTTTTTTCCTTTGCTCCCCTTCACCCAGTACTCCCCTTTCCTCCAGTAATCCCACCCACCTTAGTTCATGTCCATGGGTTGTGGATATGTTTTTGGCTTCACTTTTTCCTATATTATTATTAACTCCCTCCTGTCTATTTTGTACCAACAAATTATGCTTCTTAATCCCTGCACCATTTCCCCATTTCTCCCCCTTCTCCCAGCCAGCTGATAACCCTTCAAATGATCCCCATGCCTATGATGCTGTTCCTATTTTGGTTTCCTTGGTTGGATTTTGTTTTTATTTCTTAGATTCAGTTGTTGATAGTTGTGAGTTTGTTGTCATTTTAATGTTCATAATTTTGATCTTCTTTTGCTTAAGTCCCTTTGACATTTCATATAATAATGACTTGGTGATGATGAGCTCCTTTAGCTTTGCCTTCTCTGGGAAGCACTTCATCTGCCCTTCCATTCCAAATGATAGCTTTGCTGGATAGGGTAACGTTAGTTGTAGGTCCTTGCTTCTCATCACCTTGAATACTGCTTGCCAGCCCCTTCTTGTCTGCAAAGTTTCTTTTGAGGAATCATCTGATAGTCTTATAGGCACCTATTTGTAGGTAACTCTCTGCTTTCCTCTTGTTGCTTTTAAGATTCTGTTTTTATCTTTAACCTTTGGAATTTGAATTACGATGTATCTTAGAGTGGGTCTCTGTGCATCTATCTAGTTGGGGACTCTGTGCTTCCTGGACTATTTCCATCACCAATTTAGGGAAGTTTTCTTTCAGTATCTTTTCAAATTTATTTCCAATTTCTTGGTCGTTCTCTTCTCCTTCCCTTCAATTATGCAAATATTGGAATGCTGAAGTTGTCCCAGGGGCCACTTTCACAACCCTCGTTTTTTTGGATTCCTTTTTCTTGTTGTTGCTCTGGTTTTCGTTGTTGTTCTGGGTTTTTGTTGTTGTTGTTGTTGTTTGGTTTTTTATTTTTCTTTCTTTCTCTTTCTCTTTCTCTCTTTCTCTCTTTCTTTCTTTCTTTCTTTCTTTCTTTCTTTCTTTCTTTCTTTCTTTCTTTCTTTCAATCAACCTTGGTGTGAAATCTTCCAGAGACAGTGGAGGTCGTTTCCTGCCCCTGTGTTACCAGGAACAGCAAACCCAGGGCCAGCTGTGAAGGTGAGACCTGACCCAGGACCAGTCCTCAAGGGCCCTTTGAACCATTTAGATGGTTTCATCCAGCCTCACCGTCCGTGGGGTGTGAGTATGTTGTATTTATTGTGCTTGGGATCCCCTGATGCAGGGAGGTCATTCCCTGACAAACGCTGCTGGAATTTGCATCCTCCCTGCATGTGCAGTGACAGAGGTGCTCACCACACACCATCGTCACAGACCAGTGCTGTGCTGCGTGGCCAGGACTCCCTCACCTCAGGGTCACCACCACCCACAATCTCTGCAGAGACTGAAAAGGAGCATTTTTACATGTAATTTATTTAGTTTCGGAAACCCTGAGTTGCCATGTCCACAGCTCCTCCCACCAACACTGGTGACCCATCGTCTTCCCCGCAGGACACATCAGTCATCCCCTGTGACATGGGAATGGGAGAGCCATGCAGTCAGCGACTTTCACTCACAAATGGCCTCTGCCCTGCTGCGTTCAGACACGAATAATGATGAAAATGACCCATATTTTATACCCCTTCTGTAACCCAGTGATAAAAGGTGCCTTTCTAGTCCATGTTTCTACGAGGCTCTGTGGTCCTCAATCATTGAGTCTATCTCTTGTGGTGAACATGACAGAAAACTTGCTCTTAAACCTTGTTGGGAGGAAACTTAGATGTTTCAATAGCAAATGCAGCAAACTTCGTGGAATTCTCTTTGGTTTAGTATTTCATACAAGAAATTATTCTATCCAATTAGAACATTATTTTAATAGGGTTCCTTAAGCTGCTGTTCCTCATAGATCCTGGGGAAGAAACTTATCTTTGAGAGCAAAAAGTTGAGCCAAAACCTTCCAAAATCTGATGACCTTGGACAGGGGATTGATTTCACCTAAGTTCTTGGACCATAGCCCAGTCTAATGCTATCATAATCATCATCATCTACTTCATCGTATTCATTTTCATCTTTTGCTTACTTTCTTTTCATTTTCTATAGATATGGTAGTTGTCCATACATAATGACTGTTTACCTCATTTTTGCTCATTTTTCACAGTAGTTAAGTGAAATAGGTAGTCAAAGTCTTTTGTTTTATTTTTTGAATGCTGACAAATGAAAACTCATTCCTACTTCTCCATCTGCACCACCTGTGAAATCTGAGAAAAAAGGCTGGGGCCCCTCTGTGGATGTCACTGGGAGAATGCATCCACAAAAGCCCCAGTAAGCAGAATCTACCTCTCCCAACACGTGTAAAATCTAAAAGCTCTGAGCCAGTCTCCTTTCTTGGCTCTCTCAAAGCACCTCTGACTTGCTTAAGGGCATTTTTTGCTCCTCTGGGACATTTCAACTATCTGCATGATAAATATTCCATGACCCCATGGGGTGTGCCTTTGTCATCAGCCTGGACATTGAGACCAAGCAGTCACGGGTCCCTCAGCCTTTGTATCACCTAGTTTTGGCTCTGTGACTATGATGCCGAGTCAATGACCATCACCACTGGGGATCTCTCTCCTCTGATGTTGGATTCATAAGCCTCTGGTGACTGCTGTCCAGCATGCACATGTCCTGTTGCTGGCCAGTTAGGATGCTGAGCTTTGTGGGGCTGGGCTCAACTGTTGAGTCCAGCAGAGCCTCTGGTTTGATTCAGCTGACATGTATCAGAAGGTTTGATAATTCCTTGGAATTAGGAACAAGTGTGTGTGAAAGAGACTGCTTTTTGTCCACAACTGAAGGTTTTCTTCCTTTACAACATACTTTTCAAACTCAGATAATTCAGAGGTAAGTGAAGAACCATTGAGTTTCCCTGAGGAAAACGGTTAGAAGAGAAAACCACACAGGAAACCAGCCCAAACCTCCACCTGCACCTGCTCCTGGGATGGTCCTTGTGTTCAGGGACCCTGAGCGCCCCCTGGTGGTCGCAGCCCCTCCTGCAGGAGGTTTGTGTCAGGGCTCAGGCTGACCTCCCCTCACTGTGTCTCCTGCACAGTAATACACGGCCGTGTCCGCGGCTCTCAGGCTGCTCAGCTCCATGTAGGCTGTGCTCGTGGACTTGTCTGCGGTCATGGTGACTCTGCCCCTGAACTTCTGTGCGTAGTTTGTGCCACCACTGTTAGGGTTAACCAATCCCATCCACTCAAGCCCTTGTCCTGGGGCCTGTCGCACCCAGTGCATGTTGTAGTCTGTGAAGGTGTAACCAGAAGCCTTGCAGGAGACCTTCACCGAGGCCCCAGGCTTCCTCACCTCAGCCCCAGGCTGCACCAGCTGCACCTCGGAGTGGACACCTGTGGGGAGGAGGCAGGAGTGGGTGAAAAATCTCTCATGACCTCCCTGGTCCCCTCCTCACCCTGGGGATTGGGGAGCCCCTTACCTGTAGCCACTGCCACCAGGAAGAGGGCCCTCCAGCTCCAGTCCATGCTGAGGGGCTGTGCCGTCAGGACCTCTGTAGGGGAGGGTGTGGCTGAGGGTGATGCATCAGGGCACAGACAGACCCACATTTAACCTAGTCTACCTCTTCTCATTTGCATATTCATGAGGCAGAGTCTTTCATAGCTGAAGACTTGTCCCCACCTGAGAGCAGATAGGGGACACAAGGACCATGCTCAAGGGAGTCTGAGCTCCAAGTCCTAACCAATTTTGTAGGATCTGTGTCCCCTGCCAGGCCCCTGAGCTCTGTGCTGACGTACTGCCTCCCACTGAGAAAGGAGCCCCCACACAACATGCTGCTCATTGTAATCCCACCTTTGAGTGACACAGAGACCACCTGGACCATATCTGGGCTTTAATGCCTGAATGACTTATTCCTGGGTCAGTGTGCCTCCAAAATTATCCTTATACTGAGTTAATAAAACCATCCCTTTCACAGTTCTTTAAAATTCTGATTTAAGAATCCCTAGAAATGTCCCCATTGTGTATGGTCCTCATGTCTCATGGAGGTTCGTAAATGCTGGTAGAATAAACTATTTATAGTCTTCTCATGTCTAACTCTTATGTTAGATGTTTAAATTAAAAGAGGAAGACACAGGTCCTCACACACACACACACACAAGTCTCCACAGCTCCCACTGCACCTGCTCCTGGGGCAGCTGATTTGAGCTTGTGGGTCTCACCGCCCCCCCCCCCCCCAATATCAGGTCCATGCCCTGCAGAGGAGGCTCCTGTCTGGACTCACAGGGCATGAACCTCTCAGCATCTCTAGTCCAGAATTAAAGGTATTGCTCTGACTTCAGGATGGTCCCTTAGGGACACCATGGGCTTTGATTCTCTGGGCACAGAGAACTGACCTAACTAAGTACCAGCGGCTCTGCAGGGGGTCCTCAAGAGAGAGCTCTGTGAACCCACCAGGGAGCCCCTTCCCTGAGGCTGCCAGATGCACTGACTCAGCCTACACCTCTGAGTCCAGCAGGTCTCAGGAGCTTTGTGGGCCTCTGATGTCCTCAGGTTCCTCTGTGTGCAGGTCCCAGCTGTGTATCCCTGAACATGGCCCAATCCCACTGCACCCCTTCTGCTCAATAAATGATGCACACACACACACACTGATAATTGTCACAGTAATGTCCTCCAGTTCTCCCTTCTCCCCTGTACCTATCACATGGGCAGCTCCCCCACATGGATTCTAGGCCTGGATGTGACCTCCTATTTGAGGTCAGGTCTGTGGGTGAAACCCTGACTTTTTGTCCATTTTTTATCCCTTCTAATCACATAAACAATAGACCTCAGTCCCTATATCCCACTTGAAGACAATGTTACTGCTCAGTGACCCACAGCTGCAACTGTCAGTCACTGCAGGAATCACCATCTCACCTACATCTGGGACTCTGGTTCAACCCTCATGGACATTCCTCCACTGACCAAAGCATCACAGGTGAGAATCCAGTCACTACTGGTCATTGCTCAGGATCCCTTTAAAAGGTGGTCTTCTGTAGGGTCAGTCATGGAGGAGCTGAGGTGATGTTCCACATGAGGACTCTGTGTCCTCCAAATCCAGCAGCTCATCAGGCACAGAGTTCCGATTATGTTCAGGGACAGAGAAGAGCATCTGTGTCTGTTTTCACTGTGTGGGGAATGTCACAGGTGGCTCCTACCTGGGAGAGCACTGAGAAAGCCCCCATTCTCACAGGACCCAGGATCTGTGCTGGATTGTTCAAGCAGGTGTCAGTTATGTGTGCCACCATGTCATTTCAGTCACTGCGTGTTTATCCTCGGTGTTGAACTTGTTATTATAAGGTATTATCACATTTGAGATCTGCATCAAGGAAACCCCATTTCTAAACAAATGTTCACAGTAATATGACAAATCAAAGAAATCTCTATCATTTCAGGAAATGTTGTCCTGGATGTTTCCACATGACTACAAGTTGCAGTTGGTTTTACGCAAGATCAAGATGGATAAAAGCCATTTGCAAGATCAATCACGGATGACCCGTATCCTGTGCCTTGTCATCAGCTTTGTCTGCTGAAGTCCTCTCAGTGAGCTCAGATGCCACACAGTACTGTTCTCTTCCAGCCTCAGTCATCGCCCTGAGTCTTCATTGGTTTATGAAATTTTCCATGGACCTCACAGATCTAGGGTACATGGAATGTTTGTCAACTGCTTTGCAAATTCTAACATGACATTAATTACTGCGACCTCCCTGTTTTTTCAGTGAATGCATATTGACATTTGCACTTATATGGAATTTATGCTCATATGCCAGACAGTGAGATGCACCAAAGCCTATGAACTGCAGTTGCAGGCAGCACACACTGGAGAGTTGCTGTCGGAACTCAGCCTGGTCTGAAGGCAGAGGGCCAGGGTGCCCAGGGCAAGAGAAGGCCTCTGCCGAGCTCCAAAATCCAGCTCACAGGCAGGAAGGGCTTAAGTTTCCTTCCTTCACTCTGATCCAGTCAGTCCCTCAGTGCAGTGGAGGGTGCTCCCACATTGGGGTAAAGAGCCTGGATTTCTGAGCCACCAATTCCAAGTTAAATTCATCTGTAAACACACAATAGACAAACTCATGAACAGCTTTCAGTCAGAACTTTGGGCACCATGAAATCTAGTCAAACCAATATAAAAACCAATAGTCACAACAAAGGTATTTGCGGGAAGAGTTCTAAGTTAGAGATAATGTGAACCTGCCCAGTGCATTTAGATGGGAGAGAAACAACCACTTTAGACGCGTCGTGGTGATCGCTTTCTTAGGTTGAATGTCAGATGGGGGGGGGGGGGAGCTCCCTGCCAGAGATGAAACCAAGCCTTAGCCTCCAGGTGCCCGCTCCTGGGATGGTCCTTGTGTCCAGGGACCCTGAGCGCCCCCTGGTGGTCGCAGCCCCTCCTGCAGGGAGGTTAGTGTCTGGGCTCAGGCTGACTCCCCCTCACTGTGTCTCTCGCACAGTAATACACGGCCGTGTCCTCGGCTCTCAGGTTGTTCATTTGCAGACGGGCAGAGCTTTGGGAATCATCCCTTGAGATGGTGAACCTGCCTTTCACGGATGCAGCGTATTCTGTGTGTCACTGTCAGCTTTGTTTCTAATGAAACCTACCCACTCCAGTCCCTTTCCTGGAGGCTGGCGGATCCAGTATATGTAATAGTCACTGAATGTGAATCCAGAGCCTTTGCAGGAGAGTCTCAGAGACCCCCCAGGCTCTCTCAGGTCTCCCCCAGACTCCACCAGATGCACCTCACATTGCACACCTGCAGACAAGAGATTCTTGTGAGTGGCAGACACACACACACGCACACGCACACACACAGTTTCTCTGTACTGTTACCATGTAGAAGCATCAGAGCAAGTGCCCAGCTCAGACCAAACTTCATGGTGCTGCCTCTGGGTTAACTGCTGCAGGGAATGCAGACAGCAGAGACCCCAGCGCTGGGACTGCTCTGTCAGAGGTGCCGGGACAGCTGCGGGGCCTGGTTTATCAGCACATGGAGCGCCCCATTTGCATGTGTTCCTCCCCTCAGATACCGTGTCACTCCCAAGTCAGACTGCACAGCCATTCTCGGCGGTGCAGATAGACTCTTAAGAAGCTACACCATCGTCTCTCGAGACGGACGGCTGCCGACGACGCCGCCACCGCCTCCCCTCAGGGATATAGATGTGAGGTCCTGGGTGACTGTCTTCACTCCACTCAACGGGACAGACACCCTCATTGTGACAGTGGAGACTTTTATGAGAGGCTGGTTAGTCTGCATGCTGTAGAGTTACTATAGTTGTTGCTAATTTCTACCATCGGTCCATTTAGCACAATTTCATGTACTAGGATATTCCACATGTGCAGTGTTTCATGGTATCCAGCTCAGAATGAATTCCCTTGAGACCTTGTCCATGTGCCGACACACAGAGTGAGGTTCTTCACCACCGTCAGCCTCCCAGGACTGAGGGCAGCAGGCGCTGCAGGGGCTACTTTTTGCTCTTCAAGTAAAAGTCCCTGCCCATCGCACGTCTCTGCACTGAGAGTCCATCCACGTCAGAGAGACAGTGGGAACTAGGAACAAACACATGCAGAGCATTTAACTGTCCTGGACACCCTCTGCTCTCAGTCTCCACCCGCTCCTCCCCCAATGGCTTACCAACTGTCACATCAAGTGACTGAGGTGCACACAGCACACGAATCATTATTCTGTAAGGTGCAGCTATGATCAAGATGCAACGCTGTCATTATTATATGTGGTCTCTGGGAATTTCGAAAAAATGACATGCTTAATTTAAATGATTAGACTTAACTGAACCCTCAAACCCCCTTGGCCAGTTCCCTTCCCGAGAGACATTCACATTCACGACTTCAAGAGCACATCAGCCACGTCCCTGTGACACAGTGACTGGGATGAATGCGTGTTCATGGACTTTATCTCCAGTGAGACCGGGGCCTGGGTGCATGCTGATGTGGTAAATGCTGAAAGGGTCATGGATTACACCCACTTCTAACACTGTCTTCCCGCTACAACTGTTCAGGAGCCTCCCATGGCCTTCAGCCAGGAAATTCTGTCTGTGGAAGAAAACACCAGAGAAAACTGCCCTTGAACATCACGGAGGGACACTCATGCTGTACTTTCTACAACAAATAGTGCAGCAAAACCCCAGGGAGTCCACCCTTGTGTCATGTTACACTACACTCCTAATCCGTTCTGGAAGCTGTAACAAAGTACCACAGACTGGGCCATGGGCCAGCAACAGAAATTTATTCCTCACAAATCTGAATGCGAAAAATCCAAGAATAGACTGGATGTCTGGTAAGGACCCACTTCCTAGATGGCTTTTTGTTTGCTATAAGCTCAGAGGGTGGACAGGGCAGGGGAGCGTCCTCTGTCCTCTGTTATAAAGGCCCCAATCCCCTCATGGGAGCTCCACCTTCAGGACTGACACTCCTCCCAGGGCCCCACCTCCTAACACCATCACATGGGCCCTGGGTTTTAATGTGTGAGTTTTTGAGCAACACGAACACCAGTCCACAGCAACAGGAATGGATCAAATTATGATTCCACCCAACTGTAAAGTACTCCAGCAGAGCTCCCCAAAATGATAATCTCTGTGTCCTGTGGAAGCTTCTCACCTTTGGGAGGAGAAAGGGGACCTAAGTCCTTCAGAACAAGCTGATGGCCTTGTAGAGTGGACACATCCCACCCTAGGCTTTGCACTAAGATGTCTGTATAATTTATTACTATTTCCCCTTATTGCTTACATACAACCATTATTCTCATTTTCTAGGAACTAGAATTGTTTTTTACCCACAATGCTCAGGAACTCTGGGTTGTCACTCATGTTCCCTGGGTGTTGGGTGGAATAAGTAGTCAGACTGTAGTTTTTGACAGTTGATGCTGACATGTTAAGATTCATGCCTCTCTCCTGCACACACATGGGAAATCTGAAGAGAAAAGGGTGATTCTCCATGGTTTGATTCAGGTGGGAGATTGACACCTTGCAAGAACCTCCTCCACCCTGTCCTGGATGAATGATAAGAACCTGAATCTGTCTCCTTACCTGATGTGGTCCAGCCATTCCTGACTTTCTGAAAAAGTGCCCTGCTCTCAACAGATTCCTCAATGAAGTGACAACCTTTTTCCTAGTCCCTCTGTGTGTGTGACTTCAAAAACCTGGACCTCTGTCCCAAGGTATGGTGGGTGTCCTTCACTTCCACATTGTTGTCATGGACATGGAGTTTGTTATCCATCGGGGATGTTTGTCCTCCAGCTTTGGGTTCATGCACATCTGGTGCCCAGTGTCCAGCACGCACGCGTGCTGCTGATGGCTGGCAAGGACTCTGAACTGTGTGGGGCTGGACTGCACTGTTGTGTCCAGCAGAGCCTCTGGTGGACCCAGCTGATGTGGGTCAGAAAATATGCTTCACTGATGATTTGTTAGGACAGGAGTAAGAAAATGTATGAAACTCCCTGACTTTGGTGCATATGAGACTGTTATCCTCCTATTACAGTGAACATCTGTAATTCAGTACTTAAGTGGTCAGCACAGAATCATGAAGGGAGGGAGGCTCCCAGAGGGAAGCTGCTGTGTGGAAACTTAATGTCACACCTGCCAGGAAACCAGCCCTTAACCTGCATCTGCACCTGCTCCTTGGATGAACCCTGTGCTCTGTGTCCTGAGCGCCCCTGCAGCCTGGCCCTCCTGTCCCCCACAGGGAGGTGTGTCTTGGCTCACACTGACTTCCCATCACTGTGTCTCTCACACAGTAATACCCACTGTGTCCTCGGCTCTCAGGCTGCTCATTTGCAGGTACAATGTGTTCTTGACATTGTCTCTGGAGATGGTGCATGTGCCCTTCACAGAGGTGGCATAGTAGGTGGTGTGACCATCACTTACTGTATGAGACCCACTAAGCCATCAGGAAGGACCAGCACTTGTGACCCCATGGAGGTGAGGACACTGGTCAGTGCAGCTCACGGACACAGGTAGCAGGATGGTGCCTGCAGCGCGGGAGGAGGGACTTGGGACGCAGGTGTTCCCTGGCTGGAAGTTTCCATCATGAGGTGGGGTCAGGACAGGGTCTTCTGTAGTGCTTGAGCCTGCAGTTAGTCACACTGTGCGGTGCACTCATGGATTTCTGGTGGGCACCTCACATGGGAAGGGTTCTTACCGGGACAAGATGGCCGGAGAGGAGCCAGGATAAAATGGAGCGCAGGTGGCCATTCCAGAAAAACCACCTGGCATGTCTTCCTTCTCCAACCTGTGATAGGCGTGGTCTCAGCACAGTCACCTCTGCACTGGGCCCCCAACACTGTGTTTCAAACAACTGTTTCCACAGATAACAGGGAAGAGGCATCCTGACTGCGGCACTGAAATTTACAAACTTCAGAATTTGCACCACCATGTGCAGCTAGAGACTGACTTAGCTTGTCTGCAATGAAGGAAGTTCCACCCCTCTAGTCCTGTAACTGCATCCCCCCTTTCTCATGAGCACCCCTTGCCTCCACCCCCAGTCAGAACAGCATCAAGGCTTCTGACTGAATACTGCTTACCAAATAGCTTTTTTGTTGTTGTTCTCAGATAAATATTAACTGCCACTCAGTTTGTTCTTTTATTTTTACAGCATCATTACAATAATTAAAAGGAAATACTGCCACATGCAACTACACAGATGAACTTGGAGGACATCGTGTTGAGTGAAGCAACTCAGGCTCACCAGAACGAACACAAGAATGTCCCTTTTAGGTTGGGACTCTCGGAAAGTCCAGGGGGGGCCACGGTGGGGAGCCTGGTGGTTTTCAGGAGCTAGTGGGAGGGGAAGGGGGAGCTGCCTTTCCAGGGGAGAAGCATCCTATTGTGCAGGGTGGTTATGTTACAGAGAACCCCTGCCAATTGCTGTACCTGGGGCTAACAAGGAGCATGAGAATTTGGTTTATGTCAAGAGTAGATCTCACGTGGAGTTCTCTAAACACAAAAAGTGCAGACAGGAACTCAATCCCAGCATGAGTGTATGAAGAGCTACAAGGTCTTCAATCCAAGTCAGAATGCAGAAAATGTTTTGAAAAGTCTCACGATAACTGGAGATTGTCCTATTGGAACTCAGACAGTGAAGCAGCATTTACTCCAGAGGAGATGTTAACAGAGGGGACAACACAAACCAGAGGACACGCCCTCCCTTCCCTGTCCCAGCACAGCTATGGAAACACCCCACGTGGGCACGCTCAAGAGCAAGGATCCCTGCTGCCAGCCCCTGGGTACATGCTCTCTCTCCAGAGGGGAAGATGTCAGTGTCCCTTGCTCAGCCCCAAGCTGCTGGCTGCTGAGGTTGAGGCTTAGGTGCCCCTGCAGGATTGGGAGGTGGCAGAAGTTCCTCCTAAGGTGACAGAAGATGCCCTTTTGGAGAGAGGAGACTCTGTAGAGGAGAAAAGTGCTCGGGCAGCAGCCGATGTCATGGGGTGGTTATTCCTCACTGCCCTGAATAAAGTGGTCCGGGAGTCACT
Organism: Furipterus horrens; assembly: GCF_987537825.1. Taxonomy (NCBI): domain Eukaryota; kingdom Metazoa; phylum Chordata; class Mammalia; order Chiroptera; family Furipteridae; genus Furipterus; species Furipterus horrens. The sequence continues at coordinate 26,273,625 of NW_028327185.1, forward strand.
GGTATTGGAGGCAGAGGACTCAGAGTTGAGGGAGGAACAGGAAATGAGGGCGACCTGGGAGAAAACGTGGGAACTACTGGAGTCGGAAGTGGCCACCCCGAGGGGCAGGGTTGGGGCCGGCTCTGCGACAGGAGCAGAGGCACAGGGAGCAGACTCTTCGGAGGATGAGGGTGATGGGGAGGGGCAGTCCCCCCTTGTTTGGGCACAACCACTGGTGACACAGATCACCAAACTGAGTGTCCCCAGAGTCCTCTGGGCAAGCTCAGCCTCCTCCACCAGGGACTGAGCTCTCCACCACGCGTTCGTACTTGCAAGCGGAGCCAGCGGATTCAGTGAGCCGGTTCTGGCACAAGGCACTGGGATCTTTAGCTGCTGGTTGTTCAGACTGTGGGGCGTGGGGGAGGACAGCACTTCCCTTTCCAGCCTGGAAATGGGTGAGCCTGCATCCATCACCACACACCTGGTGCTGGGGTAGCAGCTGCAGAAATCACATCAGCCCGCAGGTAATTGTTCTGTTAGACTGGATCATGGCGTCACCTGTGACGTGGGAATGGAGAGTCATGCAGTCAGTGACTTCCACTCACAACTGGCCTCTGCCTGCGGCACTCAGACGGGAAAAAAGATGAAAATGATCCATATTTTATAGCCTCTGTCACCCACTGATTAAAGGTGCCTTTCTGGTTCAACTTTCTAAGAGGTCTGTGGTCTTCAGTTGTGGGAGACCAGTATGTATGTTACAGAGGGCTGTCATCTCTGTGCCCCGCATATCATGTTGCCAGTCCCACACTTCAGGGGGATTTTAGAAGTAAAATAGGAGTGCAATGTACTCTCTGAAGCTGATGAATCCTGCTTGCTCTGTATCACCCCAAATTCTTATCAGTAGGATGTAGAAACAAAATGTTTAAGGAAAAAGAGGCTTCTGGACTTCTATGATATGCCTTGGCACCTCACAGTCTTGCCACCTGTCTCCCTGTGCTGGTTTATGCTTCCCTTTGTTGTTACTCCCAACCATTTGGTGGAAGTCTGCATGCTTACCCTGTGCATTTCTGCATGTAGCAAACCCAATAAAAACCCTGACTGAGAAAGGAGTAATTGGTGATCTCCTGTGAGAGGCACTCACCCTTCTCTATCCTCAGAAAATTCATTTTTGAGTTAGCTCTTTCCTCTGTGCTGAAGGATCTGCGGGACAGAGAACCACACAGGTGTCTCCCAGAACAGGGACTGGCGAGAAGGACTCGCCAGGGAACCTAATGGTCAATCAGTGAGTTCTACCTACTGCAGTGAACATGACAAAAAACTTGCTATTGATCTTAATTGGAAGGAAATTTATCTGGTGTTCCAACAGTAAATACAGCAGAGAAAAACCCTGGAATTCATCTTTGGGTTTAGTAATACAGCCAAAGAGTCAATGCATCTGATTGCAAGGTTAGTTTAATAGCGCTCCTTAAATTGATTATCCTCATAGATTCTGGGGAAGCATTTTATCTTTGAGAGAGAAAACTTAGACACATTTTCCAAAATGCTTGGATCGGTGAGAGAATTCATGTACAACATGGGACCAAGAGCCCTGTCAAACTCTGTCATCACCATTATCATCTCCATACTCTTTATCTTCATCTTCAACATCATTTGCTTACTTATAATCATGCTTTTCATTTACTATAGACATGGCGTTTGTCCAACATAAAGGCCGTTTGTCTCATTTTCATGGTAGTCAAGTGGAATAGATAGTCAGATTCTCCCTCTTTTTTTTTTTTTAACTTTTGTTGATGAATGAAGATTCATTGTTAACTCTTCTCCATATGCCCCACCCCCGGGAAATCTGATAAGAAAGGCTGGAGCTCTTCTTTGGATGCCACTGGGAGATTGAAACCACAAAAGCCCCTGTAAGCAGAATTCCCCTCCCCTACCACCTCAGCAAAGTAAATACCCTGACCCAGTCTCCTTTCCTGGCTCTACCACAGCCCATCTATCTTGCTGAAGGGCCTTTCTTGTTCTCCCCAAAGATTTCAACTATGTGCTTGATAGACATTCATGTCCATTGGTTTGTGTTAGTCATCAGCCTGGGCATCCACACCAAGCTGTCATGGGTCCCTCAGACTCTGTGTGCTGTCATGTATACTTGGTACTGTGAACATGATTCCAAGTAAGTGTCATTAACGGTGGTCTTTGTCCTTTTGCTTTGGGTTCATGTGACTCCGGTGTCCTCTGTCCATCATGGGTGTGTCCTGCAGGGCTGCATTGTTGTTTTTTTTTTTAAATTTCTGTTTGTTTGTTTTTTAACCTGACATTTTTTAAAATATTTATTTGTTTGTTTATTTATTTTTAGAGAGAGGGGAAAGGAGAAAGAGAGGGAGAGAAACATCACTATGTGGTTACCTCTCACTCGCGCCCCCAACTGGGGACCTGACGTGCAACCTAGTCATGTGCCCTGACTGGGAATCCAACCAGCGACACTTGGCTCGCAGGCCGGCGCTCAATCCACTGAGCCACGCAGCCAGGGCAGGGCTGCATTGTTGAGTCCAGCAGAGCCGGTGGTTAGATTCAGCTGATGTGAGTCAGAAGGTTTGGTGATTCATTGGAATTAGGTACAACACTGTATGAAAGATACTTTGCATTTGTCCATGTGAGAATGTAGTTTTCCTTTACAACGGACTATTCTACCCTAGAGACTTCAGAATTGAGCACAGAATCAGGAATCCAGGGATGTTCCCCGAGTAAACTGTTATATGAAGAGGAAATCACACAGGAAACCAGCCCCAATCTCCACCTGCATATGCTCCTGCTCCTGGGAAGGTCTTTGTGTCCTGGGACCTGGAGCGCCCCCTGGTGGTCACAGCCCCTCCTGCAGGGAGGTTTGTGTCACGGCTCACATTGACTGTGTGTGTGTCTGTTGCACAGTAATACACGGCTGTGTCCTCGGTTCTCAGGCTGCTCAGCTCCATGTAGACTGTGCTCGTAGACTTGTCTGAGGTCATGGTGACTCTGTCCTTGAACTTCTGAGCGTAGTTTGTATAAACATTGTTAGGGTCACCATACCCAATCCACTCAAACCCTTTTCCTGGGGCCTGTCGCACCCAGTTTATACCATAGTTGGGTAAGGTGTATCCAGAAACCTTGCAGGAGACCTTCACTGAGGCCCCAGGCTTCCTCACCTCAGCCCCAGGCTGCACCAGCTGCACCTCGGAGTGGACACCTGTGGGGAGGAGGCAGGAGTGGGTGGAAATTATCCTTGACTGTTCCTGGTCCCCACCTCAACCCAGGGACTGGGGAGCCCCTTACCTGTAGCCACTACCACCAGGAGGAGGGCTCTCCAGCTCCAGTCCATGCTGAGGGGCTGTGCCGTCAGGACCTCTGTAGGGAGGGTGTAGCTGTGGGTGATGCTCTCAGGGCACAGACAGACTGACATTTAACCTAGTCTACCTCTTCTCATTTGCATATTTATAAGGCAGAGTGTTTCATAGCTGAAGACTGGACCCCACTTTAGAGAAGATAGAGGGCACAGGGACACTATTAGAGGGAGTCTGATGGTCCAAGTCTAATCCATGTGTGAAGTTAGGTGTCCCCAGACAGGACTCTGAGGTCTGTGCAGATACAGCTCCTTCCTTGAGGAACGAGCCCTCACATGACATGCTCCTCATTGTGAACCAAATATGAGAGACACAGAGACCACCTGGACTAGTTCTGGGCTTTAATATGTGAATATCTTTCTCTGCATATGTGTGTCTCCAAAATTCTTCACCTCGTGATGTAACTAAGCCATCCTTTGGTTTATTTTTTTACAATTCAAAAATAAATGAGCTCTCCAGATATCTCCATGAACTGTGGTTCTTTTGTCTTTTCGAGCTTTGGAAATGCTCTGATAAGATAGGATGTTTACAGTCACCTCATGTTAACACTTATTTTTGATGTTTTAATTAAATGTAAAGAGGAAGATCCAGGCCCTCACAGAAAATCCATTCCCAGCACCTTCTGCACATGCTCTTGTGCAGCAGCCTTGAGCTTATAGGTCCCATGTGCCCCCTGCTGCCCAGCCTCAACTCTGCAGGGGAGGGTCCTCCCTGAGCTCACAGGACATGGACCTCTCAGAGTCTGTAGTACAGAAGGAAAGGCTGTGCCCTGACTTCAGAATTCTCCCTCAGGATCACCCCGTGTTTAGAGACCTCAGGACACAGAGAATTGGTCTGACTAATCCCCAGTGACTCTGCAGGGAGCCCCCAAGCCAGGGCCTCTGAAACCAACTGGGATCCCCATCCCTGGATCTGCAAGATGCACTGATTCACCCAACACCCATGAGCCCTGAAGCTCTATGGAGCTTGGGGGCTTCTGATGTCCTCAGGTTCTTTTGCTTGCAGGTCCCATCTGTGTATCCCTGCATGTGACCCTAATCCCTCTGCACTTTACTATACAAGAAATCACACACAGAGGGTGATGATGTTCATGATGATGAAGTACAGAACCCCCTTCTCCCTTGTTCTTAGCACGTGGCCACAGCCCCCACACTGACCCTAACCTAGTGAGGGATCTGCTTTGGTAACAGAACAAAAGCAAACATGATTGAGATGAAGACTGATGAGGGCCGACCCTTGTGGTTTCCTGTTCTCCCTGCACCTGGAACTTGCAGAAGCCATGGTGAGAATGGTCCTGACTTGTTTTGGGAGGTTCAGACCCAGACAAACCTTGTTCAGTCAGTGTAGCCAACAGTGACCTGACATGTGGGGTGGGCACACTGATTTACAGCCCACATATCCCCATTCTCAGAGCTCATAGCCTGGAGTTTTAAGGGTAGAACCATGTGGGACATTGGATCAGGGTCTCCACAGGAGAAGAAGCAAGTGCTGATGCAGGAACAGGATGCTATAAAAATTGGCCCTGGCTAATTGGAGTCTCTGTGGTACAGTGACTAGGTTGTTTTGCACTTTGACCCCTGGTGCCCTGAGCGCCCCATTTAGTTCGTTCAATCCTTTTGTCTTTTTACAGGAAGGTTTGTGTCTTTGCTCACACTCACTATTTCTCTGAGTCTCTCACACAGTACTACAGGAGGGTCTGTCTGCAGATTGACAATGCTTTGAATTGTCCCTTTAGATGGACAATCTGTCTTTCACAAATGAAGCATAATGTGTCTTGTGACTTTAAATTCCTTCTAATAAGACAACCCACTCTAGTTTTTCCTTCTTGTTGTTGGGTCTGTATCATGCAGTTAGTATAAGCTCAGTTAATTTAAATCTAGAATATTTACAGGAGAATCTCAGACACACTGAGCACATCCTGGGCATATCCCTGCCTACAAATAAGGCTCAATCTGAGGTCTGAGAATATTCTGGTCCAGCCACACCCATGACAGTCCTGTAAGAATAAGGGTGGGATGAAGTTGGAAAAGCAGGAGCAGAGGGAGGATGTGTGGGTAGGTCAGAAAGTGCAGACCCCATGCTAAGGCAGGGACACAATGAAGGAGTCACTGGAAGAATTGAATTCTCTTGTGCCAATGGCAGAAACCAACTTCAACAATGGTCTCCAACAATGGGGACATCTCTAAACACAGCTCACCTCTTTGCACAACCACAAAAAAATACAACTAAACTATAAAACAGCCAACACTCAGAACCATTGAAAATTGAGTTGAATGGAAGTGCAACAACTATAGAATTAAAGGAACCACATCCATCCAGACTGGGAGGAGTGGTGGAGATGTGGAACAGGCTGGTTCAGCATTAACTTGTAGAAGAAAAATTTGGGGAGGAATATTTTGAAAACATGGAGTTCCACTTCATCACCATGCCACCCATCTCAGGGGTCCATTGCCAGGAAGATAAGTCCCCATAACTTCTCACTACAAAAAATCTGAGGGAATTGAGTTGGTGGAAGAAACCTCTGGAGCACTAAGCAATTCCTCTTAAGTAACCAACACAAACTCAGTTTTAATCCCTCTGAGCTCCAGCACTGGAGTAGCAGTTTGAAAAGCACCAGTGGCATATAAGGAGAAGTTGAAATGTCTGGCATCAAGGCAAGCACTGGTGGATAGCTTTATCCCAAACAGAAATGTGCCAGAAGCCATTGTTCCTCTTCTGAGCCCTCTCTCCACCAATCCACAGAGTCAGCAGGCAGGTGCCATATCTGAACTACATTAACCTGGATAACACTGTTTGCCCTGCCCTGGAGATCCACCCAAATTATGCGTCCACCCATGCTGTGGACAGTGGCTTTCCTTATGAATGGCTGGTCTTGACTCATGCTTCACAACTTACTAATCGCCTGCATGACTTGGTAAGTGGCCTCAGGTCTGGTACTAGCAGCAGCCAGCCTAGGTTCACAGCTTAAATTCACCAAGAACCTCCAAACCCAGCACAAGTAACAACCACCTGCAGATTGCTTTATAACTCATACAGGGTGGCTCTGTGCAGAACACAGGTGGGGGCTGACCTTGGACTACAACACCAGGAAACCCCAGAGATTTCACACCTAGTGAACAGCTACAGACCATGTTGGAGGACCACTACACTGCCCCTGCACAGCTGATCTTCCACAGAAAGCAGAGGTTGGTGGTCAGTGGTCACAGTCACTCCTTGCACCTCACAGGCCTGACTAAGTCCCTCTCACTGAGCTGTGAACAGCAATCAAGCCTCAAATACAAGAGGAAGGTGTACTCAGCCCTGATGAAGGGTGAATCTTGAGTACCAAGCTGTGATGATATGGGAGGATGTGCTACTGGACCCAGCAGGACAGCTACTACATTAGGCCACGCTACCAAGGCAGGGAGTCATAGCGGCTCTATGTAATATATAGAAACAAACACAGGGAGGCTGCCATAATGAGGAGACAAATAAACATGAACATGACCCAAGTGAAAGAACAGACCAAAACTCCAGAAAAAGAACTAAATAAAATAGAGATAAGTAATCTATCAGATGCAGAGTTCAAAACACTAGTTATAAGGATGTTCAAGAAATTTAGTGAGGACTTCAACAGCTTAAAAGATCCAGTCAGAAGCAAAGGATATACTAATGGAAATGAAAATGCATTCACCAAAAACAAGAGTGGAGTGGATGAAGGCCAGAATCAAGTAAATAATTTGGAACGTAAAGAGCAAAAAACAAAACAAAACAGCCAGAACAACAAGAAAAAAAAAATTTTTTTAATTAGGATAGTGTAGGCAGCCCGTGGGACAACTTCAGCATTCCAACATTTGCACCATTGAGGTGCAATATGGAGAAAAGAAAGAAGAAATTGGAAATCTATTTGAAAAAATACTGGAAAAAAAATTCCCTAATTTGGTGAAAGAAAAAGACATGCAAGTACAGAAGCACAGAGACTCCCAAACAAGTGAATGCAAAGAGCCCCACTCCAAGATACATCATAATCAAAATGCTGATGGTTAATGATATAGATAAAATCTTAAAAGCAGCAAGAGAAAAGCAGTTAGTTACCTAGAGTGGAGTTCCCATAAGGCTGATTTATCAAAAGAAATTGTGCAGGTCAGAAGGAATTGGCAAGATATATTGAAAATCATGAAAAGCAGCCAACACAGCTCTATCCAGCAAAGGCTAATGTAGGATCAAAGGGCAGATAAGGAGCTCCTAAGGAGGAAAAAAAAAAAAAAACTAAATGAGCTCATTACCGCCAATCCATGATTATACAAAATGTTAAGGGGCTTCTTTAAGAAAAAAATTGCCAGTTCGCTGGGCACATGGGGGATGGATGAAGAAGTTAGGGGATTAAGAAGCAAAAATAGGCAGTTACAGAACAACCATGGGGATGTATAGTACAGTATAGGAGATGGAGCAGCCAAGGAACTTATACACATGACCCATGGGCATGAACAATGGTGCGGGGATTGCCTGAGGGAGTGGTGGGTCCTGTGTGGAGTGAAGCAAAGAGGGAAAAATGGAAAAACTACAATAAAAAGCTACTGTCCCTTCTAGCAGGACTGGGTGCACATGAAACTATGGGAATGACAAAGGGCAAGACCAGAGTCCTAATGGACATATTTTCAAATGGCATTCAGGTGGGTTTCATGTATTGGGATTGTCAAATACTGAATTTAAAACAATCGGATTACTTGTTAGCAGCTAATAGAAAAGAGTAGGCAGCCTACAGCATCATAAAGGTAATTGCAGGTGAGAGATGGGAACTAAAAGAAGAGTCAGATGGAGAAAATGACAGCAGCACTGACTCAGAAATGAACAAAACTACAAATAGTCTCAGAAGCAGACCCCTGGTCATCAGAAACTCCCAATAAAGACCCAGTAGGAAATCACACACACACACCCTGGCAGGACGGCTATTGTAGAAGGACACAGAATGGAAGTAAAACAGACCAAGTGCTCGTGAGCATGTGGGGAAATGAAGCCCTCACCCTCTCTGGATGAAAAGATAATAAGGATGAAATTATATCTCTATTTTATATTTCTGTATTTTACTATTTTATACTACATTTTTCATACAATATATTTTATATGGAATGTTTCTTTTGTGAGCTTTCTGGCTCCCGAGACCTGTCTGTAGTTTGGATTAATTGCAGACAGAACATCTCAGTGAGCAGCTGGACACTGGCAGGAGTTGAACCTTGGCACTGCTGGATTAGAGAAAACCATCTGGGAATGACCTGTTTGGTGAAGATAGCGGAGGAAAAAGAAATGAGGTGGGATTTCTGACTGGGGTGGCTCCCCGAGCTGCGGCTGGAAGTACACAAAGGCTTTTTAGCAACCACAGGCTTCCCCAGAGAGGAATCAGGAGAGCATATCTCTGCCCTCTGGCAGAGTCAGGAATGGACCAGGTGGCATCCGGCGCTGAAAGACAAGAAACAGCGTACTGCTGTGCATGTGAGAACATGATTTTTCTTTACATTTTTTTCTTGTGTACTGTGTAGAGGAGAGGAAAGTTTGGGGGTGATAGGACATTCTTGAGGAGTGCAGGTGCAGAAGTGTGCTTGCCCACTTCCCAACCTTCCCCTTGGGTCGCGCGGGTGAGCACAGGGAAGTGCCCTCATCCACTGGCGCAGGAGAGCAGCCAGGTTGCTGGCCATGAATCTGGGTGCCCCTTGGACACACCCCAACAGACATAAGATCAGTGCCCCAGCGGGCGCAGGGAGGGCCCACTGGGCACACAGAAGACCATGCGCAGGCACCCCTGGCCAGCCCAGTGGGCACCAGTCAGAGCACAGACCATTTCCGCAAGCTCTGCTCATGCCCCACCAGGTGAGTGCGGAACGGCGGGTGGCTGCGGAGCAAGAACAGTGGGTGGCAACGACTTACAGATGCTCACTTCCACCGTGCACAAGTGTCCAGGGCCCCGCCCCAAAGGGCGAGAGACAAACTCCCGGGGCGCGGCTCAGCAGGCCTGAGGCTACCGTGCAGGCCACCTTGTGCACGCACAAACACCCCAGCAGGTTCCAACAGGCGCCAAACAAATGCACCGGCCACCGCAGGCGCGCGGGAGTAATCCAGGTGCGGAGCAACTGGACCAAGAGTAAGACACAGGCCTTCCCAGGTAGTCCCACCCCAGCTCCCACTGCACTGGCTTCTGGGCAGCAAACCTGAGCTCATAGGTCATGTGTGCGCTCTACTGCCCTTCCTGTACCCTGATGGGGGTTTCTTTCTGAGCTCATAGGACATGGATCTCTTAGCATCTCTATTCCAGAATTAAAGGCTGTGTCTTGACTTAAGGATGCTCCCTCAGAGACACCATGTATAATACTTTAATATCTTTGGCACAGAGAACTGTCCTTACTAAACTCTAGTGACTCTGCAGGAATTCTTCAGCCATGGATCTGTGAAGCCTCCTGGGACCCCCTTCCCAAAAGCTACTAGATGCACTGACTCAGCCAACAAAAGTGGGTCCTGAAGTTCCTAGGGGCTTTGGGGGCCTCTGCTGTCTCAGGTTCTTCTGCTTGCAGATCTCATCTGAGTATCCCTGCATGTGGCCCCTAATGTCACTGCACTTCTACTGCTCAATAATCTCTCTCTCTCTCTCTCTCTCTCTCTCTCTCTCTCTCTCTCACACACACACACACACACACACACACACACACACGCACACATACAATATGATTATGTTCATGGTAATGAATTCCAGGTCTCACTTCTCTTCACTGGGTAGCACATGGGAAGGGCCCTCACACTGACTGGAACTGAGTGGGTGCACTGCTCTGATAAGAGAACAAAAACAAACATGATTGACATGAAGACTAGAGAGTGCCCATCCTTGTGGTTTCCTGTTCTTCCAGCACCTGGAACCTGCAGAGGCCACCGTGGGGAGGGCCCTGGCAAGGATAACACTCAGGGGGACTCTTGTATATTCTGTGTTGCCAAAACTGACCTGACATGTGGAAGGTCACACTGATCTAGAGCCCACAGGTCCCCATTTTCAGTGGGCACAGCCAGGAGACAAGTGGGCAGGACCATGGGGGACAATGGGTGGGACTCTCCCCAGGAGCAGATACACGTGCTGATTAAGGAAGCGGGACCCAGAAAAGTGATCCTCCATGGTCAGTCTCTGCAGTATTATGACAAGTTTGTTTCAGAGACACTCACCCTGAAGGGCTGTCCCCAGGCACAGGAGGAGACCCAGCAGTCCCATCTTCTTCTGGAGCACAGCTCTGCCTTCCCCAGAGACCCCTACCCCAGGTGAGGAGAGAGCTAAGAGCCTCCACAGCCCAGGGATGGATTTACCCTGGAGCTGGGAGAGAAACTTGCATGTGGGAAGCCTTTCCTGTATAAGTGAAGAGGAACTGAGGTCAGGCACCCTGGTCATTTTGGACCTGAGTTGGGAGGCATCTCTTCTCTTGAACTAACTCACCATGAGAGTCAGGGACAGGGGATCACCTGGTTTATGAGACACTGGAAATAGATCAAAGGCAGCTTCACCTTTCTGAGCATAAGAAAAAATGGTGGACTAGCTGAGTAGTCATTTTAAAAGTCTCATTTATCTTTCAAACAGAATTAAAATTTTGTATTAAAATTTTTTACAGATTTCTTGAATCCCAAAAGTCTAGTATATCCATGATTTCCAAATTTACATCATAATTTAATATTCACATAATATCTAGTTTGTGTATAAAATAAAAATAAAACACAGGCACTTTCATTGTCATATTTTCTGTTTTCTGATGTCATTTTAATCTGAATATCTCCCTCCGAGCAAACAGTGGGACATTTTTGGTGCTTGATATTGGCAAGTTTGTGATTGTGACTACAGCTTTCTGTGCAAACTCTTCCCCTGTGCAAGCCCAGGGCACGTAGCAGAGATTCCAGATTAAATACATCATAAATAATCATGTTTTTACATGAAACAAAGACTGTCAACGGAAATAGTAAATATTAATATTTATAATTCAGTATCTTCAACTGTAGAAATGTTCTTTGCAGCAGAACTCTTTTCTCAATGTATAATAGTATCATTCCTGATGCTGGGCTTCATAGGGAGGGAAATGAGGAGATTTTCTAGCATAGACTTGCTCACAGGAAAGGGAGCTTCTCTGACAAGAAACCCTTACTCTAAGCCGTCCTCTGCCCTGTTTCTGGGGATGGTCACTGTGGTCCGAGTGTGCTGGACTGTCCCACAGAACATATAAAGTCTTAATGTATAATAAACACCCTCTTCTATCAGTCATATGAGTTAAATATATATCATTCCTGTCTATGCTTATCTTTTAACTCCCTTACTAGAATATTTGGTGTTTGGGTAGGACAACACATTTTAATTTTATTAGAGGATAATTTATCACTAGTTTATTTAATGGGTCCTTTCTGGCATGTTTTTACAAAATCTCCAAAATCGGTCCACCTCCATTGTCCAAGTCCATTGTTATTTGCTCACTCACAATTGTTCTTACTTTCTATGGACATGATCTTTGTCCCTGCATAATGACTCTATCAATGTTATGCTCATTGTTTATTGCTGATAAGTGGAATAGGTAGTCACAGTCTATTTTATTTTATTGTGACTGCTGAGAACTGCTAGCTTCTCCCATCCTCTACTCCATCCACCCCATCTGGAAAATTTGATGAGAAAACCTGGGCCTCCTCTTTAAATAATATTGAGATCTTGAAACCAAACAAGCCCTTGTGAGCAGAATTTCCCTTCCCCATCACCTAGAAAACATAAAGCCCCAAGTCAGTCTCCTTTCCAGGGTCTACCAAAGCATGTCAAACTTTCAGAAGATCCTTCCCTAGTCCTCCCAGATTTTTCAACTATTGCATGATAAGCATTCATGTCCCCTCAGGGTGTGTGTTTGTCATCAGTCCGCACATCCACACCAAGCTTTCATGGGGCCTCTTCCTCTGTGTGGTGGCACCTACAGTTGGTGCTGTGAGCATTCTGCCAAGCCTATGACTGTCACCACCAAGGATCTCTCTCCTCTGGCATTGAGTTCATTGCTCCCTGCACACTGTCCAGCATGCATGTGTCCTGTTGGTGGCCATTTTGGAGACTCAACAGTGTGGGGCTGGACTGCACTGTTGGGTCCATCAGAGTCTCTGTTTCATTCAGCTGACATGGCCCAGAAGTCTTGGTGATTCATTGGAAATGGATGGAGCTGTGTCTGAATGAATTTGTCTTTTTTTTTAGGTATATTTTATCAATTATATTGTCACAATAGTTCCATTTTCCTCCCTTTGCTCCCCTCTGCCCAGCACCCCCCACACCCAGCAATCGGACCCACCCCCCAAGTCCATGCCCATGGGTCATGCATACAAGCTGTCTGGTTTCTCCCTTTCCTATATTATCATTATTTTTTAAATTAATTAATTAATTAATTATAACAATAAAAAAAGTCCCCCCCTCCAAGACTTGAGACCCTTTATAATCTTATAGAGGAAAATGGGCGATGGTCTCCTGCTCCTCTAGTGGCTTCAAGCAGGACATGGTCGTCGTCCTACCTACCCTTGGGTCCAGAAATCCCTAATAAGAGTGGGGATGTGGAGGGGATGGTGGCCTTCCCACAAGGGGAAGGATCATGCAGACTCCAGGTCAGTTGGCTCTTCCCGGACAACAGCGTGCTTGGTTTAACAGGCTGGTGTCCTTGTTGTGTTCTGGGGCAACAGATTTGGCAACAGCGTTAAGAGACATCATTCAATCAATAAGTACTAAATGACAAAGGCAGGTATTAATTTTTCAATGTCCCCCATTAGAAAAAAAGAAGGGCTTCTATGGAAGAAGTTGTGTCAGGCACATCATACGTGTCCAAAACCTTTTGCCCTCTATACTTAGCTTGGGCTGAGGAAAGTATTTTAGGTTTCCCCTCTCTCAGACCTCTGGGCCTTTTCTGTCCAAGCCATTAGGATAGAAAAGAGAAGCCCATTTTAAGGTGAAGCCCACAGATCACCCCATTCTTCACCAACCCAGCCACTTAGTTCAGCCAAACCATTGAGTCTCAGATGGTTAGCTGCACTACTTTATAGTCTACCACTGAGCATTGTGATTTTTCTTGAACCACAATTCTTCTCCCTAAGATTACCCTCCTTGTCATTAAAGGGACTGCATTAGGTCAATTTTTAATTTATCCTATTCATTTGCACAAACACAAGAGCAGCAAATGATCACTTATGATCTTTAAGTCTGCTTTGCTGAAATTTACACAAGAAACATTTAGGGTGACCTTTAGTCTGCCCTTCAGGGCACAGAAGGTGAGCCACCTACCTGGCATTCATCCTTGCCTGTAAACACCTGTCTTTTCCAAGTTCTTCAGGTTTTCCATTGTGCCTTAACGTTTCTTCTAGCCATCTTTCAGGAAAACAACCTTCATTCCTTCCCTGGAAAGATTGCTGTTGGACCTCACATTCATCCTAGGGACCAAGCCTTTTTTCTCATGAGCTTTTATTACCTTCTAAGGTCAACCTCAGTTCCTCAGGGGTTTTTGGTAACAACCAGAGCCCAAGCATGTCTCCTTTAGGCATGACACTCCAGCCAAAGTCTTGGTCAACAAAACTTCTATTGACAACTGATCTTATTAGTTTCATGCAAAGAAACTTATGTCATTACTTCTTCAGGATGCCAAATTCTGGAGGGATCAGGTAGGGAGAAAAATATAGTGAAGGAAAATCCTTGTCCTTCTAATATTCACTAAAATTGCATTTCCATTCTTTATATTTTGTTTGTTTGTTGGTTGGTTGGTTTTCTATTATATTAGTCCTACTTTTTTTTCCTATTGCTTCTTCATACCCTACCCAACCTTTCTCCCACAGTCAGTCCCCACCCAGTTGTCTATGTCCATAGGTCATTTATACATGTTCTTTGACTAGACACTTCCCCTTCTTTCCCTCCCCTCTCCCCACTTGTCACTGTTAGTCTACACCTTGTTTACATACCTCTGTTTCTATTTTGCTCATTTGTTTGTATTGTTCATTAGTTTCCTGTAATAGGTGATAGCACACAGTATTTTACTTTCATTGCCTGGTTTATTTCGCTAAGCTTAATTCTCTCTAGTTCCATCCATGTTGTTGCAAATGGTAGAAGTTCCTTTTTTCTTTCTGCTACGTAGTATTCCATTGTGTAGATGTACCACAGTTTTTTGATCCATTCATCTACAGATGGGCACTTAGGTTGTTTCCAGCACTTGGTTATTGTGAATAGTGCTGCTATGAACTTAAGGGTGCATAGGTTATTTTGAATTGGTGTTTCAGGACTCTTCGGATATAGTCCTAGCAATGGAATTGCTGGTTCAAAAGGCAGTTCCATTTTTAGTTTTTTGAGGAAATTCCAAACTGTTTTCCATAGTGCCTGCACCAGTCTGCATTCCCACCAGGGATCCCTTTTCTCCACATTCTCGCCAGCACAAGGTGTTTGTTGATTTGTTGATGATGGCCATTCTGACTGGTGTAAGGTGGTATCTCATTGTGGTTTTTATTTGCATCTCTCTGATGGCCAGTGATGTTGAGCATTTTTTCATATGTCTATGGACCCCGTGCAGGTCCTCTTTGGAGAAGTGTTTGTTCAGGTCCTTTGAACATTTTTGAATTGGGTTGTCTGTCTTCTTGGTGTTGAGTCGTGTATATTCTTTGTATATTTTGGAGATCAATCCCTTGTCTGAGGTATCATTGGCAAATGTGTTTTCCCATATGGTTGGTTTCTTTTTCATCTTGCTGATGTTTTCTTTTGCTGAGCAGAAACTCTTTAGCTTGAGGTAGTCCCATTTGTTTATTTTTTCCTTTATTTCCCTTGCCTTAGGAGATATATCAGTGAAATTGTTGCTACGCGGGATATCTGAAAATCTCCTGCCTATTTTTTCCTCTAGAACTTTTATGGTGCCACGGCTCACATTTAAGTCTTTGATCGATCTTGAGTTTTTTCTGGTATACGGCGTAAGTCGGTGGTCTAGTTTCATTTTTTTTGCATGTCCCTATCTAGTTCCCCCAACACCATTTGTTGAAGAGGCTTTTTCTACTCCATTTTATGTTCTTTCCCCCTTTGTCAAATATTAGTTGACCATATAGACCTGGGTTTATTTCCGGACTCTCTATTCTGTTCCATTAGTTTATATGTCTCTTTTTATGCCAGTACCAGACTGTTTTGATTACCATGGCCTTGTAGTATAGCTTGATATCAGGTATTGTGATTCCTCCTACTGTGTTTTTCTTCCTCGAGATTGCTGTGGCTATTTTGGCTCTTCTTTGGTTCCATATAAATTTTTGAAATATTTGTTCTAGGTCTGTGAAATATGTTGCTGGTATTTTAATAGGGATTGCATTGAATCTATAAATTGCTTTGGGTAGTATGGACGTTTTAATGATGTTGATTATTTCCATCCATGAACATGGTATATGTTTTCATTTATTTGTATCTTTCTTAATTTCTTTCTTTAGTGTTTTGTAGTTTTCTGAGTACAGGTCTTTTACCTCCTTGGTTAAGTTTATTCCTAGGTACTTTATTTTTCTCATTGCTATGGTAAATGGGATATTTCTTTTAGTTTCTTTTTCTGTTATTTTATTGTTGGTGTACAGAAATGCCTTCGATTTCTGAATATTGACTTTGTACCCTGCTATTTTGCCAAATTTACTTATTATGTTGAGTAGTTTTTTTGTGGAGTCTATAAGGTTTTCTATGTACACTATCATGTCATCTGCAAATAATAACAGTTTTACTTCCTCCTTTCCAATTTGGATGCCTTTTATTTCTCTTTCTTATCTGATTTCTGTGGCTAGTACTTTTAAGAGTATGTTGAATAGGAGTGGAGAGAGTGTACATCCTTGTCTTGCTCCTGACCTCAGGGGGAATGCTTTTAGTTTTTGCCCATTGAGTATGATGTTGGCTTCAGGTTTCTCATATATGGCCTTTATTATGCTGAGGTATGCTCCCTCTATTCCCATTTTGCTGATTGTTTTAATCATAAATAGGTGTTGTACTGTATCAAATGCTTTTTCTGCATCTATTGATATTATCATGTGATTTTTGTCTTTCATTTTGTTTTTGTGGTGTGTTGCCTTCATTGATTTGCGACTATTAAACCACCCTGGCATCCCTGGGATGAATCCCACTTGATCATGATATATGATCTTTTTAATGTGTTGCTGGATTCAGTTAGTCAATATTCTGTTGGAGATTTTAGCATCTATGTTCATCAGTGATATTGACCTGTAGTTTTCTTTCTTTGTTGTGTCTTGACCTGGTTTTGGAATTAGGGTCATACTGGTTTCATAGAAAAAGTTTCAGAGTTCTCCCTCTTCTTGGATTTTTTGGAATAGTCTGAGAAGGATAGGAGTTATTTCCTTCCTAAATGTTTTATAAAATTTGCCTGTGAAGCCATCCACTCCAGGGCTTTTGTGTGCCGAGAGTTTTTTTTTTATTACTGCTTCAATTTCACTGGTTGTTATTGGTCTATTCAGGCTTTCTGCTTCTTCTCGATTCAGTTTTGGAAGATTATGTTTCTAGAAATTTGTCCATTTCATCTGGGTTGTCACATTTCTTGTGATAAAGTTGTTTATAATAATTTCTTACAATCCTTTGTATTTCTGTGATATCGCTTGTTATTTCTCTTCTTTCATTTCTGATTTTATTTATTTGGGTCCTCTCTCTTTTTTTCATGATGAGCCTGATTAAAGGATTGTCGATTTTGTTTATCTTTTCAAAGAACCAGCTCCTTCTTTTGTTGATCTTTTGAATTGTTTGTTTGGTCTCTGTATCATTTCTTCTCTGACCTTGATGATTTTCTTCCTTCTACTTGTTCTGGGCTTTGCTTGTTGTTCTTTCTCTAGTTCTTTTAACTGTAGGGTTAAATTTTTTATTAGAGATTCTTCTATCATTTTTAGATAGGCCTGTATTGCTATGAACTTTCTTGTCAGGACTGTTTTTGCTGTGTCCCATAGGTTTTTGGCTGTTGTGTGTTCATTACCACTTATTTCCAGAAACTTTTTGATTTCTTCCTTGATGTCATTGTTAACCCATTCATTATTTAATAGCATGTTATTCATCCTCCCAAACTTTGAATGTTTTTGAGTTTTTTCTTGAGGTTGATTTCTAGTTCCAAGGCATTGTGATCTGAGAAGATGCTTGATATAATTGAACTTTTCTTGAATTTGTTGAGGCTTGTTTTGTGTCCTATCATGTGGTCTATCTTTGAAAGTGTTCCATGTGCACTTGAAAAGAATGTATATTTTGCTTCTTTGGGGTGAAAAGTTCTATGTATATCAACTAAGTCCATTTGATCTAGAGTGTTGTTCAATGCCTCAATATCTTTGGTCTTTCTTTGTTTTGAAGATCTGTCCATTGGCGACAATGGGGTGTTAAAGTCCCCTACTACGAGTGTATTGTTGTCTATATATTTCCTGAAGTCTTTCAAAATTGTCCTTACATATTTGGGTGCTCCTATGTTGGATGCATATATGTTTATAAGGGTTATATCTTGTTGATGGATTGTTCCCTTCAGTATTATGTAATGTCCTTCTTTGTCTCTTTTTATGGCCTTTGTTATGAAATCTGTTTTGTCTGATATAAGTATTGCTCTCCCAGCTTTTTTTCCATGTCTATTTGCTTGATATATTTTTTCCATCCCCTCACTTTCAGTCTGTGTAAATCTTTTGTTTTGAGGTGTGTCTCTTGTAGACAGCATATATGTGAGTCATGATTTCATATCTATTCCGCTACCCTATGTCTTTTAATTGGAGCATTTAATCCATTTACATTTAAGGTTACTGTTGACAGGTATTTATTTATTTCCCTTTGTACTTGTGTTCTTCTCTTTCTCTTTTTTTCTTCTTTTCCTTAAAGCATTTCCTTTAGCATCTCTTGCAATGCTGGCTTTGTTGGAGATGTATTCTTTTAGTCTTCCTTTGTCTGAGAAACTTTTTATTTCACCTTCCATTTTGAATGAGAGCCTTGCTGGGTATTTTAGTCTTGGTTGTAGGCCTTTGCTTTTTATTGCTTGAAATATTTTTTGTCATTCCCTTCTGGCTTGTAGTGTTTCTGTTGAGAAGTCAGTTGATAGGCTTATTTGCTGTTTTTCTCTTGCCGCTTTTAGGATTCTCTCCTTGTCTTTGAATGTTACCATTTTAATTATAATGTGCCTTGGAGTGGGCCTTTTTGGGTTCATCTTCATTGGGACCCTCTGTGCTTCCTGGATTTGCATGACTTTTTCTCTCACCAGGTTAAGATAATTTTCTGTCATTACTTTTTCAATCAGGTTTTCTACCCCTTTTTACTCCTCTTATCCTTCTTGTATCTCTATGATTCTAATGTTGTTTAGTCTCATGTTGTCCTGCAGTTCTCCTAAACTCTCTTCATTCTTTTTTAATCTTTTTCATTTTGTTGCATTGTCTGGGAATTTTTTTCTACATTGTCCTCTAACTCCCTGATCCAATCTTCTGCTTCATTTAGCCTGCTTTTTATTGATTCTACTGTGTCCTTCTATTCAGATATTGTATTCTTCATTTCTTCCTGGTTCTTATTGGTAGTTGCTATGTCCTTTTTTTATGCTGGTGTAGTTCTCTGTAAGTTCCTTGTAGCTTCCCTGCAATTCTTTGTAGTGTCCTTGGAATTGTTGGTAATTTCCTTGGAGTTTTTTATAGTTTTCTTTGGGGTTGTCTAGGCCATTGAGCTTCTTTATAACCATTTTTTTGAATTCCTTGTCTGATAGTTGGCTTATGTTTATTCCATCTGTCACTCTTTCTGGGGATTCCTTTTTTCCTTTTATTGGAAGGTTGTTTCTGTGACTCTCCATGTTGAATTCTTCTTGTTTGTTTTTATTTATTATATTTGTATGCCTTGATTTCCCACTTTCATGATATGAGATTCTTTATAGGAGACCTGGGGGATTCAGTGGTGTAGTCTCTTTGATCTTCTGAGCCTAATGCTCTTGTGTTTCCCTTTATGCCATTTGTTTAAGCTGTCTGGTTGTATTTCAGTTATTCTTTGGTGGATCCTTTCCTCTGGCTAGTTGATTGAGAGTCACTCTGCCCACCTTGTCTTGAGTTCTTTTGTGGAGATGCTGTTAAAACATAAGCACACAACCCAGGCAAGAAACCCACACCCTACCAAATATCCCCCAACTACAATCCCAGTATCGGCAGCAAACGAGCTAGTATTAATATAAATGCAGAGAGATTAATACTTTTATATTAAAGGAGAAACAGATAGGAGTTGTTTTAAATGAAATAAAGGTGATTTTTAGAGAGAAGGTGATAAAATAATAATATTAGCAAATAGGGTCAAGGCTATGTGAGACAGCAAGTAATATTTACACTGTATGTTTAAAAAGGAGGTGAAGAATGCTGAATGAAGTGAGAAAGGGTAAGTGTGTAGCATTAGGTTTATATAGCAGTTATATGCTATATGTTTAGTGTGAGAGGAAGGATAAACAAAAAAAAAAACAAAAATTAAAGCAGAAGAATATGAGGGATAGAAGGTAGAAAACATATTAAAGAAAGAGTTTTTAAGAAAAAATTTTTAAAAAGAAAGAAAGAGTGACAGGAAAGAAAGAGAGAGAAAGAAATTACGGGAAGGAAGGGAAAAAAAGGAAGGAGGGGGAAGGAAAAGAGAGAGGAAAAAATTAAAATTACAATTAAAAATATATTAAAAAATAGAAAGAAAGAAAGCAAAATGAAAGAGAGAGAAAAGAAGGGGAAGGTAAGAAAAATAAGAGAAGGGGAAGGAGAAGAGAAAGGGGAAAAAATTTTTAAATATATATTTAAAAAATATAAAGAAAGAAATGAAAGAGAGAGAGAAAGAAAAGAAGGGGAAGGGAGGAAAGAAAAATAAAAATAAAAGAAAGGAAAGGGGAAGGAAAAGAAAGAGGGAAAAAGAAAAAAGGAACAAAGAGTTTTTACTCGGTTCAACTTTCAGGCGCAGTCTCCTTTTTTTCTGGATCTTCCCCTGGTCAAAATTCCATGGGTTTCAATTTTTTTCTGGTTGGTTGGCTGGGTGTGGAGGGATTCAGCTTGATTCTGGGGTTGCTAGTCTCTTACTCCTGGGCCTACCGCCGCTCTGCTGTGAGCTACCTTTAGTTGTCCCCTCCTGAGGCAGCCTCAGCCCTCCTCAGGCTTGTCCAGCTACTCCTTCCCTCTGTTGGTTCAGCCTGTGCCTGCCAGCAATCCCCGCCCTGCCTCCAGTCATGTCTCTATTCCCAAGCTACAGCATCCACTCGCACCTGCCTATACGCTTGCGCGCACCACCTGCAAACCTGGGGTCCCCACCAAGGCTGCAGATCCGCCGCAAGTTTCCCATTTGGGTCTCTTTCCTTGCCTCAAATCTGCCCCTTTGTTCAGTATGGCTCTGGCTCGATCGCTCAAAGCGCCAGGGCTTGCACCACCTGCTGAACTAGGGTTCCCCCCCCCCACCCCGAGTCTGCAGTTTCGCCACAGCTTTCCCGTGTGGGCCCCGCGCCTTGCCTCAAAACTTCCCCTTTGTTCGGTAGGGCCCTGGCGCGAGTGCTGCACGCGCTCAGAGTGCAGAGCTTTCAGTCCCAATGCGCAGCCAAGGAGGTCCCCACCTAGACTCAGTTCAAACAGTTTCTTCCAGTCCATGTTGTTCAGTCCTCCCATGCCTCCGGCCTTTTCAGCCAAACCCTCTCGCTGACTCCCTGCAAGACTTCGCTGGTCGGTGCACCCCTGGCAGGGGGAAACCTCCAAGCAGCTCCTGGCTAACAAGCTGGTCAGCAGCTGCCCCCTCGGGTGCGGTACGGCAGACGCGCCTGTCCTCGAGGCCCAGCGACTCAGCCTGGTGTGCACCGCCAAACATTCCTCCCTCCTTCATGCCACTCCCATAATCCCGTCCCTGTTCGCACTGTCTGAAATCCGCACTCACTCATTGCCCCCTCTCCATGTTTGCACCCGAAGTCCTTCCGTGGTGGGAGCAAGTGGATAACACCGCTACCTACTCCGCCGTCATCTTCTGGTAACTCCCTGAATGAGTCTGTCTTTTGTCCATGTGAGAAAGTTATGTTTCTTGACAACACACTTTTCTAACTCAGAGCCTCAGAGGTGAGTGCAGATTCAGGAATCCAGGGAGGTTCCCTGAGGAAAACTGTTACAGGAAGAGGAAACCACACAGGAAACGAGCATATGTCTCCCACTGCACCTGCCGCTGGGACAGTCTTTGTTTTCAGAGACTTTGAGTGCCCTCTGGTGGTTGTCACCCCTCCTGCAGGGAGGTTTGTGTCTGGGCTCAGGCTGACTCCCCGTCACTGTGTCTCTCCCACAGTAATACACGGCCGTGTCCTCGGCTCTCAGGCTGCTCATTTGCAGGTACAGCGTGTTCTTGGCGTTGTCTCTGGAGATGGTGAATCTGCCCTTCACAGCGTTGGCATAGTATGTGCTACTTCCATCTTTATTGATTTCACTAACCCACTCCAGCCCCTTCCCTGGAGCCTGGCGGACCCAGTTCATCCAGTAGCTACTGAAGGTGAATCCAGAGGCTGCACAGGAGAGTCTCAGAGACCCCCCAGGCCGCACCAGGCCTCCTCCAGACTCCACCAGCTGCACCTCACACTGGACACCTGCAAACACAAGGATGTCAGGTCAGGGAACTGTCACCCATCCACTGTGTCTCTCAGTCATATCCACTCACATACTGAGTGTCTCTCTTTTCCCAGAAATTACCTCTTAAAAGAGCAACAAGTAAAACCCAGCTGAGCACAAACTCCATGGTGAGTAGCCTGCGATCTCTCCTGACCAGGTAATGGGAACAGCTAGTACTACTGGGCTGGGCTCTTGTCCCAGAGCTGCAGGGTCAAGGCTGGGCTGCTTTTAATGAGCAGAGACACCCCTATTTGCATGTCCTCCTACTATATAGGAGGTTCTGCCATTGGGGACCAGCAGAGAGGGCTGTGTCTCAGTGCAGGTGTGAATGTCCTGGGGAGGGTGGTCATGGTAGTATTTCAACAACTAAACACATAATCCCAAGCTGGCCTGGGGCATGTCCAAGAGACCACATATGGTGACACGGAGCCCAGCTTCAGGTTCTGTGTGCTCAACAGTGTCCCTCACTGCTCCCCTGAACCTGACTCAGAACAGAGCAGAATATGCCCTGTGAGCTTTTAGAACAGTTCTCTGTATCTGGGGTTACTTACATACACCCCAGGGCTGGAGACAAGTCCACACCTTGAAGAGGCCCCAGGCTCAGATCTTGTAAGAGAGGACTCAGGGTACTTGGTGATGTTGGTTCCCTTGGCCCTGAGAGTCTCTAACTTCCCAACCTTCAAGGACACAAAGCAGATGGAGTGTTTAGAAGATGCTTTTCTATCACTGAGACTCAAAGACACCAAGGAGCTAGAGATTCATGGAGCTGATGAAGAAACTTAGTTTACAACAACCAGAAGTGGCCATTTACAGAGGTTGTCTTTCCATAAACAATGAAGCAAAACTTTAGAGATGATAATGGAATGGAAGTATTAGTGAAATAGAAGTGAGTCAAAATTCCAGTGATCAGTGAGTTTGGCTGTGGTTGTCTGAACTATACTTGGTACCTATGAATTCTATATGGCCAAAGAACTTTGTTAGGTTTGATCAATTGAGAGATTTTGAGATCCATAGATTATCCAGGGTAGTCTGGGTTGGTCCTAATATGATAAGTGTCTATAATAGTAGGAGGCAGAGGGAGATGGGACTCCAAGAGAAGAAGAAAGTTACATGACCACTGATGTCAGGTGACCTGTTACTGGCTATAGAGAAGGAGGGAGAGGCCATGGGACAAGGAATGCAGTTCTAGCATCTGGAAAAGACAAGGAAGCAGACTCCCCTGTCAGAGTTTGTTCAGGCTGCTATAACAGTGCCAGGGACTGAAAGCTGATAAACAACAAACATTTACATCAGATAGACCTGGAGGCTGGAAGTCCACAGTCCAGTTGCCAGTGTTACGGAATAAAAGTTTTATACTACTCTGACTTAGCATGAAATGGAATTATAGTAAGATGTACTATCCAACTGATTAAAATAAGAACTTAAGTTCTGGGTGGTGTCGCTCAGTAGATTGAGCACCTTCCTGTAAAACAAAGGGTCTCTGGTTTGACTCCCAGTCAGGGCACATGCTGGGTTGCAGGCCAGATGCCCAGTTGGGGGAGTAGGAGAGGCAAACATGCATTGATGGTTCTCTCCCTCTCTTTCTCCCTCCATTCCCCTCTCTCTAAAAACAAATAAATAAAATCTTAATTTCAAAATATTTTTAAATTAAAACAAAATAAGAGCTTAATCAACTGTTAGGTTCTTTGTTAGTGTATTACAAACACCAGCACTTCCAGTCCTGCTTGTACAACAATGGTCTGAACACAATTTTACATGATGTAGATCACCCAACTGTTGGAATTGGGCTGGCATGAACCAGCTCCAAGATGCCGATGTTCAAGATTGATGTGGTGACCAATGAGGACACTGCCTGCAAATCCACAGCCTATCCCCGTGATCTCTTTGTTCTCCTTGTCCCTCTCCCTCCTTATAAACCCCACTTCCTGCAGTGAGAGGGTAAGAAGGGGTTTGAGACAAGGCCTGCCTTTGGTTACAGTTTTTGTTAAACCTGATAATGCAAAGTGGACCCACGCTAAGGTCCGGATGGCCTGAGTTGAAGTCCCAGCTACTTGGGACAGGCTGTCCCCATGGTAGGGATTACAGAAATTTCCTGTGACTCCCAAGGGTTCTTTATCTCAGCAATCTCTCTCGCTCTCTCTCTAAAGGCATCAGCTGCCTTTAAACGCTTTGTTGATGAAAAGAAATAGGACTCTTGAGATCTGAAAAACTCCAGACTGGGTAAGTCTTTCATGTGCATGACCATGAGCCCCCAGCCCCTCGGTTTGTGTTCTTCGAACCATCTGGGATTCACTGGAATCTATGGGTGCGGCATGGCTGTAGGCACAGCTCAGGGACTAAGAAAAACCTCAGTTCCCTGGTGGGGATTTTGTGTTGTGGTTTTGGAGTATTTGTTCTCTTCAGAAGCTCTCGTCTCTTCTGTTTGGGGCTCTGTGAGAGCTATGATCTGTCCAAAGTGAAACTTTAGCCAGAGCAGTTCTCTGCTTGCTTTCCTATGTTTAAGGACTAGGCTTGGTCTTTGATGCTTTGTTCACCCAGAGAATTTTCTCTTGTTCTCATCTGGGTGTGGTGCCATTTGAAATTTGTGAAGGTGTTTGTGCTAATGGCCCCGTCCTTCCTTTAGAAGATGTAGTGTGAGAGCACTCATTTGTTTGAGGCTTGTCTTTGTTGTAGGTGCTGTTTTTCTTCCTGTTTTGAAATGGGAGGTTGGGTCTGGAACTATCATTAGGTCTCATTTTAGCTGACTGGTCAACTTCCAGCTCTCAGTCAATGACTAATAAGAATTATTTTGCCAAACTTCTGATAAATAGAATCAGATCTCTTTAGTGCAAGGTTTCATGTTTTTTCATCATATCGATTCCACTCAGAAAGAATTTAAATTGATGATTCAAAGAGGAGGGAAGGACTCACTGCCCTCCCAGACTGTAAATTCAGAAAGAAGAGAAGTGAGAAAATAAGTCCTTTAAACACCTTGAATCTTCCTCCTTGAGGGTTAGCAGCTGTGGTCGTCCTGGGAACAGCGGGAAAGTTAATGCCACCTCCAAAATCTGTGCGCATGCAGAAGCAACAGAGACAACTGCCTCATTTCAATGTGAAGAGAAAGATGACACTTTTTAAGATACCACTCTCCACCCAGGCCTGATAGCTCCCCAAACTCTCCTCCAGCCTCCTTACAGTTGTCAAGGGCAAATGAAAAACAGAAATTCTTGTTTTCACTACTATTATCAATAACAGTGTATATATGTACGGTAAAAAGAGAAAAATCTAAAATGTTATTTTTCAGAATCATGTGGTCTGGAAAAATAATTGCTCTTAAGGCTGGTTTAAGTAGAGTTGATATCTTCTATAGTTATTAACATAAAATATTTGCTTGTTTTGCCTGGGTTTGTAGAGATAAATTCATGTTATTTATTTCTGTTACAGAATTAGTCAAGAAATGCTTGGGTAGTAATTGACTTTATTATTTTTTAATGTGTTTTATTGATTATGCTGTAACATTTGTCCCAACTTCCCTTCCCTCTTCTCTCCTCCACCCGGTGGCCCCCCTCCCTCCAGTTGTCCCCCCCTTTTAGTCCATGTCCATTGGTTGTGCATATAGTTCTTCTCAATCTCTCTCTGTCTATTCCACTCCCTCCTACTATGCTTCTTAATTCCTGTACCATCTCCCTCCCTCTCCCTCTTCCCCCTCCCTGCTGACCTCCCCCCAATATGCTCCCCATACCTATAATTCTTTTTCCACTCTCATTGCCTGTTTAGTTTGCCTTTGTTTCAATTCCCTAGCTTCTGTTGTTGGTTGTTGTGATGCAGTTTTCATTTTAATGTTCATAGTTTTGATCCTCCTTCTTCTAAACCAGTCCCTTTAACATCTCATATAACAGTGGTTTGGATCTAATGAACTCCTTCAGTTTTACTCTGTCCTGGAAACACTTCCTCTGCCCTTCTATTCTGAATGACAGCTTCGCTGGATAGAGTATTCGTGGTTGTAGGTTTTGGATTTTCATTACTTTGAATATTTCTTGCCAGTCCCTTCTTGCCTGCAGGGTCTCCCTTGAGAAGTCAGCTGATAGTCTAATTGGGACCCCTTTGTACATGATTCTTTTCTTCTCTCGCTGCTTTTAAGATTCTCTCTTTATCTTTAACTTTTGACATTTTGATTCTAATGTGTCTTGGAGTGGTTCTCCCTGGGTCCAGTTTTTTTGGAATTCTCTGTGCTTCCTGGACCTGTAAGTCTATTTCCTTCCCCAAGTTTGGGAAGTTCTGCTTTATTATATTTTCACTTAATTTTTCAATTTCTAGTTCATCTTCTTCACCCTCTGGCAAACCAATGATTCTTATGTTGGGCCTTTTATAGCTGTCCCAGAGGTTTCTGATCCTCTCATCATTTTCCTTGCTTCCCGTTTTTTCTCTCTGCACTGGTTGACTGTTCCTTCTTTGTGTTCTGGTTTGTTGATTTGAACTCTGGATTTTATTTCCTCACCATCTGTCTCGTATGAGGTTTTGTTCCTTTCAGTATGAGTGTTTTTCAATTCTTTCTCATCTTTTTCCAGATCTTTTGTTAATTCTGTAAGCCACCTGATAACAATGGCCCTGAACTGAGCCTCTGACAGGTTTCTTATTTGTTCATCTGTCAGATTCCTCATCTGTTGCCTGGTGAGCTGCGCCACCGGGATTTCTATAGTTGTCTGCCTCATTTTGACAGATGCGTTTTGTTTTCTTGGGCCGGCTGTAGGGGGCAGTGCCTGTGTACTCGTCATGACCCAGCGACCGGCGACGATCCGCAGCCTTTCTCGCCGGCGCTTTGTCGTCACCGCCCAGCGACCAGTGGCGATCCGCAACCTATTTCTCAGCCCTGTGGCAGTTTGTGTGGGGGCGGGGGTCCAAGATGAATTCACACAGTTATTTCGCTAGGGGACCAGGATCCGTCCTCCCGCCCCCTGGGCCTCACTGTTTGAGGCGATGTGGTGGCTGCTTCTCCCAGCGCTGGGGTCGCGAGCTGCCGGGGTTCGACTGCAGCCAGAATTGTCCTCCCTGCCGCTGGGATTGCTCTCCCTGCCGCTGTCCCTGGTGCGACCGCAAACAGCACCACCCACTTTCGCTCTTCCTACCTGCCCAAAGGGCGCCGCTGGTTTATAACTTCATACGTTGGGCTTCCGTGTAGTTTTATTTTCTGGAATTTCTAGTTCTCTTTTGTTTTGAAGTAGTTGTATTCCTCTCTAGTTGTAGAGGGAGGCTGAGCATGTCCGTCTAAGCCTCCATCTTGGCCGGAAGTCCAGTAATTGACTTTAAGTTTCATAAAGTTATTAAGAACTAATAAACAGATGTAACTAAAATAAATTTTTGAAAAGGCTTTTATTTAGACATATACATGTAAACAGTTTTCCAAAGTCTTTGGTGACTTGGAACTTTAGAGTTTTACTAGGCTAAATGGTGAAAATTATTAAATATCTATATATTTTGAAATAACATGTGATTTTGGTTTCTTAATGCAGAGAAACTGGAAAGTAGATTTGGATCTGTTAATGAGTGTATCTTGTACTTTATTTTAAATACATCTCTTGAAAATATGTATGTCTATCAATAGAAAAACTATGATTCTAAAAGTTATGAGATGTTCATAAAAATATAAATGTAAATAATACTAATTATGTACTTTTAGTTGCCATAACAATCAAGGTTTCTAAGAATTAAGAATTTGAATTAAGTTGGAAATAAATTGTATGGTTTGATAATAGAAGGTATAAGGTATAAAAACTCTTGGTGAAGAAAAAGAAGAACATTCTTTTTAAATTTGGATATTTTCCAATGAATTTTTAAAAGCGAACTAAAAGACACTGTGTACATTGCAGAAAGACTGTGCACTTCACAGAGAGTCTATACTAATTAAAAATTCATAAAAAGTGATCTTAAGAGCAAAATACATAATTAAGCTGAATAATAAATTTAACTTGATAAATTAATCTAAATATTAAAAGTAAGTTAAACAGAATCTGGTTCTTCTTTACTCTGTTAAAAGGGAAATGGCTTTTTCCTTTTCTCTAGAAAAAGATTATTTATTTTAAGAAATAGTTATGTTTTAGATTGTATTAATTGAGTACTTGATTACTTAAAAACCCATACATTTATTTTAAGAACTAAAGTTTTGCTAGCCTGTATTTTCCATTTGATACATTTATTTTCACTTTGTGTAAATAAATATCCAATCATTTAATATTGTTTCATAATGATATATAATCTTTTGGTCAAATATATTTGACAAAATCCCCCAGGTTTAATTTTTAAGAGATTTTCTCTCAACCTAAAATTGGCTTTGGGTTATTCCAATAGGTTCCTGAAATGCTGCATGTATTGGTTCTTTCTTTATGTGAAGAAGAAATTTTGGACCAATTAGGCCTATCTTATATGCTTATAGTACATGGGAAGCTTTGTTAAATAATGAAATCATATCTATGTTCTATTTACATACAGATATTTTAACAATTAAAATGGGTGTTCAGAGATTATATAAAAATCTCCAAGAGTCTCCAAAGTTATGATATAATTTCATTTGTAATTTTAAGATATCTTAAAATGTTGTTACAGAAAAACAAATTTCTTTGTCAATTGTATTATAATTGGATCTATAACCATGCCATTTTGTTTCTTTTCCTGCCATTTAGGGACAGTCATTGTTTGACCATGATACAATTACAAATATGTCACATCTTCAGAGAGAGCCATGAAAAGGACTATGACTTACTGTAAATTCCATATTTCTGAGAATAAATTTTCAGATCATATGTTTGAACAAAGTAAAGATTACTTGAACTCTATGGAATAACTGGATTTATAGAAATACTGACAAATAATCAGCACAGAAAAAATTGATTACAGGGCAGAATAAACTGAAGATAATAGTAGTTTTATAACTTTTGTTGAAAATATTGCTAATTAATAATCCTTTTGTTTTTCAGACATGAAAAATCTTGCATTTTTCTTAAAGCAAATTGGTAAATTATATTTTAATAAACAATATTGCAGCCCGATTGTGACTTTGACTGCAATGTCATGTCTGAGAGACATGCCTAGACTCTGGATGTCAGCAAAAGGTATAAGGATTGAATTTTAAAGCTGATAAAAGAAAGTTGGAGAAATGGCCTGGTGTCTTCCTTATGCAGACAGTTCATGGTAGTCTTTTCAGTCACGGAGTGAAGGCTGCTTTCTGGGAGATGGAAAGGAATAACTTCAAGAAATATTGTAGGACCTGATGAACTTGAGGAACTCAACGTTATAGATATTGCAGGCAAGGCTAATAACTGGGTGGCTTAGCTTCTATGCCCCCAGGGGCTAATTACAGCTCAATCTGGCAAAGATGCCAGCAAAATACATTTAAGAGATCAATTGTTATTCCTGTTATGGTTATGTAATCAGGCCAAATTGAAACTGGACATAATACAGTAAATGAATTAGTCTTAATTTGGCTTTTTCATAAAAATGTGGGTGATTCTATATAGACAACTTGTGTTTCAATAGGCTCTGTAATACACAATTGTGGACACTCAACTTTATTTCACTGAATTTTCTTTAAAAGATCTATTTTTCACATATGAACAGAAATGGATCATCAATGTTTCTGGCTTCTTCCTCAACAATATTGAGATTAGTAACGCTATTTGATTCCTCCAATTTACAAGCCCTACTCCTACTCTGGGAATGCCACCTTTAGGCACTATCACCAATCCCTTCCTCTCCCTGGCCTCATGTCCCCTCTGACAGGGAGCAAGGATCTCCTGGCTCTGAGGGAAATGACACCCCTCTTCAGCAGGAACCAGTTACAGAAAAGATCTTGTGCCCCCCCTTCTCTGAAAGGGTTCAGAGCCAAGATCCTTGAGGGGGAGATATAGTAAGTAGTTAGATGGACAAAATCAGAGCAAGAACAAAAAGCCAGGTACAGAAGGTCACCAAGGCAGAAAGCTCAGGTGCCTAGAAGCAGGCATGTGAAACAGTGATGAATAAAAAGAGGCACACAGGACAATGGTGAACTGCAAGGGTGAATCTGGTAATAGATGTGGGGGCCAGGGGCCCTTCTAGACATCTCCCAGTCCATCATAATTTCCCCACAGTAGCCTCAGATACACTACAGTGGGGAACCAGTTAATATACTTTTAGTTGACATGGGATCAACGTACTCTCTATCAAACACCAAATTGACAAAGAACACACAAACACACACATAGGCTAATGAGACAAATGTAGCAACAAGCGCCCCTCAAGCCATTAACATGCCATCTCAGAGATCTAAAGTCACCACCCAGCTTTCTCTGTGTGCCTGATGTCCCACCCCTCTGCTGGAACAGGACTTGCTCTGTGAATGGCCCACACATGTAACCTTTTCTCCTGAAAGGCAGCAGCTTTCTCTCAGGTCCCACTGCAACATGCACTCCAACTCCAGATGCTTTGGGCTGTTCAGGTAACCGAGAGGAGACCTGCTCCCTTCTGAGATGTACAAGCAAGAAGGTAAAACTTTTGGGCAGATGGGACTCCAGGCTGATCAATCAACATTCACTGAAATAGCTTGAGATCTTCTGGGAGAAATCTCCAATGAAAAACATTTTTTTGCATGTACTTTATTACACTGGTGGGGAGAAGCTGAACATCAGCATGCACTTCAGAATCTCTCCAAGCCTTTAATCACCACAACCAATGAAACTGCCAACTCACTTGCTAATATTTAGAAATCTCTGGACCCTTTAGCTAATGTCATCTTAGATAACCAATTGCTTTAGACTATATACTAGCAGTAAAAGGGGAGTTTACATGACCACCAACACCTCTTGCTGTACTTACATTGATACCTCAACTCAGATGGAAACGAGCATCACCCAAATCAGGCAACTGCCTACTGGCTTCAACAGACATTGGACCATGACATACTTTTCTTGAGGGAACTGGAAATTGATTTATGAGACTATTTTCACGATACCACAGGGACTCATGTCCCTTTTAGAAGGAATTCTTAATTTAGATTTAACCATTCTTTTATTTATAATATTTGTCTTTATTGTTTTGAAGCTACACTTGTTTTTCCCATGCCAGAAAAATAAATCTGTTCTAGGCCCACTTCCTTTGAACTAACGAAATTTTGCTTTGCAACAGGCTCAGGTGTGGCACTCCCCCAGAAGGATCAGAGGCCATCAATAGCTCCACAGATGGAGGAAAAATTGATGATGGGGAATTGTAACATGAAATAAAAATGATATACTGTTGTGACTTACCATGAAATAAATTACAATAAGATGTACTAACTTATATAAACTCACATACTGACAGTTTCTTTGTAAGCAATTGCAAGTGCTACAAGTTCCAGTCCTGCTTGTAGAAGAAACAACCTTGACCATGGTTACATCCCCATGGTGCCTTCCTGTGAATACCCTCTTCCTGGTTCACATCAGACAACTTCTTTGGGGGTCCTCATGTGGTGAAAGGACAAGCAAGGTCTCTGGGATCATTGAGAAAGGCACTAACCCCCTTCATGGGGCACCCTCATGACCTAAGCATGTTCCAAAGCCCCACTTTTTAATACTATCCTCTTTGGGGATGAGGAATTAAACATAAATTTTGAGAATCACATGTTTTCAGACTGCAGCACTACTCTAGAGCCTCTGAAGAAATAGTGTTCCTAACACCCCATTGACCTCAGTCCATGCTCTGACCTCCAGATGGTATAGGAATAAATGTGTGGAGATTGCAGCCCCAAGGGTGTGATAATTGGCCAGTTGTCATAGGAACATAGAACAGGCTGCATATGAGTCTCTCATGTGCAGGGGTGTCCCCACCCTGCTCCCTGCTGTGTGATGACATCAGAACTGACCCAGGGGCAGGGACACTCGCAGTGCTGTGATGTCAGGTGAGGAGACTCCTTAGGATCTCACCTGAGGGAGGACTGAGAGAACGCTGTGCTGTCATAGACTGGTGGCACCTGGCACACCTGTAACCCCTCAACGTTGTGCCACAAAGTCACCTGTATGATGCTTAGCCAGGGATAAGGGCATAGAATTTAATACTTGACTTTCATGCACTTTCTTTTCCCCAATCACAATTCCGTGGTTCAGAAACAGGGGAATGTCCTAGAACTTGCTAGGAGACACTACAGTCCAAATCCACAAACCTGACCCCGACCAAGATTCTCAGATGACGCCTCCATGAACACCCCCATCCAGAGGACAAGGAGGCTCCCAATGTATCCCCTCTAGAGTCACAGTAAATAACAGGGGTTCTTTCAGGGGCTTCTTCCCTGCCTCTTCCTTGCAGGACATCTGGTCTCCTTGAATTTCTGATATGCCCCTGGAAGCCTCAGTCCTGGTCTCAGACACTGACTGTGTGTGAAGAAGTCAGGAGGCCCATCGCCCTCTCATCTCTTCAGCCCAGCACAGCTTCCTTGTCCCTCAGGGTCTATGACACACTCAGGATGTGGGACATCACCCTGAGTTTCTCACACTGTAATACATGGATGTGTCCTCTGACTTCAAGCCATTGATCTGCAGATAGGGTGTGCTGACAGAGGATTCCATGGAGAAGACAAACCATTCTGAGAAGCCCTGGGCATATGCCGGTTTCCTGGTGTTTGTGTTGATCCATCCCATGTGTTTCAGGCTGTCTCCTGGGGCCTGTCCAACACAGATCACCATAGCTGGTGAAGGTGTACCCAGAAGCCTTGCAGGAGACCTTCACTGAGGCCCCAGGCCTCCTCACCTCAACCCTAGGCTGCAGCAGCTGCACCTCGGAGTGGACACCTGTGGGGAGGAGGCAGGAGTGGGTGGAAATCCCCCTTGACATCCCTGGTCCCCTCCTCAACCCGGGGACTGGGGAGCCCCTTACCTGTAGCCACTGCCACCAGGAAGAGGACTCTCCAGCTCCAGTCCATGGTGAGGGGCTGTGCTGTCAGGACCTCTGTAGGGGAGGGTGTGGCTGAGGGTGATGCTCTCAGGGCACAGACAGACCCTCATTTAACCTAGTCTACCTCTTCTCATTTGCATATTCATGAGGCAGAGGCTTTCATAGCTGCGTACTTGACTCCACCTGAGAGAAGGTAGAGGACTCAGTGGGAGACTCAGGGTCCAAGTCCTGATTGGTGTTATCTCATATATGTCCCCAGCCAGGCCCCTGAGCTCTGTGCAGACATAGCTCCTCCCACTGTGGGTGGAGCCCCCACAGGACACGTTCCTCATTGAAAACCCACCTTTGAGTGACACACAGACCAAACACCTGGACCATTTCGAGGCTTGATATGTGAATGTCTTGTAGCTGGGCCAGTTTGTCTACAAATTACTGCATCTAGTGAGCTAAGAAAATCATCCCTGTCCAGGCTCTTTAGAATTCAGGTACAAAGAAGCCACAGAAATTCCCCCATTGTTTGTGGTTCTCATGTCTTATAAAATGTAAATACTCTTATAAAAGAGAATATTTACAGTCACTGCATTTCCAACTCTTATTTTTAATGTTTTGATGGAAGGAGAAAGACCCCAGGCTTCACGTGCAGATACAGTAACAGTGGACCCAGAAAAGTGGGTCTGGCTGGACAGAGTTTTTGTGGTACAGTGACTGGGTCCTTTTCCACTTTACATCCCGCAGTCCTGAGAAGCCCCTGAAGTTAAATCCCTTTGCACAGGGAGGTGTGTCTAAGCTCACATTGACTTTCATTCTCTGAGTCTCTCACACAGTAATACTTGGAGGTGTCTGTCTGCAGTTTGACAATGTTTCTGAATCATCCTTTTAGATGAAGCATTTGCCTTTCACAGATGCAGCAGAATGTGTCATGTGACTTTAGATTCCTTCTGATAAGACCTACCCACTCTGTCATTTTGGGACGGGGACGCATGTAACATGTAGTAAGTATAATGTCACTTAATGTAAATCTGGAATATTTACAAGAGAATCTCAGAAACACTGAGGTACAGGGGTAGCTGGAAGTTCACAGCCAAGACCTAGGCACATCCCTGCCTAAGAATAAGGCTCAGTCTGAGGTCTGAGAATGATTCTGGCCCAGCCACACCACCACATCCATGGAGAGGGAGAAGGGAAAATGTACCCTGTGTGTCCCTGCCATCTTGCAACCTCCTGGAGAGGAAGGAAAGGCTGTGGTTGGGGCCGAGTCTGAGAGACAGGAGTGTGAGGTGGCTCTGACTCAGGGGCAGTGTCTGGTACAACAAAGAGCTTATCAGCAGCTGCGGATGCTCGTGCTGGGCCAGACAGAGGCAGAGGAGCATAGGGAGAAACGCCTGCTGTGTTGAGTTAGGGGAGGGAGGGAGATGCCACTCAGGTC
The DNA here is from genome assembly GCF_987537825.1 of Furipterus horrens. Lineage (NCBI taxonomy): Eukaryota > Metazoa > Chordata > Mammalia > Chiroptera > Furipteridae > Furipterus > Furipterus horrens. The sequence continues at coordinate 26,307,864 of NW_028327185.1, forward strand.
TAGGGGTAGCCATGGGCCATTCCCAGTGTGCTGAGGCTGCATATGAAGGTGAATTCTCTACAAGATCTGATGGGGTCTCAACTGGTGCCCCTCTAGCTGTTGCTTGGTGATGATTCCCAGAGTGGGTAGGTTTGTGACATTCTAGGATGTGGGGGACCTCTAAACAAGTGGACTCTGCTGAGAGACCAGCAGTTTCTTCCTCTGCCCCAATCCCCACTGGTTTTCACAGTCAGAAGCTATGTGGCTCTATTTTTCCTGGTGTTGGAACCATGAGCTCATGGTCTGATCTGGGGCTGGGATCACTTCCCAGGTTTCCCTTCCTATTTTTAAAATGTATGATTGTGCTTTCCATTGCCAGCCACAGCCACAGCCCTGCCGCTGCCACCGGACCACATCCTCTCTGCCCCGGCTCCACCCCTCCTACCTGTCTGGACGAGTCTTTCTCCTTCATTTCTTCATTTATTGGACTTCCACGCAGTTTGATTTTCTGGTACTTCTGTTTTTTTTGTTTTTAGTTTTAAGTTAGTTGTCATTCCTTCTTAGTTGTGGAGGGAGACGCCATGTGTCTACCTACGCCTCCGTCTTGGCTGGAACTAGCCTGCTTCCCTCCTCCGTCCCACCCGGTTTCTTGTCCTTTATATGTGATTTTCCTGCTCATGTAACATGTTCGAGTTGTCTTATGCCACTTTCCTTAGAAATAGCCTCATGTAGTCATCTAATCACTAATTGGGTTGACCAAACAGTTTCTTTGGCTTTTCTGTGAGAGGGCTCTAGTAGTGCTTAATAGTCTTTCATTTCATTTAAAACAATTCTGTTTCTGTTAGATTGTGTTGTGACAGCTCAGAATGCATTTAGAAAATTAATCAAAATTGGTGAATTTTGGTTAGCCACTTTAATATTGAAGAAGAAAAATACAGTTATGGCATATTATGCTTTATTATTCCAAGAAAGATAAAGACACAACTAAATGCAAAAAAAAAAAAAAAATCTGTGCAGTGTATGGAGAAGATGCTGTCATTGATCAATGTGTTAAAAGTGGTTTGGGAAGTTCTGTGGTGGAGATTTCACACTGAATGATGCTCCATGGTAGGATAGACCAGTTGAAGTAGATAGTGATCAAATCAAGACATTAACTGAGAACAATTAACATTATACCATGCAGAGGATAACTGACATAAAAATGTGTCTTCTATTTTATGGGGGAAAAAAAACCTAAATGGACTTAGCCCAAACCACTAATTTGAAAATCATTACACCTTTTTTACTCAGCATTAAAAAAAGAAATGAAATCTTACCATTTGTGACAAGATGGATGGACCTAGAGGGTATTATTCTGAGTTAAATAAGTTAGTCAGAGAAACACAAATACGATATGATGTCACTTATATGTGGAATCTAAGGAGAAAAATAAGGAAACAAGCAGAATTAGAAACAGACTCATAAAGCCAGAGAAGACATTGGTGGTTCCCAGGTAGGAGGGGAATTGGGAGCCTGGGTGAAAAGGTAAAGAGATTAATAAGCACAAATTGGCAGTTACAGATTGAATTTAGGGAGGTAAAGTACAGCACAGGGAATAAAGTAATAATATTGTAATAAAATGTGTGGTGCCAGGTGGCAACTGGAAATATTGGACAATCACATCACAAATTTTATAAATGTCTGACTATTCTGCTATAGGTTAGGATCTCCTATAATTATAGAATGTCAACTGAAATTGAAAAAGAAAAAAGAACACTAAGTTAACCTAAATGGCAGGGAGGCTAAGGGAAAGGTATGAGGCTGAGTATGACATGCAAGAAACATGGCTGAATTCCCGGACTGTGCTCATATGTTGCAGTTCCACTGGGAATTTTCAGGACATCCTGCAGCTTTATAAGAAAATCCCATTGAGAACATTGACCTAGTATTATTCTCCTGTGATTCATGCTTCAGTAACTAACTGGGGTCTGTTACCAAGTCTTACTATAATAATCTGATTTGCTGAAGGGCCTTTCCTGTTTCAGAGATTTCTTCTCTGTTTGTGATAAATGGTCCATGTCATCTTGGTATGATTGTCATCTGCATGGACATCCACCCGGAGCTGTTGTGGGTCCCTCTGCTTCCACATTATGTCATCTACACTTGGTGTTGTGATTATGATGCCAAATCAATGACTGTCACCACTGGGAGTTTTTCTCCTATGGTGTGTGGTTCATATGACCCTGGTGCCCACTGTCCAGAATGCACGTGTCCTGCTTCTCGCCGGCTGTATGTGGCTGGGCTGCACTGCAGGGTCCAGCAGAGTCTCAGTTAGATTTAGCCAACACGGGTCAGAATATTTTGTGATTCATTGAAATTGGGCAGAAGAGTGTCTGAAAGAGGCTGTTTCTTTCCCCATGTGAGAATATTGCTCTAATAACTCATTATGCCAAATGAACATTAATTTGGGTTATTAGTGTTTCTGAAGCCTCAAAGGATAAATCTACATAGGGAACCAAAGCAATTATTATAAATGCCAGTGTTTAGCCTATGATTGCAAGTTAAAAAATGGAAAAAATGTGTAGTTATCTACCTCACTCAGATATTTGATGCCTCAAGACAGCTGCTTGTTCGAATCAGATAATTTCAAACAAATCTTGTTAAATTTCCCTCTGAAATTACATACATGGGATAGATACACTGGTATTATCTTCAATCAACCCTGGTGCAAAATTTTCCAGAGAGAGCAGAGGTTGTTTTCTGCTACTGTGTTACAGAAACAACAAATCCTGGGACAGCTGTGAAGCTGAGACTTGATCTGGGAGCAGTCCTTAAGGGCTCTTTGAACCATTAGATGGTTTCATCCAGCCTCACAGGCCATGGGGTGTGAGTATGTTGTATTTATTGTGCTTGGGATTCTGTGATGTCTGGAGGTCATTCCCTGACAGATGCTGCTGGAATTTGCATCCTCCCTGTACATGCAGTGATGGAGGTGCTCACCTCACATCATCATCACAAACCAGGGGGTTGCCATGTGGCCAGGACTTCCTCACCTCAGGGTCACCACCATCCACAATCTCTGCAGAACCTGAAAAGGAGCACTTTTCTATAAAAATAATTATAAGATTCAGATGCCCTGAATTTCTGTGTTCACAGCTCCTCCCACTAGCATTGGTGGCCCCTTGTCCTCCCCCCAGGACACATCAGTCATCGCCTGTGACATGGGAATAAAAGAGTCATGCAGTGAGTGACTTTCACTCACAATTGGCCTCTGCCTGCTGCATTCAAACAGGAAAAATGATGGAAATTATCCATATTTTATACCCTCTCTCACCCACAGATTAAAGGTGACTTTCTAGTCCATCTTTCTAAGAGGCTCTGTGGTCCTCAATCATTGAATCTATCTATTGTGATGAACATGATGGAAAACTTTCTCTTGAACTTCATTGGAAGGAATCTTATCAGGTTTCAATAGCAAAGGCAGCAAACTCCATGGAATTTATCTCTGGGTTTAGTATTCCATACAAGGAATCAGTTTATCTGATTAGAATTTTAGTTTAATAGGGTTACTTATGCTGTTCCTCATAGGTCCTGGGGAAGCAACTTATCTTTGAGAGCAGAGAGCTGAGCCAAGGCCTTCCAAAATCTAATGACCTTGGACAGGGGATTGATTTCACCTAAGTTTTTGGACCATGGCCCAGTCTAACATTATCATCATCATCATCTACTTCATCATATTCATCTCCATCATCATTTGCTTACTTATATTATTCTTATCATTTTCTATATATATATGGTGGTTGTCCATACATAATGACTGTTTATCTCATTTTTGCTCATTTTTTTACAGTAGTATAGTGAAATAGGTAGTTAGAATCTATCTTATTTTATCTCTGACTGCTGAAAAATGAAAACTCATTTCTACCTCTTCTCCATCTGCACTACCTGAGAAACCTGAGAAATCTGATAAGAAAGGCTGGGTCCCCTCTTTAGATGTCACTGGGAGACTGCAACCACAAAAGCCCCTGTAAGCAGAATCTCCTCCCCCACCTAATGAACAATCTGAAAGCTCTGAGCCAGTCTTCTTTCCTGGCTCTCTCAAAGGAACTCTGACTTGTGGAAGGGCCTGTCCTGTTCCACCCAGATATTTCAACTCTCTGCATGATAAACTTTCCATGACCCCATAGGCTGTATGTTTGTCATCAACATGGATATTGAGACCAAGCTGTAACAGGTCCCTCAGCCTTCATGTGCTGTTGACTACTTTTGGCTCTATGAGCATGATGCCAGGTCAATGACCATCACCACTGGGGATCTGTATCCTTTGGTGTTGGGTTTATAAGCCTCCCTGGTGCCTGGTTTCCAGGGAGCATGTGTCATACTACAGGTTGGCTTGGACACTGAGCTGTGTGGGGCTGGGCTGAACTGTTGAGTCCAGCAGAACTTCTGGTTAGATTCAGCTGACGTGTGTCAGAAGGTTTGATGATTCCTTGGAATTGGGTACAGAAGTGCGTCTGAAAGAGACTCTGCTTTTTGTCCACAAGCAAAGGTTGTCTTTATTTACAACATACATTTATAACTCAGAGACTTTAGAGGTGAGCAAAACCCTTGAGTTTCCCTAAGGAAAACTGTTACAGGAAGAAGAAACCACACGGGAAACCAGCAAAGCCCACCAACTGCACCTGCTCCTGGGATGGTTCTTGTGCTCAGAGACCTTGAGCGCTCCCTGGTGGTCGCAGCCCCTCCTGCGGGGAGGTTTGTGTCTGGGCTCAGGCTGACTCCCCCTCACTGTGTCTCTCGCGCAGTAATACACGGCCGTGTCCTCGGTCCTCAGGCTGCTCAGCTCCATGTAGGCTGAGATCGTGGACTTGTCTTAGATGACGGTGACTTTACCCTGGAACTTCTGTGCATAGTTTGTTACCATTGTTAGGGTTAACCGCCCCCAGCCACTCAAGCCCTTGTCCTGGGGCCTGTCACACCCAGTGCATATAGTAGTCTGTGAAGGTGTAACCAGAAGCCTTGCAGGAGACCTTCACCGAGGCCCCAGGCCTCCTCACCTCAGCCCCAGGCTGCACCAGCTGCACCTCGGAGTGGACACCTGTGGGGAGGAGGCAGGAGTGGGTGGAAATCTCTCATGACCTCCTTGGTCCCCTCCTCAACCCAGGAACTGGGGAGCCCCTTACCTGTAGCCACTGCCACCAGGAGAGGGCTCTCAAGCTCCAGCCCGTGCTGAGGGGCTGTGCCGTCAGGACCTCTGTAGGGGAGGGTGTGGCTGTGGGTGATGCTCTCATGACACAGACAGACCGACATTTAACCTAGTCTTTTCATTCCCACGTTCATGAGGCAGAGTCTTTCATATCTGGATATTTGACTCCACCTGAGAGAAGATAGAAGACACAGGAACTCTGTCTGCTCAGTGGTAGACTCAGAGTCTAAATCCTAATCTGTGTTATCTGATATATGTCCCCTGTCAGGTCCTAGAGCTCTGTGCAGACAGAGCTCCTCCCACTGAGGAACAAGTCCCACAGGACGTGCTCCTCATTGAAAACCCACCTTTGAGTGACACACAGACCACCTGGACTGTTTCAAGGCTGATGTGTGAATGTCTTATTGCTGGGATCAGGGTGTCTCCAAAATGCAGCATTGAATACATTGAAAACACTATCCCTGTCTCCAGCTCCTTGACATTCAAATAAAAAGAAGCCCTAGCAATACCCCCATTGACTGTGCTTCTCTTGTCTTATTGGATTTGATAAATGCTCTGATGGAATAGGATATTTACAGTCTCCTCAAGTCCAACCCTTATTTTAGGTGTTTTTTGTTTTTTGTTTTTAATGAAAAGAGGAAGACCCACACCCTCAGAGGAAATCCCTCCCTATCTCCCTTTCCACATGCTCTGGGGGTAGCAGCCCTGATATCATTGGCCCCTCACGCCCCCTGCTGCCCAGCACAGGCCCTGCAGTGGAGGGTCGTTTCTGGTCTCAGAGGGCATTGACCTCTCAGTGCAGACTTAAAGGCTGCACCCTGAATTCAGGACGTTCCTTTAGGGACACCCTGTTCTTAGACATCTTAGGACATAGAGAACTGGCCTTACTAATCACCAGTGACTCTTCAGGAAGCCCCTTTCCTGGAGCTGCCAGATGCACTGACTCAGCTGACACTCCTGAGTCCAGAAGATCTTGGAGGCTTTGGGGGACTCTGATGTCCTCAGGTTCCTCTGCTTGCAGGTCGCATCTGTGTATCCCCGCATATGGCCCTAATGTCACTGCACTTCTATTGCTCAATAAATCACACACACACACACACACACACACACACACACACACACACACACACACACACACTGTGATGGTTTCATGGTAATGACGCCAGGTCTCCCCTCTCCCCTGTCCCCAGCACATGGGCAGCATCCCCACTCTCACCTGAACCGAGTGAGTGACTTTGTGTAACTGTCGTCACCATCCACACCCAGAAATTCTCACTTCCCCAAATTGACTCTGTGCCCATTGAGTAAGAACTCCCCACTTCCCGCTTCCACCCCAGCCACCCCCTCTGTGGTGTCTCCATGCCCTGACTGCTCCGTCTTTCAAGGGGGTGGAAGCACAGCCTCTGAGATTCTGAGAGTGACATGTTTCCCTGGGCATTGTGTCTCCAAGGCTCATATCTGTGTTCTTGCATCTGTCCACTTTCTCGTCTTTTAAAGGGGGATGATATTTTGAAGTGATGAAGGAGCACATCTTGCTATTGGGTTTCCTATTCCATGTCTCTTGTCTTCACAAGAATTCAATTGCTTGTAAACAAGTGTTTTTGCTGTTTTCCTGATCAGGAAGGAGGGGCTTTGCAGAGAAGGTGGACAACAAAATCAGGTGAAAGGAGTCAACAGGTGATCACATGAAATTGACAGGAAGCACTTGTGAGCAGGTTGTAAACAGTAACAATTTCCACAGCACACCTGTGGTACTGTCACAGGCTCCTGTCTGTACTGGAAGCATCAGGGTGAAGATAAAGGGGAGGTGGAGACACAGCCTGTGTGGCAGGACAGGGCTGATGGGGCCCTGGGTCTGACAGGAACCTGGTCCACCTACGGGTCACACCTGTCTCATCCTGGAGTTCATGGGACAGGGGCACACACCTCGCCCCTGCTCTGTGGCTCTGAGGAAATAAGACATCATGACAGAAAGGAGCGTTAGGGGAATTGAGGAGTGGGGGTGATGTGAGGGTAACAGAAGTATCAAAGTTAGTCCCAGTACAAGGATGCAGGATATCCTTTTTGCCATGGGTGAAGCATCCTGGACCAAAGCTCATGTGGACACTCCACTTCCAAGGCCACCATTATTGTCATCATCACCATAACCATCACCATCATCACCATCATCATTATCACATCATTACCTATAAGCATTCTTATTTTTTTCTGTATACAGGCTGGTTGTCCACACACCATAACCCTTTATTGAAAATAAAACAGGTGCCTCTTAATTAGATGACATTAGGAGATTGAAATCACAAAATCCCAACCTGTAAGTTGACTGAAGTCCTCCCAAAATGCTGAAGACCTTGGGGAGGGCAGAGTTGTCATCTGTGTAGTTGGACCAAGACCCTTATCCAACTCCACCATCATCATGAAACCCACAGCCACCAGCACCATCATCATTTGATCACTTGTCATTTTTTTCTCATTTTCTATATAAGTAACTATTGTCCCCATGTAATGTCTGTTTATCTGATTTTTTGCAAATTTTTATACTTACTAGGTGGATAAATAGTCAGATTGCATTTTATTTTATACTTGATTGCTGACAAATAAAAGCTCATCCATCCTATTCTCCATCTTCCCCACAGGAGAAATCTAATTAGAAAGGCTGGTTCTCCTCTTAACATGTCACTGGGAGGTTGAAACCATACAAGAGCCTATAAGCGTAATTCCCCTCCTCCACATTTCCACAAAATAAGAGCCTTAAGCCAGTCTCCTTTCCTGACTCTATCAAAGCACACCAGACTTGCTGGAGGGACTTTCCTGGTCCTCCCAGTGATTTCAACTATGTGTGAGATAAACACTCCATGTCCCCTTGGTATATGTGTTTGTTGTCAGCCTTGGATCAACACCAAGCTGTTGTGTATCCCTCTGTCTCTTTGTGGTGTCACCTTCACTTGATTTCATGACCTGAGTCAATGACCATCACCCCTGGAGGTCCTTGTCCTCTGGCATTGAGTTCATAGACCTCTGCTGCCCACTGTCCAGTACGTATGTTCCTTGCTGCTGGCAGCTTGGACACTGACCTGTGTGGGGCTGGTCTTCACTGTTGTGTCCAGTAGAGCATCTACTTGATTCAGCTGACCTGGGTCAGAATGTGTGATGGTTCATTAAAATTGGGCATAAGGGTGTCAGAAAGAGACTCTGCCTCTTGCCCATGTGAGAATATCTTTGTTTACAACAGATTTTCTAACCAGAAACTTCAGAGGTGAAGAGACAGCAGGAATTCAGACAGATTCCTTGAGGGAAACAGTTACAGAAAGAGGAAACCACTCAAGAAACCAGCCCAAACCTCCAACTGCACATACTTCTAAGATGGTCCTTGTGTTGAGGGACACGGAGTGACCCCTGATGGTCACAGTGCTGACTGCAGGGAGGTTTGTGTCTGGGCTCACACTGACTCCCCCTCACTGTGTCTATCATGCAGTAAGTAATACACGGCCGTGTCCTCGGCTCTCAGGCTGCTCATTGGCAGGTACTGCATGTTCTTGGCATTGTCTCTGGAGATGGTGAATCTACCTTTCACAGAGTTGCCATAGTTCTGAGTACTTACAGCAGGATTAATTTCACCAACCTGCTCCAGTACCTTCCCTGGAGTCTGGCAGACCCAACTCATCCACTAGATACTGAAGTTGAATACAGAGGCCACACAGGAGAGTCTCAGAGACCCCCCAGGCCGCACCAGGCCTCCTCCAGACTCCACCAGCTGCACCTCACACTGGACACCTGCAAACACAAAGAATTCAGGTCAGGAAACTGTCACATGTTCAATGATTCACTCAGTAATGTTCCCTCATACACTCAATGTCTCTCATTCTCCATAAATTACCTCTTAAAATTGCAACAAAGGAAACCTAGCTGGGCCCAAACTTCATGGTGATTGGTTTGTGTCTGTCCTGACCAGGCACTGGGAACACCTGGGAATTTTGGGCTGGGCTCCTGTCCCATAGCTCCAGGGTCAGGGCTGGGCTGCTTTTAATGAGCAGAGGGGCCCTATTTACATGCCCTCCTACTATATAGGGAGCTCTGGGTTTGGACAGTGACATTAAGAGCATACTCCCAATGTGACTTGTCTAAGGGCACATGTCTTTTAAGAATCACTACCCACATCTGAGTCTCTGTTCTCCTTACTGACCCAACTGATCCAGGAGAGTAAATTCTCATGAATGTAGAGGGATTTAAAATGAGAGATGATTTTGAAAGTCACCAGTAATAAACATACTAGGAGAATTCAACACTCACAACAAGAGGGAAAAATAAAGGTGTAGGAGCTGCATGTTCAGAAGGTAGAAAGGTCACTTTGACACCATTTCAACTACAAAGAAACAGAGGATGAACTAAGAACAGAATGTGACCCTAGACCACGTGGGCCCAGTGTTGGAGGAGGTGGAGTGTCTGTGTGGATCATTGGGAGACAAAACCTTGAGCTCGATAGAGAAGCAGACAGTGCTCCCGGGTCATATTTCCTTAGGGGAGTTTGATGCTGAATGTGCAGCAGCCTCACTGCCTCATTTTTGTTATTATTCTATAGACTCTGCGGTAAAACCAGGTTCAGTCATTTGGGACACAGAAGGAGTGAGGTCATGACTAGATCTGCTAAGGTGAAGAAAGAGGTAGAGATTGGGGGGTAGGTATGTTAAATTTATAAAAATTTCATTATAAAAAAACCTTGATATCAATCAGAAATATGAACTAACATAAAATATATGAAGTCATATTTGATATGAATAACACCTTTTCTCTTTATCCATGACCAAAGAGTAAATAAATCACTTAAATAGCCATGGTTGTTTTAACCTATTTTCACCATCAGCATCTGTGCCTCTGGGGATGAGTGACATATTTCTTATCAGGAATGCAAGAGACAAGATCATTCCTCATTCATCAGGCGTGAATTTCAGAAGCTTCCTCTCCTCCCTCCTTTCACCCATTTTCATGTCTGTCCATGACCCTCAGGAATGTTGTCACCTCATCCACATGAGATGGGCGTCACCTGGGCATGAACTCACATGCCATGTGGATCAGTGTGTATAACTGGGAAGAGATCCTCCCAAGCACATGGGAGGTGAAATTAAGCAAGCCTGGAGCTACACTTCCAGAATTCTTGTGTTTTATGCTGTGGTTATTCTCCTTATGCGGCAAGTCATCTAATTCATTTTCCTTAGCAATAACCTCACAAAACAATCATCATTAATAAAAAAAAGAATTGATTTGGAAATTAACCCATCTCCTTTACTCATCCTTAAAAAGTAAAATATTACCATTTCAGAGAAAATGGATGGATCTAGAGGGTATTAGGCTGAATGAAATAAGTCAGACAGAATAACACAAATACCATATAATGTCTCTTATATATGGAATCTAAAGAACAACATAAATACACTAACAGAATAAAAACAGACTCATAATCCCAGAGAACAAACCAGAGTTTTACAAGTTGGAGGGGAGTTAGGAGTCTAAGTGAAAAATGTGAAGGGATTAAGAAACACAAATTGTCAGTAACCAATTAAACAAGGGTGTAAAGAACAACACAGGGAAGAAAATCAATAATACTGTGATAACTATGTGTGGTGCCAGGTGGGAACTGGGAATACTGGGCCATCACATCACAAATTGTATAAATGTCTGGCCACTCTGCTGTACTCTGCTATATGCAAGAAGCTCATACAAAAGAATATATAGAATGTCAACTGGAATTTTTTAAAAATGGGATTAACCCAAAGTCCAGGGGGCCTAGGTTTAGGGTTAGGACAGAATGTGACAGGCAGGAGACATGGCTGACTTCCAGGGATGTGCTCACATGTGTCATGTTTATTGGGAAAATTATGAAGATCCTGCGGGTTTATTAGAGACTCCCAATGAGAACCCCACCTCGCATTATTCACCTGTGGCTCATAACTCAGTAACTAACTGGGGTCTGCTAACCAGGACTTAGTATAATAATGTCACTTGTTGAAGGGCCTTTCCTGTTCCTCCCAGAGATGTCAACTATGCAAGTGATAGCTGCTCCATGTCCCCTTGGTGTGTATGTTTGTCACCAGCCTGGACATAAACTAAGGTGTCTTGGGTCCCTCTGCCTCCGTGTTGTGTCCCCTACTCTTCGTGCTGTGAGCATGGTGCCAAGTCAATGACCATCACCACCGGGGGTCTTTCTCCTCTGGAGTGTGGTTCATATGCCTCTGGTATCCACTGACCAGCATACACATGTCCTGGTCTGGCAGAGTCCCTGGTTAGATTTAGTTTCCACGGGTCAGATGGTTTAATAATTCATTAGAACTGAGCCCAATAGAATATGAAAAGACTCTGACATCTGTCTATGTGAAAATGTTCTCTTTCTTCGCAACAAACTTTTTTTAACTCAGAGACTTCAGAAGTGAGCACAGAATCGGGAACCCAGGCTGGTTCCCTGAAGGAAACTGTTATAGGAAGAAGAAACCAGATGGAAAACCAGCCCAAATTTCCAACTCCACCTGCTTCTGGGATGGTCCTTGTGTTCATGGACCCAAAGCGCCCCCTGGTGGTCGCAGCCCCTCCTGCAGGGAGGTTTGTGTCTGGGCTCAGGCTGACTCCCCGTCACTGTGTCTCTCGCACAGTAATACACGGCCGTGTCCTCGGCTCTCAGGCTGCTCAGCTCCATGTAGGCTGTGCTCGTGGACTTGTCCGCGGTGATGGTGACTCTGCCCTGGAACTTCTGTGCATACCTTGTGTCACCATCATTAGGGTAAATCCATCCCATCCACTCAAGCCCTTGTCCTGGGGCCTGTCGCACCCAGTGCATATAGTAGCTGGTGAAGGTGTACCCAGAAGCCTTGCAGGAGACCTTCACGGAGGCCCCAGGCCTCCTCACCTCAGCCCCAGGCTGCAGCAGCTGCACCTCGGAGTGGACACCTGTGGGGAGGAGGCAGGAGTGGGTGGAAATCCCCCTTGACATCCCTGGTCCCCTCCTCAACCCGGGGACTGGGGAGCCCCTCACCTGTAGCCACTGCCACCAGGAAGAGGGCTCTCCAGCTCCAGTCCATGCTGAGGGGCTGTGCCGTCAGGACCTCTGTAGGGGAGGGTGTGGTCGAGGGTGATGCTCTCAGGGCACAGACAGACCCACATTTAACCTAGTCTACCTCTTCTCATTTGCATATTCATAAGGCAGAGTGTTTCATAGCTGTAGGCCTGACCCCACTGCAGAGAAGACTGAGGACACAGGGACCCTACTAGAGGGATTCTGATGGTCCAAGTCAAATACATATGTGAAGATATGTGTCCCCAGACAGGACCCTGAGGTTTGTGAATATACAGCTCCTTCCTTGAGGAACGAGCCCTCACATGACATGCTCCTCCTTGTGAACCAAATATGAGAGACACAGAGACCACCCGGACTAGTGCTGGGCTTTAATATGTGAATATCTTTCTCTGTATATGTGTGTCTCCAAAATTCTGCACCTTGTGATGTAACTAAGCCAACCCTTTGTTTAGTATTTTACAATTCAAAAATAAATACTCTCTACAAATATTCACGTGGTCTGTGGTTCTCTTGTCTGATTGAGTTTGGAAATGCTCTGATAAGACAGGATGTTTACAGTCACCTTGTTAACACTAATTTTAGATGTTTTAATTAAATGTAAAGAGGGAGACCCAGGCCCTCACAGGAACTCCCTCCCCAGCACCCTCTGCACCTGCTCCTGTGCAGCAGCCTTGAGCTTATAGGTCCCACGTGCCCCCTGCTGCCCAGCCTCAACTCTGCAGAGGAGGGTCCTCTCTGAGCTCACAGAGCATGGACCTCTTAGTGTCTATAGTCCAGGAGGAAAGACTGTGCCCTGATTTCAGGATGCTCCCTCGGGGTCACCCTGTATTAGAGATCTCAGGATACAGAGAATTGGACTGACTAATCTCCAGTGACTTTGCAGGGAACCCCCAAGCCAGGGCCTCTGAAACTAACTGAGAGCCACTTCCCTGGAGCTTTAGGATGCACTGATTCACCAACATCCCTGAGCCCTGAAGCTCTAGGGGACTTTGGGGGACTCTAGGGTCCTCAGGTTCTTTTGTTTGCAGGCCACATCTGTGTATCCATGCATGTGGCCCTAATCCCACTGCACTTTACTGCACAATAAATCACACACAGATGGTAATGATTTTCATGGTGATGAACTACAGGCCCCCCTTCTCCTCTGTTCCTAGCACATGGTCACAGCCCCCACACTGACCCTAACTTAGTGAGGGACCTGCTTTGATAACAGAACAAAAACAAACATGATCGACATGAAGACTGATGAGGGCCGACCCTTGTGGTTTCCTGTTCTCCCTGCACCTGGAACCTGCAGAGGCCGTGGTGAGAATGATCCTGACTTGTTTTGGGAGGTTCAGACCCAGAAAAACCTTGTTCAGTCAGTGTAGCCAACAGTGACCTGACATGTGAGGTGATCACACTGATTTACAGCCCACATGTCCCCATTCTCAGAGCCCACAGCCTGGAGTCCCAAGGGTAGAACCATGTGGAACATTGGATCAGGGTCTCCACAGGAGAAGAAGCAAGTGCTGATGCAGGAACAGGATGCCATAAAAATTGGCCCTGGCTAATTGGAGTCTCTGTGGTACAGTGACTAGGTTGTTTTGCACTTTGACCCCTGGTGTCCTGAGCACCCCATTTAGTTCGTTCAATCCTTTTGTCTTTTTACAGGAAGGTTTGTGTCTTTGCTCACACTCACTATTTCTCTGAGTCTCTCACACAGTACTACAGGAGGGTCTGTCTGCAGATTGACAATGCTTTGAATTGTCCCTTTAGATGGACAATCTGTCTTTCACAAATGAAGCATAATGTGTCATGTGACTTTAGATTCCTTCTAATAAGACAACCCACTCTAGTTTTTCCTTCTTGTTGTTGGGCCTGTATCATGCAGTTAGTATAAGCTCAGTTAATTTAAATCTAGAACATTTACAGGAGAATCTCAGACACACTGAGAACACCCTGGGCACATCCCTGCCTACAAATAAGGCTCAGTCTGAGGTCTGAGAATGATTCTGGCCCAGCCACACCCATGACAGTCCTGTAAGAATAAGGGCGGGATGAAGCTGGAAGAAAAGGAGCAGAGGGAGGATGTGTGGGTAGGTCAGAAGGTGCAGACCCCATGCTAAGGCAGGAACACAATGAAGGAGTCACTGGAAGAATTGAATTCTCTTGTGCCAATGGCAGAAACCAACTTCAACAATGGTCTCCAATGATGGGGACACCTGTAAACACATCTCACCTCTTTGCACAGTCACAAAAAACAATTACAACTAAACTATAAAACAGCCATCACTCAAAACCATCAGAAATTGAGTTGAATCAAAGTCTGACAACTACAGAATTAAAGAAACCACATCCATCCAGACTGATAGGTGGGGTGGAGACACGGAACAGCCTGGTTCAGCTTTCACATGTGGTGGAAAAATTTTGGGAGGATTATTTTGGGAATAAGGATTCCCACTTCAATACCATGCCACACATCCCAGGGGTCCATTGCCAAGAAGATAAGTCCCCATTACTTCTGGCTACAAAAACCTAAGGGAATTGAGTTGGTGGAAAAAACATCTGGAGTCCTAAGCAGTTCTTCTTAAATAACCAACACACAAACTACTCAGTTTTAATCCCTCTGAGCTCTAGCACTGGAGTAGCAGTTTGAAAAGCACCAGTGGCATACAGGGATGAATTGAAATGTCTGGCATCAAGGCAAGCGTTGGTGGATAGCTTTATCTCAAACAGAAATGTGGGCAGAAGCCATTGTCCCTCTTTGGAACCCTCCCTCCACAGATCCACAGAGCCAGCAGGTGGGTGCCATATCTGAACTACATTAACCTGGATAACACTGTTTGCCCTGTCCTGGAGATCCACCCAAATTATGGGCCCACCCATGCTGTGGACAGTGGCTTTTGTTATGGATGTCTGGTCTTGGCTTATGCTTCACAACTTACTAATTCCATGTACCACTTGCTAAGTGGCCTGAGGCCTGGTACTAGGGGCAGCCAGCCTAGGTTCACAGCTGAGATTCACCAAGAACCTCCAAGCCCAGCACAAGTACCAACCACCTGCAGATTGCTGTATAACTCATGCAGGGTGGCTCTGTGAAGAACACAGGTGGGGGCTGAACTTGGACTGAAATATCAGGAAACCCCAGAGATTGTATACCTAATGGACAGCTATAGACCATGTCAGAGGACCACCACACTGCCCCTGCACAGCTGATCCTCCACAGAGAACAGAGGTTGGTGGTCAGTGGTCACAGTCACTCCTTGCACCTGACAGGCCTGAGTAAGCCCCTCTCATTGACATGACAACAGAAATCAAGCCTCAACTACAAGAGCAGTGTGTACTCAACCCACATGAAGGGTGAATCTTGAGTACCAAGCTGTGGTGATAGGGAAGGCTGTGCTACTGGACCCAGTAGGACACCTACTACATTAGGCCACACTACTAAGACAGGGAGTCATAGCAGCTCTATCTAATACATGGAAACAAACACAGGGAGGCTGCCAAAATGAGCAGAAAACAAAACATGGCCCAAAGGAAAGAACAGACCAAAACTCCAGAAAAAGAACTAAATAAAATAGAGATAAGTAATCTATCAGATGCAGAGTTCAAAACACTGGTTATGTTACAGAAACAGGGGAGTCCAAAAATCCCTGGAGTTTGTGGCTGGGGGATGGGGAGAAGGAAGCAGCTTTCAGAATGCCTCCACACGCCTGAGGCTGATGGCCGGTGTCTTTCATTATGTAAATTGCTTTAATGCATCCAAAGCCTCAGGTGGATGGGAGGAGTCTTGAACCAGGTGATGGTATGGAAAGCACACAGAGCCTACGTGGGGGTCTGTGAATGGTCAGAACTATTGGCAACACCCACTGCGTCAGAGGACGCAGTCAGGGATATATAGGCAGCTGCGAACACTTTAGGGGGGGAACACTCTGGGGCTGTCTCCCTCGCTGGTGAGTGTTCGCAGAGGTTCTGTGGAGAAGGAGAGGAGATCCACGCGGTTTACAGAAAGAAGATAGTTCGCAAGGAGGCTGAGAATCCAGGTGGTCCTGCATTGAGAGCTGGAGGGCACCACAGCACAGAAAGGAACTTGCCAATCAGAACTGAGTGATGGGCAGCTGCTGGTGAAGCTGAACTGTGTTTGGGAAGTAGGGAAACGGTGTTTCTGACCCCTCCCTAAAACTGGCTAGGTTCGGTAGAGGGGAGGCAAGGATATGTGTAACTGTTAAATAAACAATTTCTCTTTTTACTCAAACATAATATTCAGAGTTGTAATTCTGGCGGCGGGCAATCGAACCCCTAACTAAAGAGCCCGTGGGTTTGTTTTCAACTGGAGCAGCCCAGGGTCTCTGTAACAGTTACAAGGATGTTCAAGAAATTTAGTGAGGACTTCAGCAGCCTAAAAGACCCAGTCAGAAGCAAAGGATACACTAATGGAAAAGACAAATAAAAATCATTTACCAAAAACAACAGTAGAGTGGATGAAGCTCAGAATCAAGTAAATAATTTGGAACATAAATAAGCAACAAAACAAAACAACCAGAACAACAACAACAACAAAAAATAAGAATTCAAAATAACGAGGATAATGTAGTCAGCCTCTGGGACAACTTCAGCATTCCAACATTTGCACCATTGAGGTGCCAGATGGAGAAAAGAAAGAAGAATAAAGTGGAAATCTATTTTAAAAAATATTGAAAGAAAACATCCCTAATTTGGTGAAAGAAAAAGACATGCAAGTACATAAGTACAGAGACTCCCAAACAAGTGAATGAGAAGAGCCCCACTCCAAGACACATCATAATTAAAATGCCAATAGTTAATTATAAAGATAAAATCTTAAAAGCAACAAGAGAAAAGCAGTTAGTTATGTACAGTGGAGTTCCCATAAGACTGGTTTATCAAAAGAAATTTTGAAGGTCAGAAGCGATTGGCAAGAAATATTGAAAATTATGAAGAGCAGAGACCGGCAGCCAAGATAGCTCTACCCAGCAAAGCCTAATTTAGAATCAAAGGACAGATAAGGAGCTCCTAAGGAGAGGGGAAAAAAAAACTAATGGAGCTCATCACCACCAAATCATGATTAAACTAAATGTTAATGAACTTCTTTAACAAAAAATTTGCCAGATGGCTGGGCATATGGGGGATGGATGAAGAGGTTAGGGGATTAAGTAGCACAAATAGGCAGTCACAGAATAGCCATGGGGATATAAAGTACAGTATAGGAGATGGAGCAGCCAAACAACATATACACATGACCCATGGGCATGAACAATGGTGGGAGGATTGCCTGAGGGAGTGGTAGGTACTGGGTGGAGTGAAGCAAAGGGGGAAAATGGAAAAACTGCAATACAAATATATATATATATATAATTTATGAAAACCAATTGTCAGCATTATAAGCAAGTCCTCCAGAAGAGGCTCTGACTGATTCACAGAGACGTCCACAGTGGTGGTCTAATGGGGTGAACAGAGAGCTTGTGTCCCAGCTGAGTTAATTAATTACTAGCATGAAGTAATGACACATGACACAACACAACAGGACACCTGTAGTTACTGTCCCTTCTAGCAGGTCTGGGTGCACATGAAACTATGGGAATGACAAAGGGAAAGCAGAGGCCTAATGGACATATTTTCAAATGGCATTCAGGTGGGTTTCAGGTATTGGGATTGTCAAATACTGAATTTAAAACAACTCTGATTACTTGTTAGAAGCTAACAGGAAAAAGTAGGCAGCCTTCAGGATCATAAAGCTAAGTGCAGGTAAAAGATAAAAACTAAAAGGAAGAATCAAATGGAGAAAATTATAACAACACCAACTCGGAAATCAACAAAAGTACAAATAGACCCACAAGCAGACCCCTGGTCATCAGAAACTCCCAATAAAAGGCCCAGTAGGAAATCACTTCCCCCCTGGCAGGACGGCTATTGTAAAAGGACACAGAATGGAAGTGAAACAGATCAAGTGCTAGTGAGTATGTTGGGAAAGTGATCCCTCACCCTCTCTAGATGGAAAGGTAATAAGGATGAAATTATATCTCTATTTTATATTTCTGTATTTTACCATTTTATAGTACATTTCTCATACAATATATTTTATATAGAATATTTCTTTTACAATTAGAGAAAGCCAAAATAATTTTTTAATATGACTACATTTAAAGCATATAGGTTTACAATAACAAAATTATTTTCTACAATTATTGACACAGTTAATAGGTAATTGTGTTCTAGTTTTCCTGTCAGTAATAAGTTATAATCAGAATCCATTTACTTTCAAGTAAACTCATGAAGTGCTAGAACATCTAATAAAGGATCAAATCAGTAAGTACTTACTGAGTGCCTCATTGTAGCTCTTAAACTCCTTGTTAGATCCTTTTAGCCCCTAAAGATACTAACTCAGGTGGCGTTGACGAGGACTGTCTCCTTGACCAAACCTCAGTCAGGCTCCTCTAGCCCTCTTCTCAACCATCCTTTGACCTTGGGCTTCAATGTCCATTGTTGTTGCACCTGGATTGCCCACATTTAGCAATAAATCTGTTTAGAGAGAATCACCCCCTAGGAGATCTGACCATGCCTGTCTGCCTTTAGCAAGAAACCTGTCAAATTGCTTCAGAAAGAATTTGCATTCCATTGAATTATCCTCTTAATAATTTGCATCCACTGACCCCTCCACCTTCTCCCTGATTGCAAATTCTCATTCAATGTTGTATTTGAAGTTGAGCTCAGTTCTGTACTAAGGTCTTTTTTCCCTGACTGCAATAATTTCTAATTAAAATATTCTGCAAGTAAAACAGCATCATGCATTCTCCTGCTGCCCCCAACAAATTAAATTCCACATGATCAAGCCATGCAACTTATAGGTGTTCATTAAAGTAATAAATTAGGACATGGAAGAAGTACTTGCAGGACCCACTTCATCGCAGCATTGTTTACTGTAGTCAATTGTTAAAAACCATATCAGTGCCCATCAGTGGGAGAATGGATAAATATGTGCTAACTACCCCTGACAGAACACTACTTAGTCTTAAAACAGAAGAAATCCTTCCATAAACCACAATGTGGTTAAAATTATGTGGCATTATGCTCTGTGATATAAATCTGTAATGGCGAGGCAAATATTATATGATTTCAATATGCTATGAATTTAAATTAGATTTCACTTCCAGCAGCATGTGGAGGTGCTGGAGGCCTGGGTGTGGTGAGAGGCAATGGCAGGAGATGAGGGATCTTGGAGTGTCGCTGCCCTGGGATCCTGCACCTGCAGGAGAACCAAAGACGAGGCACCTGGAGGACACAGCTGCTGTCAGGGCCACATAAGACCTGGTCGTGGACGCTGTGCATTCACAGGGGCCTGGAGGTGTTTGCTTCTGTGGGTGGAGCCATCCATCCCTCAGGGCCCTGTTGACAATGAGGACCAGTCAGTCTACAAGGAGTGCAGCTTCCCACGTGGGAACAGGGAGAAAGGGTCATAAAGCCCAGGCAGCCACTGTCATCCATTGATTACAGAGTGAAAAAGAATCATTCAGATATCTTTCCTTTCCTGGGTCTGGTAGATAACATTTTATATAAAACTGGTCATCCATGGTGATTTGGTCTTATTTTTTACCATTAGCATCTGTGGGTTTACGGACTTGTGATGTAGTTCTAATCAGGAATGCGAGAGAAAGGTTCATCCCTGGTTCATCAAAAGTGAATTTTTGAAACTTCCTTTTCTTTTTCCTTCATCCTTTTTCATGTCTGCACCAGACCTAGTGAGAGCTATCGCCTCATCCACACAAAATGGGTGTCACATTGGTATGAAATCTCATGCTGAATGGATCACTGGCAGAACTTGGGAAGAGATCCTCCTAGGTATATGGATGATGGGATTAAGTAATTCTGAAGCCAACACTTCCAGGTTTCTTGTTCTTTATGTTGAGAATTTCCTCCTTGAATTGCAAGTCTAAGTTCTCTCATGTCACTTTCCTTACAAAAAGCCTGGAATACTATGCGGCAGAAAGAAAGAAAGTAGGAACTCTTTCCATTTGCGACAACATGGATGGAACTAGAGGGAATTATGCTTAGTGAAGTAAGCCAGGCAATGAAAAACAAATACCATATGATATGAACTAATACAGGAAACTAATGAACAACACAGACAAATGAGCAAAATGGAACCAGAGGCAAGTGAACAAGGAGCAGACTGACAGTGACCAGGGCAGGTGGGGGAGTCTGGGAAGGGAGGTAAGAAGGGGAAGGGCCTAGTTAAGGAACTAGTATAAACAACCCATGAACATGGACAACAGGATAGGGATTGACTGGGAGAAGGGGTGGGCTGGGTGGGTGGGGGAGCAATGAGGGAAAACATGGGGCAACTGTATTAAAAAATAATAAATAAATCAAAAATTTAATAAAAATAAAAACCCTCACATAATCATCTAGACATTAATATATTGGTTTGGCCAAAAAGTTCATTGGGCATTTTGGTAAGAAGGCTCTAGTGGTGCTTAGTTGTCTTCAATTTCATTTGCATTTGAAAAAATTATCAAAACTGGTGAACTTTTGTGTAACCATTTTTATATTGAAGATGGGAAAAAACGCAACATTTTTGCATATTATGTTTACTATTTCAAGACATATTAAAACACAACTGAAATACAAAGATTTGTGCAGTGTATGGAGAAGGAGCTGTGACTGATGAAAGGTGTCAAACATGGTTTGTGAAGTTTCATCCTGGAGATTTCTCACTGGATGATGTTTCATGGTTGGGTAGACCAGTTGAAGTTAAGAGCAATCAAATCAAGACATTCATTGAAAACAATCAATGTTGTACCAGGTGGGAGATAGCTGACATACTCAAAATATCCAAATCAATACAGTTATTGTTGAAAAGCAGAACTGATTTTTTGGCCAACCCACTGATTTGGAAATTAACCAAACTTCTTTACTCAGCCATAAAAAATGAAATCTTTCTGTCTGTGACAATGTTGATGCACCTGGAGCTATTATGCTGAGTGAAGTAAGCCAGACAGAGATACACAAATACAATGGTATCTCACTTGTATGTGAAATCTAAAGAACAAAATAAATTAACATGCAGAATAGAAACAGACACATAAACCCTGAGAAGAGATGGAGGATTTCTAGGGGGGAGAAGAGTTGGGAGTCTGGGTGAAAAAAGTAAAGGACTAAGAAGTGAAGTATAATTTGGCAGTAATAGATTAAACACAGGGATGTAGAGTACAGCACAGTCCATAAAGCCAATAATATTGTAAAAATTCTGTGGTGCCAGGTGGGTACAGGATATATTGGGTCATCACAAATTGTATAAATGTCTGACCACTCAGCTGTAGGATAGAAGCTCATACAAAATAACATATAGCATGTCAGCAGGAATTAAAAAGAAGAAAAGAAAATTACCCCAAATTCCGGGGAGGCTCAGGCAAGTGTGTGGGGAAGAGTGCGACAGGCAGGAGACATGGCTGACTTCCAGGACTCATAAGTTTTGTCTTTACTGGGTAAATGCAGTACATCTTCTAGGTTTACTAGAAACTCCCATTGAGAATGTCAACCTAGTATTATTTGCCTGTGGTTCATGCTTCAGTAAATAAACTGGAGACTGCTGACCAGACCTTACTATTAATATCTGACTTGCTGAAGGACCTTTCCTGTTTCTCCCAGAAATGTCAACTCTGTACATGATAAATGCTCCATGTGCCCTTGGTGTGTGTGTTTGTCATCAGCCTGGACATCCAGTCCAAACTGTTGTGGGTCCCTCTGCCTCTGTGTGGTGTCACTTAATCCTGGTGCTGACAGAATGATGCCAAGTCAATGGCCATTACCATCTTGGGTCTGTGTTCTCTGGTGTGTGGCTCATATGACTTTGGTGTCATAGAATCCTGAGCATGCATGTGTCCTGCTGCTTGCTGGCTTGGACACTGACCTGAGTGGAGCTGGGCTGCCTCTGGTTAGATTCAGCTGATGTGAGTCAGGAGGTTTGATGCTTCCTTGGAAATGGGCACAAGTGTGTCCGAAAGAGACTTTGCCTTTTGTCCACAAAAAAATGGTTGTCTTTCTTTATAATGACTTTCTAACCCAGAGACTTCAGAGGTGAGCAACGCATCAGGAACCCAGAGAGGTTCCCTGAGGGAAACTGTTACAGGAAGAGAAAACCTCGCAGGAAACCAGCCCAAACCTCCAACTGCCTGCGCCTGGAAGAGTCCTTGTGTTCAGGAACCCAGCGCGTGACCTAGTGGTTGCAGCCCCTCCTTCAGGGTGTTTTTTGTCTGGGTTCGGGCTGACTCCCATCACCGTTTCACTTACACCGTAATACATTGTCGTGTCCTTGGCTCTCCAGCTATTCAGTTACATGTAGAGTGTGTTCTTGACTTTGTCTCTGGAGACAGTGAATTGGCCCTTCACAGAGCTGGCACATTATGTGCTTCCACCATTTCCACTGATGGATGAGGCCCCTTCCTGGAGCCTGGCGGACCCAGCTCATCCAGTAGCTACTGAAGGTGAATCCAGAGGCACCACAGAGGAGTCTGAGAGGCCCCCCAGGCTGCACCAAGCCTCGCCCAGACTCCACCAGCTGCACCTCACGCTGGACTCTTGCAAACACAAAGATGTGAGGTCAGGAAACTAACCTGTCCACTATTACTCTCAGTCATATCCTCTCACATATCCAGTGTCTCTCATTCTCCATAAATTACCACTTGAAATACCAACAAGGAAAACTCCAGATGCACCCAAAATACATGGTAGGTGGTCTGTGTTCTCTCCTGACCAGGCACGGGGAACACCTGAGAATGCTGGGCTGGGCTCCTGTCTCAGAGCTGCAGGGTTGGGGCTGGGCTGCTTTTCATGAGCAGAGGGGCCCTATTTGCACATTCTCCTCCATATAGTGAGCTCTGCCATTGGAGACCTGCAGAGAGGGCCATGCCTCAGGTCTGGTGGGAGTGGCCTGGGGAGGGTGGTTGTGATCACATTTCAGTAACTTAACACAGAATCCTGAGCAGGCCTGTGTCGTG
Organism: Furipterus horrens; assembly: GCF_987537825.1. NCBI lineage: Eukaryota > Metazoa > Chordata > Mammalia > Chiroptera > Furipteridae > Furipterus > Furipterus horrens. The sequence continues at coordinate 26,331,085 of NW_028327185.1, forward strand.
TCAACAGGCCACATGTGGCAACACTGGGGCCCGGCCCTCTTCATGGCCCCCACTATTCCCCTGAACCTGATCTAGGGCAGAGTGGCTCATGCCCCATGAGTTTTAAGATCTTATTGCTGTAACGAGGGCATGAATGGGTGCCTGTATCTGGTGTTACCTCTACTGCAGGGCTCTATACACCTGTGGACTCAGAGTCCTCACTACAATGGAGAAGGTTGTGCATCATCTGTCAGGTGGCCCTCGATCAGCTAAGGTGAGCCAGGTTCACCTGGAACTGTCACAGTCAATGGCTGCTCTTATCTGGGTTGGACCCAGGACCACAATTGTGGATCCACTCAGTCCCTGTTCTGTCCCCACTGTTATCAGGGTTCTGAGACAATTCAGGCCCTGATGTAAACAGACATCAAAATGTGAGTGTCAGAAGGTCAAGTGTAACTCTCACTGCGACAGTTGGCCATGTTCAGACTTGGCATCCGTCATTGTCCCCTCCCATGTATGCTCTGGATTCCCTAAGGCTGTCCCATGCTGTGGGGAGTAGGTTGATGTCTGTGGCTGTTTGTTGGGAAGATCCAGACTGAAAGCTTGGAGAAGCTGTGGGCCTTGAACACCTGGCCTCCATCGGGCATTTGAATGATGCCAGTTTTATTCCACCTGTTGAAGGCAATTAGAGAAAGAAATAGGCTCTCAGTCTCTGCTGGGAGGCTGCACCTTTGTCCACAAAGGAAAATAGAGTGAAAAGTCACCACCATCACAAAAGATTTTTGTTCTACGACTTGACCAGAGCTGTGTGGACTGCCATGAATTTAATTGATCACAGCCTGAATTTAATTGATCCCTAAATGTGCTAATGTTGGACAAATTTCTTTCTGAGAACCAGGACCTCTAATCCATTTCAGGTTATGACTGTTGTGATTAAAAGAAACATTCTGGCCCTGACTTCCGGCCAAGATGGAGGCTTAGACAGACACGCTAGGTCTCCCTCTACAACTAGAGAGGAATACAACTACTTCAAAACAAAGGATAACTAGAAATTCCAGAAAATAAAACTACACGGAAGTCCAACATATGAAGTTATAAACCAGCGGTGCCATTTGGGCAGGTAAGAGTTAAAGAGGGCAGTGCTGTTTGCGGTCGCACCCGGAGCGGCGGGCGGCGAGGAATCCCGGCTGCGCAAGCCCCTGGCGGTGCGCGACCCCGGCGAGGAGTCCCGGCTACGCAAGCCCCTGGCGGTGCACGACCCCGGCGACGAATCCCGGCTGCGGCAAAGACCCTGCCGGTGCGCGACCCCGGCGCTGGGGAGAGCGGCCACCGCATCGCCTTGAACAGTGAGGCCCAGGGGGACGGGAGGACGGATCCCGGTCTCCTAGCTGAATAACTGTGTGAATCCATCTTGGACCCCCGCCCCCAAAGAAAGCACCACAGGGCTGCGAAATAGGTCGCGGACAGGCAGGCGCCGGTCGCTGATTTGTGACGCCAAACGGCGCCGGTCGCTGGGTCATTACGAGTACACAGGCACTGCCCCGGACAGCCGGCCCAATAAAACAAAACGCATCTGTCAAAATGAGGCAGACAACTATAGAGATCCCGGTGACACAACTCACCAGGCAGCAGATAGAGAACCTGACAGATGAACAGATAAGAAACCTGTCAGAGGCTCAGTTCTGGGCCATTGTTATCAGGTGGCTTACAGAATTCACAAAAGAGCAGGAAAAGGATAAGAAAGAAGCGAAAAAATTTCATAACGAAAGGAACAAAACCGCATATGAGATAGAAGGTGAGAAAAAATCCAGAGTTCATTTCAACAAACTGGAATATGGAGAAGGAACAAGCAGTCAACCAATGCAGCGAGAGGAAATGGGAAGCAACAATGAGAGGATCAGAAACCTCTGGGACAGCTATAAAAGGCCCAACATAAGAATCATTGGTTTGCCAGAGAGTGAGGAAGATGGACTAGAACTTGAAAAATTGAGTGAAAATATAATAAAGGAGAACTTCCCAGACTTGGGGAAGGGAATAGACTTGCAGGTCCAGGAAGCAAGGAGAGTTCCCAAGAGACTGGACCCAGGGAGAACCACTCCAAGACACATTATAATCAAAATGTCAAAAATTAAAGATAAAGAGAGAATCTTAAAAGCAGCAAGAGAGAAGAAAAGAATTATGTACAAAGGGGTCCCAATTAGACTATCAGCTGACTTCTCAAAGGAGACCCTACAGGCAAGAAGGGACTGGCAAGAAATATTCAAAGTAATGAAAATCCAAAACCTACAACCACGAATACTCTATCCAGCGAAATTGTCATTCAGAATAGAAGGACAGAGAAAGTGTTTCCAGGACAAAATAAAACTGAAAGAGTTCATTAGATCCAAACCACTGTTATATGAGATGTTAAAGGGACTGGTTTAAAAAAACAGAAGCTAGGGAGATGAAACAAAGGCAAACTAAATAGGCAACGAGAGTGGAAAAGGAACTGTGGGTACGGGAAGCACATTGGGAGGAGGTCAACAGGGAGGGGGAATGGGGAAAGGGAGGGAGATGATATAGGAATTGGGGATCATGGTAGGAGGGAATGGAATAGACGGAGAGAGGTTGGGAGGAACTGTATGCACAATGGACATGGACTAAAAGGGGAGGACAACTGGAGGGAGGGGGGCCACCGGGTGGAGGGGAGCAGAGGGTAGGGAAATTGGCACAAATGTAATATTTTAATCAATAAAACACATTAAATCTGAAAAAAAAAAAAAAAGAAACATTCTGCAAGTCGTCTGCACAGGTGTGTTGTGGGAATTGTCCTGCATAACACCCTGAGCCAGACCATGTGCTGTAGTACCCTGTTCACTGTAACATGCACCGTGTTAGGGGCATGGAGAGCATCCTGGGGGAAGAGTGTCTACACCATGGACTTATTTAGGCCTTATAGTGTCTTATGGAAGATACAGCCATGAGTCGACTGGTTCAAACACATGAAAGACAAAGACCAGAGCCTGAAATCTGCCCTCTATGTTTCTACTATCCTGTCTGCTCCCAGAATATCTAAATGTCTCAGGAAGACGCTACCCCATGCCTTGTTCCCATTGTGTAGCTCTTATGCCTCTATGACTACAAGGTTCACTGGCCCTAGAAGACCTCATGTCAGGGAATCAGAAATCAGCATCTTGAAACTTCTTGTAACAGGAGTTGTCCAAAATAAAAATCATAGCCATGTGTAAATAGGGTTAGCTCTGGTAAGGAACAGATTCTACCTTACCATGGGGATCTGGGCCTGAATTTGTTGACACACCTAGCAATGACTGGTGGGTAACCCACAGGATGAGACCACAGTGACAGGTGGGTGTGATGTCTATTCAGTGTCAGCTCAGGTGCCCAGAGGGAACCTCCACAGTCCAGTCCCAGTGATGCCATGATATGAACAAAGCTGGCCCCAGAAATGCTGCAGCAGTATTGGAAGGACCACTTCAGATCCCTAAACTCTGCTATCCCCTGACCTTTGACCTATAAGTAAAACCTTCCTTAGCTTGGGGCTGTGTGCTCTCCCTAATATTAATGCAGTTGAATTGGACTTTACCATGTTAATAACTTAAGAATATCATCAAGTTGGCCAAAAAATTAGTTTATTTTTTTGTAAAATGGCTCTAGTAGTGCTTATTTGACTTTAACTTTATTCAAAACAATTTTGTCAGACTGCATTATGATAGCTGTCATATTGGTGTGCATTAAAAAAAAAAACATCAAAATGGGTGAACTTTTGCGTAGCCATTTGAATGTTGAAGATGGAAGAAAAAAAGGAACATTGCAACATTTATGGCATTCTTTGCTTTGTTATTTCAAGGAAGGTAAAAATTCACCTGAACACACACACACACACGATTTGTGCAGTGTATGGAGAAGGTGCTGTGAGTGATCAAATGTGTCAAAAATGGTTTCTGAAGTTTAATTGTGGAGATGTCTTGATGTTCGATTCTCTAAAGTCAGTGAGACCAACTGAAGTTGGTAGTGATCAAATCGAGTCAATCATTAAAAACAATCATCATTATAGCACATGGGAGAGAGCTGCTGTATTCAGAATATCCAAATAAAGGGCTGAAAATCATTTGCACCAGCTTGGTTACATTAATCACTTTGATGTTTTGGTTCCACATAAGGTAAGTAAAAAAGACATTTTTAAAAAAATGTTTTATTGATTATGCTGTTACAGTTGTTCCACTTTCTTTTCCCTTTGTTCTGCTCCACCCAGTGACCCCCTCCCTCCAGTTGTCACCCCTTTTTAGTCCATGTCCATTGGTTGTGCATATAGTTCTTCTCCACCTCTTCCTGTCTGTTCCATTCCTGTACCACCTCCCTCCCTTTCCCCCTTCCCCCTCCCTGCTGACCTCCCCCCAATATGGTCCCCATACCTATAGTTCTTTTTCCACTCTCGTTGCCTACTTAGTTTGCCTTTGTTTCGATTTCCTAGCTTTTATTGTTGGTTGTTGTGATGCAGTTTTCATTTTAATGTTCATAGTTTTGATCCTCCTTCTTCTAAATAAGTCCCTTTAACATCTCATATAACAGTGGTTTGGATCTAATGAACTCCTTCAGTTTTACTTTGTCCTGAAAGCACTTTCTCTGCCCTTCTATTCTGAATGACAGTTTCACTGGATAGAGTATTCGTGGCTGTAGATTTTTGATTTTCATTACTTTGAATATTTCTTGCCAGTCCCTTCTTGCCTGCAGGGTCTCCTTTGAGAAATCAGCTGACAGTCTAATTGGGACCCCATTGTACATAATTCTCTTCTTCTCTCTTGCTGATTTTAAGATTCTTTCTTTATCTTTAATTTTGACAATTTGATTATAATGTGTCTTGGAGTGGTTCTCCCTGGGTCGTTTTTCTGGAACTCTCTGTGCTTCCTGGACCTGTAAGTTTATTTCCTTCCCTAAGTTAGGGAAGTTCTGTTTCATTATTTTTTCACATAATTTTTCAATTTATAGTTCTTTTTCTTCACCCTCTAGAACTCCTATAACTCAAATGTTCATTCACTTATAGCTGTCCCATAGGTTTCTGAGCCTCTCCTCACATTTCTCAGTTCTTGTTTCCTCTTTCCGCACTGGTTGACTGTTTGTTCCTTTCCTATGTTCCGATTTGTTCATTTGATCTCTGGTTTTCATTTCCTCACCACTTGTCTCGTATGTGTTTTTGTTCATATCAGTATTACTGGTTTTCATTCCTTCCTGGTCTTGTTCCAAATCTCTTGTTAATTCTGTAAGCCACCTTATAATTATAGCTCAGAATTGAGCCTCAGAAAGATTTCCTATTTGTTCTTCAGTCAGGTTCTTCATCTGTTGCCTGGTGAGCTTCATAACCAGGATTTCAGTCATGGTGTGTTTCATATTGGCAGATTTGTGCATCCTTTTGTTTTCTGGGCAGGTTATAGGAGGTGGAACCCCGTGCACTTTGTGTGGGGGCTGGGGTCCAAGATGGATTTCTGCCATTATTCTCTGCTGAGAGACCACAAGCCTCTTTCTCCATCCCTACACCCTCCGGGCCTCATAGATGGAGGCAATGGAGGTCTGCCTTCCCCAGCATTGGAATTGCGAGCTGATGGGGTTCAACTGCAGCCGGGATTGCTCCTCTGGCTTTTCTCACAGTCCCACTGCTATCCCCACTGCCACCATGGGCAGCACCACCCGCTCCAGTTTCGGCCCTCCTACCCATCCAGAAGAGCACCACTGGTTTATAACTTCATACATTGGGCTTCCATGTAGTTTTATTTTCTGGAATTTCTAGTTATCTTTTAGTTTTGAAGTAGTTGTATTCCAGCTTAGTTGTGGAGGGAGACAGAGCGTGTCAGTCCTCCATCTTGGCCGGAAGTCCCCCAAAAAACTTTCTTGACCTTATTTCTGCATGCGATTCTCTACTCAAATGTAAAATACATTCCATTTTTAGACCAAATTGTGATGGGCAATGAAAACTGGACACGTTACAACGATATGGAAGGGATGAGATCATGGCGCAAATAAACTGAACCACCACCAACCACACCAAAGCTTGGTGTTCATCCAAAGAAGGTGATGTTGTGTATGTGATGGGACTGGGAGTCCTCTGTTATGAGCTTCTTCTAGAAGATGAAACTATTGCTTCCAAAAAGTACTTCACCAGATTAGACCAACTGAAAGCAGCACTTTACGAAAATCATACAGAATTAGTCAACAGAAGACACATAAAAATTTTATGATGAATATGCAGAACCATCTGTTCTTTGATGACTAGGCAAAAACTGTTACAGCTTGGCTGGGAAGTTCTGATTCATTGGCCATATTCACCAGACATTGCAGCTTCAGATTTACATTTACTTTGATCTTTACAAAATTCTATTAATGGAAAAAATTTTCAATTCCATGGAAGAATGCAAAAGGCAGCTGGAACAGTTTTTAGATGAAAACGATAATCAATTTGGGAAGATGGAATTATGAAGTTGCCTGAAAGATGGAAAAAGGTAGTGTAAAAAAAACAGCAAACACATTGATCAATGAAGTTACTGGTGAAAATGAAAACCATGTCTTTTATTTTTACTTAAATACCAAACAAACTTTGTGGCCAAACCAATAGCTAATCTCTTAGAAAATCTACCATTAAATATAGTCAAAAGGAAGGACCTGTGAAATGGGCACGAGAAAAACCAGTGCTTTTGAGAAAGCTAATGGAAGGCATTAATTCCAGAAGCTGAAAGTGGTCTGTGAGGACGGAAGCTGTGAGGAGGCTGCACATGGAAAAGGTGGAACTAGCTCTGGTTCACTTGAGATTTGCCCTGTTACGGTAGATCCTGAATGGAAGCAGCAACTGGACTGACACTGTTAGAGTCTGAGCAGTTTTATCAAATCAGAGAATTCTCCTTTGAAATGTCTACTAATAGTTATAATAATTTCAAACACATGTTCCCTGACTTTATCCAGTTGATAAGTGCAGCTCTTAGTTCATGACATTTGCTGTTTATCAATGTTCCCATAAAAGTATTTTAGATGTTGATTCATCACTCAATTATCTCATAGGCCTATTCCCTAACGTGGAGCTTAAAAACATTGACTATATAACTGGGCTGTGGTCACTGGGGACATTGGTGACATAGGGAGTGGCCAGACCACCTGGCCTCTTCACAGACTGTCTTCTGGCTGAGGCCATTTATGGGCTTGCCCATCATGGTGTCATGCAACCAGTCAGACCACCCAGTCTCCTCTGAACTAAGATTTGTGACTTGTTAGAAATATCCTGGTATCAGCAGCTTGCTAGACTCACCCATGACACAGGCATGACCTGCACCAGGGCCTAGGGCACATGCCATTGTGACTGATAGCATAACAACCCTTATAGGGGATTTAATGACAGCACACACTCATATTATACATTCATATTGCATATTTGATAAAGGCCTAGTGTCATTAACTCAACATTAATTTGCAAAAGAGAAGCAAACAAAATAACATAAGCAAGACATAGTTACAGGCACTTGCTCAAATTATGCAGCAACATGGAAAACAGCATGGTGCTTCCCCAAAATCATGAAAACAGAAGCCCCACGTGCCCATCAACCCAGCATCCAGTGCTCTCTTCCAATAGACTACAACCGGGTTCCAGAAGAGAGAGTACCCTCGTCATTATTACATTACCCACTATGACCAAGGCACAGGATCCCTCTGAATATTCATCAGGGGATGAATAAATGAAGGGTCTCATAGACTCACAGTGCAAATGTACTACTCAGCCTTAAAACAGAGGGAATCCTGTCATAAACCACAACATGGATGACACTGCAGGACACCCGCCATGTGCACTAAGCTGTCAGAAAGGACCAGCACTTGTGACCCCATGGAGGTGAGATCTCTGGTAAGCACAGCTCACGGACACAGGTAGCAGGATGGTGCCTGCAGTGCAGGAGAAGGAACTTGGGAAGTGGGTGTTCCCTGGCTGGAAGTTTCCAATATGAGCTGGAGTCCACTCCTGACTCATAGACCCTCCAGAGGCTGCAATCCTTTGAAGGAGGCAACTGAATCATAACCTTTGCTACAATGAAAAAACTTTTAGACAGGGGAGACTATGACTTAAGATGTCCCACCAAGACCTCTGTCTAATCCCTGGTCTGTTCTCATCTGCTTGTTCATAATCCAGGATTGCTGTGCACCCCAACGCATGACTATCTCCCTCTCCCTTATTATTGCAATTGTTGTGTGGACTTAGCAGTCTGAACCCAGGCTTTGACACTGGACATCTGGGAGCTTTTGAGCCTCACCCTCCTGAGCCCACATCTTCCCTCATTTGGACACACTGATAAGAAAGCCTGAGTGATCGCTCCTTTACCTCTGGTGGAAAATTCAGTCCACACATGTCCCTGCCCAATATGAGAACCCTCACTGGCCCACATCCTCTGACCACAACAAACCCTGAGCCAGGATCTTGGTCCAGCTCTCCATATCCACTTCAATCCTGATGAAGAGGATGGCCCCACACTCCTGAGATCTTGATCAGGTCAGAACTGAGCTCTGTCTCATCACTTGGTGTGTGGGCATCATCAGACTCAATACCTGAAGCTATTTTGGGTGGGAGCCCCTATGAGTTTGCACAGAGGCCTCAGTGTCTGGTGCTGTGTGCAGGGCACTGGGACAATGACCACCACCACCGGTTCTTTCTTCTCCATCAGGTTTGACCTCTGCTCTGCTAGCTGATGGCAGGGGGGCCCTGTTGCTGAGGTGTCTGCCCCACTGGTGCCTTGGTTCTGATGAAGGAGCAAGTGTCAGATGAAGAGCAAACCTGAGACTAGCACAGGAACTGAGAGTTTAGCCTCCACCTGCACCTGGTCCTGGGGTGGAAACTCTGATCTCTGGTTCCAGAGTGCCCTCTGCTGTCTGTGTAGCCACTATAGTCCAGCCACCTGTCAGCTGCAGGGAGGTTTGTGTCTGGGCTCACACTGACTTCCCCTCACTGTGTCTCTCGCACAGTAATACACGGCCGTGTCCTCGGTGGTCACAGAGCTCAGCTGCAGGGAGAACTGGTTCTTGGATGTGTCTCTGGAGATGGAGGTGCGGCTCTTGAGGGACGGGCTGTAGTAAGTGCTTCCATCATAACATATGTACCCGATCCACTCGAGCCCCTTCTCTGGGGGCTGGCGGATCCATCCCCAGCAGTAACCACTTGTTGTGATGGAGAATCCAGAGACAGCGCAGGCGAGGGAGAGGGTCTGTGAGGGCTTCACCAGTCCTGGGCCCGACTCCTGCAGCTGCACTTGGGACAGGACACCTGGGGACAAAGAGCATCAGTCCCTGTCAGTCATGTGCAGTCACCACAATCCCATAGACCTGTGTGACATCTGAGACACTCACCCTGGGGGGCTGTCACCAGGCACAGGAGGAGACCCAGCAATCCCATCTTCTTCTAGAGCACAGCTCTGCCTTCCCCAGAGAGCTCAGTCCTGTTTGAGGAGAGAGCTGGGAGCCCCCAGAGCTCAGGGAAGGATTTACCCCAGAGCTGGGAGAGAAATTTGCATATGGGGTGGCCTTTACCCTATAAAAGCAGCAGAACTGAGGCCAGGCTCCCTGGTCATTCTGGGGCGTCTCTTGGGGGACATCTCTTCTTGTGAACTCACCCACTATATAAATCAGAGATATGGGATCACCTGGTTTATGAAATGTCTAGAAATTAGATCAAAGGATGTCCTCATATTTCCTAGTATATGAAGAAATGGTAGTCACCCTGGCTGGTGTGGCTCAGTGGATGAGTGCAGGCTGGTGAACCAAAAGCTCCCCAGTTTGATTCTCAGTCGGGGCTCACACTTTGTTTACGGGCCATGTCCCTAGTTGGGGGTGTGCAGGAGGCAAACAATCCATGTTATCTCACTCATGTTGTTTTTTCTCTCCCTCTTTTTATGCTTCCCTCACCCTCTCTGTAAAATCAAGTAAATAAAATATTTTTAAAAAGAAAGAAAATGGTAGTCTAGATGAGTTGGTGATACTTTTAAATTCTCATGAATCTTTCAAATAGATTTTAAAGGGATTAACACTTGTTCAGGCAGTTTCTGTAACACCTAATGATGTCTACAATTACCAAATTTTTATCATTTTGTTTACATGCAAATAATATCTACCATGGTATAAAACATTTAAAACATAAAGCAAGTCAGTTTCAACATCATGCTTTCATGATTTATGGCATTATTTTTATCTGAGTAACTTCACCTCAAGTACAGGCTAGGAAGTGTCATGAATTTTTTTTTTTAATTTTTGGAAGACTTTGACTGGCTACAGCTCCCTGTGCAGAGTCCCTAAACCAATTATGCCTGCGTACCAATGAAAATCTTTCATGTGTTGAAATGATTATGGCAGCAGATTAACTGACCTGTTTTTTTAGTATAGCACTGAATGTTGGGGTTCAGCGGGAGGAAAATGAAGAGACTTCCTCACAGGAAAGGGAACTTCTGCCCAGACAGAAAACCCCCACTCTCAGCCTCCCTGTGTCCTGTTTCTGGGGATGCTCACTGTGGTCAGAGGGTGCTGGGTTCTCCCACAGGACATATAAGCTTCTTAATGTATAATTCACTCATTTTTACATCAGACATAATGAAATATTATCTGTCTCAGCTTGTCTTTTAGCTCCATTAATATAATTTGTGTTGGCTTGGTTGGACATATATTTTTTACTTTAATGAATATGAAATCACCACCATTTTAATGAGTTTCTTATTGCATGTTTTTACAAAATATCCTCAGAAATTGGTCCGCCTCCATTGCCAGTGTTAATTGGTGTCAGCAGCCACGGGGACTAGAACAGGCTCTGGTACCAGGAGTGGATGCTGCTGCAAACATTACCCACTAACCTGGAAGTGACTTTGAAACTAGATAAGGGGAGGATGGTGGACTTAGTTCAAGTCACATGACAGAACTATTTCTGATTTTCATGAACAGAGTGTTACTAGATATATGGGTTTAAATAGTCTTCCAGGAAGAAAATGAAATGAATAAGGCAGAGTATATCATCTTATAAAACACCTAAATAGTTATGGACAGGAGTGTCTCTGGATTTCCCACATTCAAGGACAAAACAGACTGAGATATGAGAAGATGGTTTTCTGTCACTGGGACTCAGGGACACTGAGAAGCTGAGGTTCCTGGAGCTGATGGGGAGGCTGTGTGTTTACAACAACCAAAGGGACTATTTTCAGAGGGTATCTCTGAACACACAGTAGAGAAACACCTTAAAGAAGATAATAGAATACTATAATTTGTGAAGTAAATGTGGATCATAATACCCATGATCAGTGAGTTTGTCCATGGTTGTCTGAACTATGCTTGGTAGCTGTGACTTCTATATGGCAGAGGGACATTGTCATGTTTGATTAATTTAGAGAGCTTGGGATCCAAGGATTATCCAGGGTAATTTGTGTGGGTCCTAGTATGAAAAGTGTCTCTCTTAGCAGGAAGCAGATGGAGATGAGACTCCAAGTGAAGAAGTAAGGAATGACCACTGATGTCAGGTGACCTGTTTCTGGCTTTGGAGGAGGAAGAGATTATGGGACAAGGAAGGCAGTTCTAGGATCTGAAAAAACAGACAAACAGACCCCCCTGTCTGAGACTGTACAGGCTGCTATAACAGTGTGGCAGGGCCTGGGAAGCTGATAAACAACAAATGCTTATGTACCTCTGACCTGAAGCCTGAAAGTCCACAGTACCAGTGCCAGTGTAACAGGGAATAAAACTACACTTCTCTGACTTAACATGAAATGGAATTACAGTAAGATGGAATACCCAACTGATGAAAAAGCACTTATACACTGAAAGTTTCTTTGTGAACATGTTGCAGCCCCAGAAGTTCCAGTCCTGCTTGTACAAGAACATCTCTGGCCAAAATTTTACATGATGCAGATCCCCCAGCTGCAGGAACATGGCTGCCATGGACCATATCCAGGATGCTGACATTCAAGATCCATATCAGGACCAGTGAGGACACTGCCTGCATGTCCATAGCCTCTCCCCGTGATTTCTTTGTTCACTTTGTCCCTCTCCCTCCTCATAAACCCTCCTTCCTGCAGTGAGATATTTAAGGGCAGGTTTGTGATGAGAATCCCTCATATTCAGGGATGTCGACGCCTATAATAAAACCACTTTCCTTTCCATTAGCACCTGCCTCTCAAGTATTGGATTTCAAAGCAGCGACAGGAGGACCTGCCTTTGGTTACAGTTGTTGTCAAACTAGATAAGACAATGTGGGGGACTTCGGGTCAAGATGGAGGTGTAGACAGGCATGCTGCATCTCCCTCCACAACTATGAAGAAATACAACTACCTCAAAACTAGAAACAACCAGAAGTTCCAGAAAATCAAAGTGCATGGAATACCAGCAAACAAAGATATAAAGAGAAAATACTCATCCAGACAGGTAGGAGGGGCAGAGCCAGGGTGGAGAGGACGCGATGTGGTGGCGGCAGCGGCACCAGCTACAGGCAGGCAGAAAGCACAGTCACACATTTTAAAAAGTCAGGAGGGACACCTCGAGAGCATTCCCAGCTCCTCACTGAACATTGCAGCTCACGGTCCCAGCACCGGGGAAAATCAAGCCTCATTGTTTCTGACTGTGCAGACCAGTGGGGGCTGGGGTGGAGGCAGAAACTGCCGGTCTCAGCAGAGTCCACTTGTTTAAAGGGCCCCCACAGTCTTAGAACATCCACAGACCCACCCATTCTGAGAATGATGGCCAGGACAACAGATAGAGGGGTGGCATGGTGTGTAAGTGGCAGATGTGCCTGAAAACGGTGTGAGTGCTGGGAAGGCGGCATTGTTCCCTCTTAGACCCCTCTCCTATGTATAGCGCCACAACGTGTGAAACAGGTCGCCCTGTACTGATGAATCCCTAAGACTCTGCCCCTTACAATGTAACAGAAATGACAGCTCTACCTGGGATGCAGAGGGAAACAAACACAGGAGCCTGTCAGAATGAGGAGACAGAGAAACATGGCCCAAAAGGGGGAATGGATCAAGGTTTCAGTGGTAGAACTAAGCGACAAGGAGAACTAACAGATGAGAAGATAGACAATCTAACAGACGCAAAATTCAAAACACTGGTGATTAAGATGTTCACAGGCTTGACAGATATGTTCGAGTTAGGCAAGCGCATAAGAGAAGAAGTGAAGGCTATGCTAAGTGAAACGAAGGAAAAGCCACACAAAACCAATGGTGAAGGGAAGGAAACTAGGCTTAAAATCAATGATTTGGAATATAAGGAAGAAAAGAAACAGTCAACCAGTGCAGAATAAGGAAACAAGAATTGAAAAAAATGAGGAAAACTCAAAATTTGCGAAGGGGATGAACATACAGGTCTGGGAAGCACAGAGGGTCCCTGGCGAGCTGGACCCAAGAGGGGACCACACCAGAACGCATCGTGATTGAGATGTCAAAGGTAAAAGATAAAGACAGAGTCCTGAGGGCAGCAAGAGAGAGGCAAAAGGCTGCCTACAGGGGGGTGCCTATAGGACCACCAGCTGATTTCTCAAAGGATACTTTGCAGGCAGGAAGGGACTGGCAAGCAGTATTCAATGTGATGAAAAGCAACCTACAACCAATATTACTCTATCCAGCAAGGCTATCATTTGGAATGGAAGGGCAGATGAAGTGCTTCCCAGACAAGGTGAAGCTAAAGAACTTCATCATCACCAAGCCATTATTATATGAAATGTCAAAGGGACTTACTTAAGAAAAAGAAGATCAAAACTATGAACACTAAACTGACAACAAACACAACTATTAACAACTGAATCTAAAAAATAAAAAACAAAATCCAACTAAGCAAACCAGAATGGGAACAGAATCATAGGTATGGGGATCATTTGGAGGGTTATCAGCTGGCTGGGAGAAGGGGGAGAAATGGGGAAATGGTGCAGGGATTAAGAAGCATAATCAGTTGGTACAAAATAGATGGGAGGGATGTTAAGAATAATATAGGAAAGGGTGAAGCCAAAGAACTTACATGCACGACCCATGGACATGAAGTAAGGGGGTGGGATTGCTGGAGGGAAGGGGAGTACTGGGAAAAGGGGAGCAAAGGGGAAAAATTGGAATTACTGTAACAACATAATCAATAAAATATACATAAGAAAAAACACAATGTGGATCTTGATAAGGCCCAGTTGTCCCATCCTGAAGTCCCTGCTGCTTTTGGCAGGCTGGCCCAACGGCCAGGCTTACAGGAATTTTCCTACAACTGCCCCAAATTCTTTTATCTTGGGGACACTTCCTGCTCTCCCATAAAGGTATCAGCAGCCTAAACACCTTGTTGATGAAATAAAACGAGTCTCTGGGGAGTTTAAGGACTCCAAGCTGGATAAGACTCCCTGGTGTGCAAAACCATTACCCCCAGCCCCACTACTTGTGCCCTTTGAGCCATCTTGGATGCCACAGGAATCAGTAGGTGCCGCACAGCGGTAGGCACAGCTCAGTGACTAAGAAAAATCCCAGTTCCCTGGTGGGGGTTTGGTGTTGTGGTTAATGGATTTCTGCGTTTTGAGTATTTGTTCTTTTTGAAAGCTCTCGTCTCTTCCGTTTGGGAGCTCTATGAGAGCTATGTCCTGGCAAAGTGAAACTTTGGCCAGAGCAGTTCTCTGCTTGCTTTATGTTGTAAAGATTTGGCTTGATCTCTGATGGGTTTTTTCCCAGAGAATTTTCTCTCACGGTCTTCTGGGTGTGGTGCCATTTAAAGCTTATGAAGGTGTTTGATGCTAAAGTCCCAGTCCCTCCTTTTAGAGGATTTAGGTGAGAGCACTCATTTGTTTGAGGTTTGTCTTTGCTATAGATGTTGTTTTTCTTCCTGTTTGGCAATGAGTGGCTGGGTCTGGATTCCATCAGTCCAGCAGGTCACATGTTAGCTGACTGGTCAACTTCCAGCTCTAAGTCAATGACTAATTAGAATTCTTTTGCCCAAGTTCTGATAAGTAGAATAAGATCTCTCTGTTGCAAGCTTTCATGTTGTTACATCATAAGGTATCTTCTCAGAAGAATTTAAATTGATGGTTCAAAGAGGGGAAAAGGTCTCATTCCCCTCCCAGATTGTAGACTCAGGAAGAAGAAAAATGAGGTGATAAGTCCTTTAAAAACTCTTTATCCTCCTCCTGGAGGGTTAGCATCTGTGGTGGTCCTGGGACCAGCAGGAATCTTAATGCCACCCCCAAACTCTGTGCGGGTGCAGAAGCAGCAGGAACGACTGCCTCATTTCAATGTGAGGAGGAAAAGATGGCACTTTTTAAGTCAAGCCACTCTCCGCCCAGGCCTGATATCTCCCCGAACTCTCCTCCAGCCTCCTTGCAGTTGTCAAGGGCAAATGAAAAACAGAAAGTCTTCTTTTCTCTACTGTTATTAATAACATTTCAAATATGTATGGTAAAAAAACGGACTATCTAAAATGTTATTTTTCAGGATCATATGGTCTGGAAAAATAATTGATATTAAGCTTGTTTAAATGTAATTGATATCTTCTATAGTTGTTAACATAAAATATTTGTTTGTTTTGCCTGAGTTTGCATGAATAAATCCATATTATTTATCTCTGTTACAAAGTTTGTCAAAAATTGTTTGGGAAATAATTGATTTTAAAATTTCATGACATTGTTAAGAACTAATAAATCAATGTAATTAAAATAAAAAATGTGAAAAGGCTTTTATATAGATACATACATATAAACAGTTTTCCAAAGTCTTTGGTGACTTGGAACTTTGGAGTTTTGCTAGGTTAAATAGTGAAAATTATTAAATATCTAGATATTTTGAAGGAACATTTGACTAAAATATTAATTATCTGAGTTTGCCTACTTTGGCTTCTTAAGGCAGAGAAACTAGAAAGTAGATTTGGATCTGTTAATGAATATATCTTGTACTTTATTTTAAATATGTTTCTTAAAAATATGAATATTGGTCAATGAAAGAACATCTGTTTCTAAAATTTATGAAATGTTCATAAAAGTATCAATGTGAAGAATGCTAATTACTTACTTTTGGTTGTCATGAAAAATCAAGGTTTCTAAAAATTAAGAATTCTAATTAAGTTGGAAATAAATTGTACGGTTTGATCATAGAAGGCATATGGTATTAAAACACTTCGTGAAGAAAAGGAAGAACATTCTTTCTAAAGTTGGATAATTCTGAATGAATTTTTTAAAAGCAAACATAAAGGCACTGTGTACATTGCAGAAATACTGTGCACCTCACAGAGTCTATTAAAATTAAAGAAGGTTTGTAAAAAGTGATCTTAAGAGGAAACTATATAATTAAAGTGGATAATTAATTGAATTAGGTAAATTAATCTAAATATTAGAAGTAGGCTAAAACAGAATGTTTCAGTCTTCTTCAGTCTACTAAAAGGGAAGTGGCTTCACCCTTTAGTCTAGAAAAAATTGTTTATTTTAAAAAATAGTTATGTGTTAGATTATGTTAACCTGGTACTTGATTATTTAAAAGCTTAAGTCTTTATTTTAAGAACTAAAGTTTTGTTAGCCTGCATTTTCTATTTGATACCTTTATTGTCACTTTGTGTAAGTAAATATCCAATAATTTAATATTGTTTCGTAATAGTATTTTGGTCAAATAAGTTTGACAAATTTCCCAGAGTTCATTTTTTAAAAGACTTTCTCTCAACCTAAAATTGGCTCTGGGTCATTCCAATGGGTTCCCGGAATGCCATACGGATTTGTACTTTCTTTTTATGAAGAAGAAATCTTGAACCAATTAGGCCTATCTGATGTTCTTATAGTACATGGGAAGTTTTGTCAAATAATGCAATTAACAACTATGGTCTATCTATACACACATATTTTTATAATTAAAATGGATGCACAGAGATTATATAAAAACCTCCAAGAGTCTACAAAGTTCTGATATAATTTCATTTTTAATTTTAAGATATCTTAAAATGTTGTTACAGAGAAGCACATTTCTTTGTCAATTGCAGTATAAGCAGATCTATAACTATGTCATTTTGATCCTTTTTCTTTTTTTGTTATTTAGGGACAGTAATTGTTTGATCCTGACACATTTACTTATATTTCTCATCGTCAGAGAGAGCGATGGAAAGGTCTATGACTTACTGTAAATTCTGTATTTCTGAGAATAAATTTTCAGATCATATTTTTGAACAAGATAAAGATTACTAGAACTTGATGGAATAACTAGATTTATAGAAATACTGACAAATAACCAGCACAGAAAAAAGTGATTATAGGACAGAATAAACTGAAAATGATAGTAGTTGTATAACTTTTACTCAAAATATTGCTAATTTTTAATCCTTTTGTTTTTCAGACATGAGAAATATTGGGCAATCACATCACAAATTATATAAATGTCTGACTACTCTGCTATAGGTTAGAAGCTCCTATCAAATAATAAGAATGTCAACTGAAATTGAAAAAGAAAAGAGTGAATTAACACAAGTGCTAGGGGGGCTAAGGCAAAGGTGTGGAGCAGAGTGTGACATGCAAGGGACATGGCTGAATCCAGGAATGTGCTCGCATGTTGCATCTCTACTGGGAAGTTTCAGAGCATCCTGTAGGTTTATTAGAGAATCCCATTAAGAACCCCAACCTAATAGTACTCGCTGGTGGTTCAAACCCCAGTGAACCAACTGGGGGCTGCTACCAAGATTCACTTTAATAATCTGACTTGCTGTAGGGCCTTTCCTGTTCCTCCCAGAGCTGTCAGCGCTGTGTGTCATAAATGCTCCACGTCCCCTTGGTGTGTGAGTTTGTTGTCAGCCTGGACATTGACACCAAGCTCTCCTGGGTCCCTCTGCCCTGTGTCATGTCATCTATGCTTGGTGCTGTGAGCATGATGCCAAGTCAATGACCATCACAACTGGGGTCTTTCTCCTCTGTCATTGGGTTCATAATGCTCTGGTGCCCGCTGGCCAGCTTGTACTTATCCTGTTGCTGGTCGGCTTGGACACTGAGCTGTGTGGGGCTGGGCCACATGATTTGGTCCAGCAGAGCCTCAGCCTTTTAATCACATGAGAATGTTTCTTCCTTTACAACAGACTTTTCTAACTCAGAGCCCTAAGAGGTGAGCACAGAATCAGGAATCCAGTCAGGTTCCCTGAAGGAAACTCACAGGAAGCACTAACCAGACAGGAAACCAGCCCAAACCTCCAACTGCACCTGCTCCTGGGATGCGCCTTGTGTCCAGGGACCCTGAACAGCCCAAGGGGGTTGCAGCACCTCCCACAGGTGGGTTTGTGTCTGGGCTCAGGCTGACTCCCCCTCACTGTGTCTCTCGTGCAGTAATACACGGCCGTGTCCTCGGCTCTCAGGCTGCTCAGCTCCATGTAGGCTGTGCTCGTGGACTTGTCTGCGGTCATGGTGACTCTGCCACAGAACTCCTGTGTGTAGTTTGTGAACCACTGTTAAAGTTAACACACTCCACCACTAAAAACTTTGTCCAGGGCCTATCACACCCATTACTTCCAGTAACCTGTAAAGGTGTATCCAGAAGCCTTGCAGGAGACCTTCACCGAGGCCCCAGGCTTCCTCACCTCAGCCCCAGGCTGCACCAGCTGCACCTCGGAGTGGACACCTGTGGGGAGGAGGCAGGAGTGGGTGGAAATGGCCCTTGACCTCTGTAGCACAGTGTGTGTCTTTGAGTGATGCTCTCTGGACACAGAGAGACCCACATTTAACCTAGTCTACCTCTTCTCATTTGCTTATTCATGAGGCAGAGTGTTGACTGCAGAAGACTTGACACCACCTGAGAGAAGGTAGAGGGAACAGGGACCACATTCAGTGGGAGACTCAGGGTCTAAGTCCTAATCAGTGTTGAAGAATGTGTGTCCCCTCCCAAGTCCCTGAGCTCTGTGATGACATAGCTCCTCCTACTGAGGGATGAGCCCCCACAGGACATGTTCTTCATTGTGAAATTACCTTTGAGTGACAGACAGACCATCTGGACCAGTTCTGGGCTCTAATACCTGTATATCTTATTCTTGCATCAGTGTGTCTCCAAAATGCTGCAGCTAGTGACATAAACCAATCTCTGCATTCAGGTCCTTACAATTTAGATATTAAGAAATCATAGAGACTTCCGGCCAAGATGGAGGCTTAGACGGACACGCTAGGTCTCCCTCTACAACTAGAGAGGAATACAACTACTTCAAAACAAAGGATAACTAGAAATTCCAGAAAATAAAGCTACACGGAAGCCCAACATATGAAGTTATAAACCAGCGGTGCCCTTTGGGCAGATAAGAGTTAAAGAAGGCAAAGCTGTTTGCGGAGCGGCGGGGCGGGGCGGCGAAAAATCCCGGAGGCAATCAAGCCCCTGGCGTGCGCGACTCCGATCAAGCCCCTGGCGTGCCCGACTCCGGCGCTGGGGAGAGCGGCCGCCACATCGCCTTGAACAGTGAGGCCCAGGGGGGCGGGAGGACGGATCCCGGTCTCCTAGCTGAATAACTGTGTGAATCCATCTTGGACCCCCGCCCCCACAGAAAGCACCACAAGGCTGCGAAATAGGTCGCGGACAGGCAGGCGCCGGTCGCTGATTTGTGACACGTACGCAGGCACTGCCCCCTGCCCCCGACAGCCAGCCCAGGAAAACAAAACGCATCTGTCAAAATGTGGCAGACAAATATAGAGATCCCGGTGGCACAACTCACCAGGCAGCAGATAGAGAACCTGACAGATGAACAGATAAGAAACCTGTCAGAGGCTCAGTTCTGGGCCATTGTTATCAGGTGGCTTACAGAATTCACAAAAGAGCAGGAAAAAGATATGAAAGAAGCAAAAAACCTTCATAACGAAAAGAACAAAACCACATACGAGACAGATGGTGAGGAATCCAGAGTCCATTTCAACAAACTGGAATATGGAGAAGGAACAAGCAGTCAACCAATGCAGCGAGAGGAAATAGGAAGCAACAATGAGAGGATCAGAAACCTCTGGGACAGCTATAAAAGGCCCAACATAAGAATCATTGGTTTGCCAGAGAATGAGGAAGATGAACTAGAACTTGAAAAATTGAGTGAAAATATAATAAAGGAGAACTTCCCAGACTTGGGGAAGGGAATAGACTTGCAGGTCCAGGAAGCAAGGAGAGTTCCCAAGAGACTGGACCCAGGGAGAACCACTCCAAGACACATTATAATCAAAATGTCAAAAATTAAAGATAAAGAGAGAATCTTAAAAGCAGCAAGAGAGAAGAAAAGAATTATGTACAAAGGGGTCCCAATTAGACTATCAGCTGACTTCTCAAGGGAAACCCTACAGGCAAGAAGGAACTGGCAAGAAATATTCAAAGTAATGAAAATCCAAAACCTACAACCACGAATACTCTATCCAGCGAAATTGTCATTCAGAATAGAAGGACAGAGGAAGTGTTTCCAGGACAAAATAAAACTGAAAGAGTTCATTAGATCCAAACCACTGTTATATGAGAAGTTAAAGGGACTGGTTTAAAAAACAGAAGCTAGGGAGATGAAACAAAGGCAAACGAAACAGGCAACGAGAGTGGAAAAGGAACTGTGGGTAAGGGAAACATAGTGGGGGGAGGTCAACAGGGAGGGGGAGTGGGGAGAGGGAGGGAGATGATATAGGAATTGGGGATCATGGTAGGAGGGAATGGAATAGACGGAGAGAGGTTGGGAGGAACTGTAAGCACAACTAATGGACATAATCTAAAAGGGGGGGACAACTGGAGGGAGGGGGCCACCAGGTGGAGGGGAGCAGAGGGAAGGGAAAGTGGCACAAATGTAATATTTTAATCAATAAAACACATTAAATCTGAAAAAAAAAAAAAGAAATCATAGAACGATCCTTATTGACTGTGGTTCTCATGTCATATGAAGTGGGGTAAGTACTCCCGTAAAACAGGATATTACAGTCACCTGTTGTCTGACTCTTATTTTAGATGTTTTAATGAACAGAGAAAGACACAGACCCTCCCAGGAAATCCTACCACAGCCCCCACTGCCCCTGCTCCTGGGAAGCAGCCCTGAGCCTGTGGGTCACATGTGTCCGCTGCTGCCCCACCTGTACACTGAAGAGCAGAGGAGTTCTTTCTGAGTTCACAGGGCATGATATCTCAACATCTTTAGTCCAGAATTGAAGGCTGTGCCTTGAATTCAGGCCAATCCCTCAGAGACACCATGTGCTTTAACATCTTGGACACAGAGAACTGACCTAACTACACCCCAGTGACTGCAGGAATCCCCCAGCCAGGGCTCTGGAAAGCCTCCTGGGAACCTCTTCCCTGGAGCTGCCAGAAGCAGTGACTCAGCTGACACAACTGAGTCCTGAAGTTCCCAGGGACTTTGGGGCCTCTGCTGTCTCAGGTTCCTCTGCTTGCAGGTCACATCTGAGTATCCATGCATGTGGCCCTATGTCACTGCACTTCTACTGCTCAATGAATATCACACACACACACACACACACACACACACGTGTGTGCGCATGCAGTGTGATGATGTTCATGGTAATAAATTTCAGATCTCACTTCTCTCCACTTTCCAGCACATGAGAAGGGCCCTCACACTGAGGGCAACTGAGTGAGTGCACTGCTGTATGTAATAAGAGAACCAAAGCAAACACGATTGACATGAATACTAGAGAATTCCCATCCTTGTGGTTTCCTGTTCTCCCAGCATCTGGAACCTCCAGAGGCCACCTTGTGGAGGGTCTTGGCAAGGGTCAAACCCAGGGGACTCTTGTCTATTCTGTGTTGCCAAAACTGACCCAACATGTGGAAGGTCACACTGATCTAGAGCCCACAGGTCCCCATTCTCAGTGGGCACAGCCAGAAGACAAGAGGGCAGGACCATAGGGAAGACTGGGTGTGCCTCTCCCCAGGAGCAGAAGCACGTGTTGATTAAGGAAGAAGGACCCAGAAAAAGTGGTCCTTCCTGGTCAGAGTCTCTGCGGTACAATGACTAGGTTGTTTCAGAGACACTCACCCTGGGGGGCTGTCACCAGGCACAGGAGGAGACCCAGCAGTCTCATCTTCTCCTAGAGCACAGCTCTGCCTTCCCCAGAGACCTCAGCCCTGTGCAACCTCAGCCCTGTGCAAGGAGAGAGCTAGGGACCCCCACTGCCCAGGGGAGGATGTAACCTGGAGCTGCAAGATAAATTTGCATGTGGGCAGCCTTTCCTTTATAAGGAAAGAGGGACTAGTGTCAGGCACTCTGGTCATTCTAGGACCTCTGTGGGGACAGTTATTTTCTTGCACTCACTCATCATGCATGTCTGGAATAGGGGTTCACCTGGTTTATGAGACTCATTGGAATTAGGTCAAAGAGGGCCTCACCTTTCTGAGCGTAAGCAGCAATGGTGGACTAGCTGAATAGCTGTCATTTTTAAGTTCTCATGCATCTTTAGAAAGTATTAAATTTTTTATTAGCATTTTTTCTTACATTTCTTGAATCCCCAAAGTCTAGTATATTCACGATTTACACATTTTACATCATAACTTAATATTCACATAATGTCTAATTCGGTGTATAAAAAAAAAAGCACAACCATTGTCATTTTTTTTATGATGTAATTTTAATCTGAGTAACTCTCCCCAAGCACAGACAGTTGGGGCATTCTGGATGCTTGATGTTGGAAGTTTTGTGATTGTGGCTACAGTTCCCTGTGCAAGCCCAGGGCACATTGCAGAGACTCCAAGTTAAACACATCAGAAGTAATTGTGTTTTTACATGGAACAAAGATTATCAATGGAAATAGTAAGTGTATATATTTATAATTCAGTATCTTCAACTGTAGAAATGTTCTTTGCAACAGAACTCTTTTCTCAATGTATCATCACTGAAGTTGGGCTTCAGAGGAAGAGAAATGAAGAGAATTTCTAGCATAGATTTGCTCATAGGAAAGGGAGCTTCTCCTCTGACAAGAAACCTTCACTCCCAGCCTCCCTCTGCCCTGTTTCTGGGGATGGTCACTGTGGTCTGCATGTGCTGGACTGTCTCACAAAACATACAATGTCTTAGTGTATAATAAACACTTTCTTTCATTGGACATATGAGTTACAAATATATCCTTCCTGTCTACACTTGTGTTTTAACTACCTTAATAGAATTTTGGTGTTTTTCTAGGACAGATAGTTTTACATTACTAGAGTACAATTCATCCCTGTTTTATTTAATGTGTCTTTTCTTGGATTTTTTTACACAATCTCCTTAGAAATTGATCTGCTTCCATTGTCCACATTCATTGGTACAGCAGCCATAGGAACTAGAACAGGCTCTCATACCAGGAGTGCATTGCTGCTGGAAAATTACCCATAAATCTAGAAGTGACTTGGCACTGGGTAGTGGGAGGAAGCTGGACTTATTTTGAGTCATATGACATAAATATCTCTGATATTCATGAATAGAGTGTTACTAGAAATATGTGCATAAACACTTTTCCAATGAGGACCCACAGGTGTTTACAGAGCATTATAAAGACGGATCACATAACCTTAGACAATACCTATATAGTGATGGACAGAAGTTCTTTAGAAATAGAAATGTTTAAGATTCTGCAGGTAGAGTTCAAGGGAAATAAGGAACATGTCACTGCAAATGAGTGTAAAGGGGATTCCTTGTTATCCATATTCACATTTTCATAGTGTCTCTGTTATATATGGTAACAAGGTCTCAGGTCCAGGGGTGTAGGAGGTGGGCAGCTTTGAGGTCATTACTCATCTGCTCACACAAAGACTGACCCAAGCTGCACAATTCACTTCAGCTCCATTTATGAAACCTCTCAACACTTACAGGGAAGAGGGGACACCCCTGACTGGATGAACCCTATTGAGTGCGTCACTGTATGAGGAGCCATAGTGTCATTGCACCAACACTCCTGACTCAGCATATCTAAACCATCATCATCATCATCGACATCATCGTCATCGTCATCATTTGGTCACTCCTAATTGTTCTTATTTTCTATAGACATTATTGTTGTCCCCACATAATGACTATCAATTTTATGCTCATTGTTTTGGTTGATAAGTGGAATAGGTAGTCATAGTCCATTTTATTTAATTGTTTTTGCTGAGAACTGATGGATTCTTCCATCCTCTTCTCCATCTACCACACATGAAAAATCTGATAAGAAAGGCTGTGTCTCCTCTTTAGATGCCTTTGGGACATTGAAACCAAACAAACCTTGTGAGAAGAATTTCCCTCCCCCACCACCTAGACAAAATGAAAGCTTTGAGACAGTCTCATTTTCAGGCTCTATCAAAGCAAGTCTGACTTGATCAAGGGCCTTTCCTCCTCCTCCCAGATTTTTCAACTATGGGTGTGACAAGCATTCATGGCCCCTTGTGGAGTGTGTTTGTCATCAGCATGCACATCCACACCAAGCTGTCATGGGTCCCTCTTCCTCTGTGTGGTGGCACCTACAGTAGGTGCTGTGAGCATGATGCCAAGTCTATGACCTTCACCACCAAGGATCTCTCTCCTCTGCAGTTGGGCTCATTAGCCTCTGTTTCCTATTGCCCAGCATGCACGTGTCCTGTTAGTGGCCAGTGTGAATACTCAGAAATGTGGACTGGAATACACTGTTGGGTTCAGCAGAGCCTCTATTTGATTCATCTGATGTGGCCCAGAAAGACTGATGATTCAGAGGAAGAAGTCACAACAGTGTCTGAAAGGGTCTCTGTCTTTTGTCCACGTGAGAATGTTATCTGTCTTGACAACACACTTTTCTGACTCAGAGACTTCAGAGGTGAGTGCAGATTCAGGAATCCAGACAGGTAATCAGCCCAAACCTGCACGTGCTCCTGTGATGGTGCTTGTGTTCAGGGACCCTGAGTGCTCCCTGGTGGTCCCAACCCCTCCTGCAGAGAAGTTTGTGTCTGGGCTCAGGCTGACTCCCCGTCACTGTGTCTCTCGCACAGTAATACACGGCTGTGTCCTCGGCTCTCAGGCTGCTCATTTGCAGGGACAGCACGTTCTTGGCATTGTCTCTGGAGATGGTGAACCGGTCCTTCACAGAGTCTGCATAGTATTTCTGACTTCCATCATACCGTATAATTTCCACCCATTCCAGCCCCTTCCCTGGATACTGATGGACCCAGTGCATTTGGTAGCTACTGAATGTGAACCCGGAAGCCACACAGGAGAGTCTCAGAGACCCCCCAGGCTGCACCAAGCCTCCTCCAGACTCCACCAGCTGCACCTCACACTGGACACCTGCAAACACAAAGATGTGAGATCAGTAAACTGTCACTCATCCACTGTGTCTCTCAGTCATATCCACTAACATGGTCAGTGTCTCTCATTCTCCATAAATTACCTCTTAAAATAGCAACAAGGAAAAGCCAGCTGAGCCCAGACTCCATGGTGGGAGAGGAGGGGTCTGTGTTCTGTCCTGACCAGGCACTGGTAACACCTTGGAGTCCTGGGCTGGGCTCCTCTCCCAGAGTGGCTAAGGCAGGGCTGGGCTGCTTTTTATGAGCAGAGGGGCCCTATTTGCATGTATTCCTACTATATAGGGAACTCTGGGGTGGATGATCAAATGAAGGACATGGTCCCAGAGTGTGACTTTTTCAAAGGTGCATATCTGTAAGAATTATTTCCCAGCTTTGGACAGTTTTGCTCAGTTGGTTGGGGGTTTGATCCCAGGTCTTGGCACATATGATTCCTGGTGTAGGTATGTATAGGAGGCAATCAATTGGTGTTTTTTTTTTCTCTCTCTCTCTATTCCTTTCTCTCTAAAAGCAATGACCAAAATGTCCTCTGGTGATGACCAAAAAGTAAAAATATGAAAAATATAATAATTACTTTCTACAATTGGCCCTGTGCCCACCCCACTGACCCAACTACTCCAGGAGATGGGTACATGACGTAGGAGAATATATTGACACAAATGCAGAGGGATTTCCAATGAGGGATGCCTTTGAAAGTCTCCAGTATTAAACACACTAAGAGAATTCAACCTTCACGAACAGAGCAAAAATTAAAAGTGCAGGAGGTTTATGTTCAGAAGATGAGAAATTTCATCTGGCACCATTTTCCCTACAAGAAATCAGAGTATGAACTAGAACAGAGTGGGACCCTAGAGCACATGAACCCAGTGTTGGAGGAGGTGGGGTGTCTGAGTGGATCATTGGGAGATGGAAGCATGAACCCTACAGAGAAGCAGACCATGCTCCTTCAGGGAAGTTTGTTGCTGAATGTGCGGCAGCCTCACTGACCTCACATTTTTTTTATTCTCTAGAATTGGCATCCCCAAACCTAGGCCACAGATTAGTACCAGTCATTGTCTGTTAGGAACCAGGCCCCACAGCAGGAGGTGAGCTTCAGTGTAAGGTACTTCAATCATCCTGTAACAGTCCCTCCCACCCCAGTCCCTGGAAAAATTGCCTTCCATGAAAATGGTCCCTGTTACCAAAAGGTTGGGGACCACTGCTCTAGACTCTGTCATAAAACAAGGGTCAAACATTGTGGACTCAGAAGAATCTCAGTCATGATGAGAAATACTCAGGTAAAATTGTAGGGATAGATTGGGGAGTAAGTATTGTTTAATTATAGAAATTCTTTTATGGAAAACCTTGATATCAATCATTAATATGAGATAAGAGATACAAAAATTCTTACTGATATGAAGAGCATTATTTTTCTTTATCCACTGATCACACAGGATGAATTAATCATTCAAATCACCTTTCCTTACTGGAGCTGATGGATTTACTTTTATATTAAACTGTTCATCATTGGTGGTTCAGCCATATGTTCACCATCATTATCTGTGTCTATGTGGACATGTGATGTAGTTGTAATCTCGGAGCAGGACTGGGGGGTATGCTTCGGCCCCTTGGTCCATCAATGTAGTTTCAGAAGGACCATCTCCTCTCTCACAGTCCCTATCACGTCTGCATGGGACACGTGGGAGTCTGCACCATGACCACACATGATGAGTGTCCACAGAACTTGAATCCAATGCACTGAGTGTATCAATGTGCAAATGAGTAAAGAACCTCCATGCACAGGGATGAGTTACCATGGATGGTAAATGAACCTTGTCTGAGCTGACACACATTCCAGATTGTCACTTAGTTATGTTGTGATTTTTTTCATTCATTAATCAGCCCAGTTTGTCTCTATTTTTCTTCAAATAGCCACACATAATATGTGGATTCATGTAGATAAGAACATTACCCATGTTCCAGGTGAGGTCCACACACCCATGTGGTACATCTAGCGCAGATATATGTTGTGACTAAATTCCAAGATTGAGCTCACCATTGTTCAGGCTCTAACAGGGGAAATTCAGTGCAAACCTTCAATTCATTAGAGACTGTCAGAGAGAACCTCAACTTGATATTGTTTGTTGATAGATCAACATCAATATGAAATCTGCAGGTGGTAACCAGGACATTGTATAATAATGAAACTTTCCATCAGCATCCATTCCTCCACGTGATATAAAATCAACCCAGACATCAGAAGGTCCTGCAGTTCCTATGGCTTCTCTGTCGGGATGAGAGTGGAAAAGCCACAGAGGTCTGGGGACCATGTCTGATTTGGAATTTTTGCAAACGATGTGAGCTCTCATATCTCCTGGAAACCCCATAACATGAACAGGTCTGGAAGCCTGAAAGCAATTGCCCACCCTTGAGACTGGAATAATGTGAGGGTGGAAGCCAGTACAAAAGCATGCAGAATGGAAGCTAAAAAAGGCTCAAATTACTCATATGCCAAATGGGCAGCCCTAATTTGGGTTATTATCTTATCTGACTCCTCAAAGAAAAAGCTACATAGGAATCCAAAGAAGTTATTATGAAGTACCTATGTTTGGTCTATAATTGTAAATAAAATAAAATGAAAAACTTTATAGGTGTCTACCTCACTCAGATATTTGATGTCCCAACAGAGCTGCTTGTTGGAATGAGATAATTTCAAACAAATCTTGTTAACTTTCTCTATAAAACTACATACATGGGATAGATGCACTGGTTTTATCTTCAATCAACCCTGGTGTGGAAACTTCCAGAGACAGTGGAGGGTTTTTCTTGCTCCTGTGTTACCAGAACTGGCAAATCCTGGGCCAGCTGTGAAGGTGAGACCTGACCCAGGGTCAGTACTTAAGGGCCCTTTGAACCATTTAGATGGTTTCATCCAGCCTCACCGACCATGGGGCATGAATATGTTGTATTTATTGTGCTTGGGATTCTGTGATGCCTGGAGGTCATTCCCTGACAGATGCTGCTGGAATTTGCATCCCCCCTGCATGGGCAGTGATGGAGGTGCTCAGTGCACACCATCATCACAGACCAGCTCTGTATTGTGTGGGCAGGACTCCCTCACCTCAGGGTCACCACCACCCACAATCTCTACAGATAATGGAAAAGGGCATTTTCTATAAAACTTATTTAAGTTTCAGAAACCCTGAACTGTCATGTCCACAGCTCCTCTGACTAGCATTGGTGACTCATCTTCATCCCCCCAGGACACATCGGTCGTCCCCTGTGACATGGGAATGGAAGAGCCATGCAGTCAGCGACTTTCACTCACAACTGGGCTGTGCCTGCTGCATTCAGACAGGAGAAAAGATTAAAATGATTCATATTTTATACCCTTCCTATAACCCACAGATTAAAGGTGCCTTTGTAGTCCATCTTTCCAACAGGTTCTGTGGTCTCCAATTGGTGATTTCTATCTATTGTGGTGGACATGACTGAAAACTTGCTCTTGAACTTTATTGGATGAAAACTTAAGAGATGTTTCAACAGCAAATACATCA
The DNA here is from genome assembly GCF_987537825.1 of Furipterus horrens. Lineage (NCBI taxonomy): Eukaryota > Metazoa > Chordata > Mammalia > Chiroptera > Furipteridae > Furipterus > Furipterus horrens. The sequence continues at coordinate 26,359,799 of NW_028327185.1, forward strand.
AACTCCATGGAATTCATCTTTGTGTTTAGTATTCCACCCAAGGAATCAATGTATCTAATTGGAAGGTTAGTTTAATAGGGCTCCTTAAACTGATGGTCTTCATAGACCCTGGGGAAGCATCTTAATTTTGAAAGCAGTAAACTGAGGCAAAGTTTCCAAACTGATGACCTTGGATAGGGAAGATATTTTATCTAAGACATGAGACCGAGAGTCCTGTCTAACTATTATCATTGTTATCATCTTCATAATCTTTATCTTCATCTTCAATCTCATTTGCTTCCTTATAATATTGCTTTTCATTTACTCTAGACATGGTGGCTCTCCATATATAAAAACAATTTATATTATTTTTTGCTCACTTTTATGGCAGTTAAGTGAAATAGGCAGTCAGATTCTATTTTATTTTACTCTTGGTGAGAAAGGAAGACTCATTTCTATCTCTTCTCCATCTTCCCAACCAGGGAAATCTGATAACAAAGGCTGGGTCTCTCTTTTAGATGCCACTGGAAGATTAAAACTACAAAAGCCCCTGTAAGCAGAATTCCCCTCCCCCAGAATGTTGACAAAGTAAATGCCCTAAGCCAGTCTCTTTTCCTGGCTCTACCAAAGCCCATCTATCTTGCTGAAATGCCTTCCCTGTTCCTCCCAGAAATTTCTGCTATGTGGTTGATAAACATCCATGTCCCCTTGGTTTGTGTGTTTGTCACCTGCCTGGACATCCACACAAACTGTCATGTGTCCCTCTTCCTCTGTGTGGTGTCACCTGCACTTGGTGCTGTGCTCATGATGCCAGCCAGTGACTGTCACTAATGGTGGTCTTTGTTCTCTTTCTTTGGGTTCATGTGCCTCTGGTGTCCAATATCCAGCATGCAAGTGTCCTGCTGGGCTGCACTGTTGAATTCAGCAGGCTTCCAGTTAAATTCAGCTGACATGGGTCAGAAGGTATGGTGATTCATTGAAATTAGGCACACTACTGTCTAAAAGAGACTCTGCCTTTTTGTCACATGATAATGTAATTTTCCTTTACAACTGACTTTTCTAACCCATAGACTTCAGAAGTGAGGCGAGAATCAGGAATCCATGGAGGTTCCCCGAGGAAACTGTTACATGAAGACGGAACTGCACAAGAAACCAGCCCAAACTTCCACCTGCACCTGCTTCTTGGATGGTCCTTGTGTTCAGAGACTCTGAACTCCCTCTCATGGTCCCAGCCCCTCCTGCAGGAAGGTTTGTGTCTGGGCTCAGGCTGACTCCCCCTCACTGTGTCTCACACAGTAATACACGGCTGTGTTGTTGGTTCTCAGGCTGCTCAGCTCCACGTAGGCTGTGCCTGTGGACTTGTCTGTGGTGATGGTGATGGTGCCCTGGAACTTCTGTGCAAGCCCTTGTCCTGGGGCCTGTCGCACCCAGTGCATATCGTAGCTGGTGAAGGTGTATCCAGAAGCCTTGCAGGAGACCTTCACTGAGGCCCCAGGATTCCTCACCCCAGCCCCAGACACCTGTGGAGAAGAGGCAGGAGTGTGTGTAAATCACCCTTGACTTTTCCTGGTCCCCTCCTCATTCCAGGGACTGGGGAGCCCCTTACCTGTAGCCGCTGCCACCAGGAAGAGGGCTCTCCAACTCCAGTCCATGGTGAGGGGCTGTGCCATCAGGACCTCTGTAGGGGAGGGTGTGGCTGAGGGTGATGCTCTCAGGGCACAGACAGACCCATATTTAAACGAGTCTACCTCTTCTCACTTGCATATTCATGAGGCAGAGTCTTTCATAGCTGAAGATTTGAACCTACCTGAGAAAAGTTAGAGGGCACAGGGACCCTGCTCAGAGGACTTAGGGAGTCAAGTGCTAATCAGTGTTGTAGGATATATGTCCCCTGACAGGTCTGTGAGCTCTGTCATGACACAGCTTCTTCCATTGAGGAAGGAGTCACCACAGGTCATGCTCCTCATTGTGAGCCCCCCTTTGAGTGACACACAGAGACCACATGGACTAATTCTGGGCTTTACTACCTGAATGTCTTATCTTGGGGTCAGGGTGTCTCCAAAATGCTGCACCTAGTGAGTTACTAAAACCATCACTGTCTCTAGCATCCCTGCACATGGCCCTAAACTCAGTGCACTTCTACTGCCTAATGAGTCTCTCTCTCTCTCTCTCTCTCTCTCTCTCTCTCTCTCTCTCTCTCTCTCTCTCACACACACACACACACACACACACACACAGTGATGATTTTAATCATAATGACTCCAGGTCTCTCTTATTCCCTGTTACTGGCACATTGGCAAGATCCCCACTCTCACCCAAACTGAATGAGTGACCCACTTTGACAAAAAACAAAAGGAATCTAGACTGATGTGAAGACTGGAGAGGGCCTGCCCTTGAGGTTTCCTGTTCTCCCAGAACTTGGAACCAGCAGAGGCCATGTTGGGATGGATCCTGCCTTGTCCTGGGAGGGCCCAACCCTGGAGAACCTTGTGCAATCACCATAGCCAACACTACCCAACATATTGGGGGGGTTCACACTGACATACAGCCCACAGGTCCCTTTCTCAGGGTTCACAGCCTGGATCCCCAAAGGCAGGATTATTGACACACTAGATGTGTGTCTCCCCAGGAGCAGAAGCAGGTGCTGAGCCAGGAACAGAGGACACAGAAGTCTGGACCAGTGTCAGTGTTGTTTCCCACGGGGCACCTTGTGTCCTGAGCGCCCCCTGGCGTCCTGAGCGCCCCCCGCAGCCCAGCCCTCTTGTCTCCTGCAGGGAGGTTTGTGTCTGGGCTCAGGCTGACTCCCCCTCACTGTGTCTCGCACAGTAATACACAGCCATGTCCTCGGTGGTCACAGAGCTCAGCTGCAGAGAAAACTGGTTTTTGAATGTGTCTCTTGAGAACAGGCTGTAATAAGTTTTCCCATCATTACCTATGCACCTATTTATTCCAGCCCTATGGATGGGGGCTTGCACAATCACCTCTAGCAGTAATTACCGCTGATGGAGAATCCAGAAACAGCACAGATGAGGGAGAGGATCTGCGAGGGCTTCACCAGTCCTGGGCCCGACTCCTGCAGCTGCACCTGGGACAGGACACCTGGGGACAAGGAGCATCAGTCCCTGTCAGTCATGTGCAGTTACCACCATCCCTTAGACCTGTGTCTGACCTCTGAGACTCTCACCCTGGGAATCTGTCACCAGGCACAGCATGAAACCCAGCAGTCTCATCTTCTAGAGCACAGCTCTGCCTTCCCCAGAGACCTCAGCCCCATGTGAGGGGAGAGCAGGGAGCCCACACAGCCCAGGGGAGGATTTACCCTGGAGCTGAGGAGGAATTTGCATGCAGGAGACTCTGATCCTGTAAGTGATCAAAGACTGAGTCCCCCTGAGTCCAGGGTCCCCTCTGGGCATCTCTTCTCATGTCCACATGCCCTGTGTAACCTGGGATGAGAGGTGACCTTGGGTTGTGAGGTGCATTGCAAACAGGTCAAAGGAAGATCCCAGCTTTCTGGGTGTAAGAGGAAAGTCAGAATCTCACTGATTTTCTTGTATATGTTATAAAGGTTTAGCTTTATATTTATATACTTCTCAAAAACCTAGAGTATGATAATATCCACAATTGGGAAAAGTTTATAATTATAAGGTTATGTTTAGTTATATGTTGATTTCAAGTTAGTTATAAATCAGTTTTCCCCAAAACCATGTTCTCTTTAACTCAGACATGTAGGTCCACATTTATATAAGTGACTGCAAACCGTGGGCAAGCTGGTCCCCTTGATCCTTGCTTTGTGGGCCTTGTACCTGAGTTTCTTTCTCTCTCTCTTTTTCTTCATCTTATTAAAGCAGTCCCCCTAGCATCTCTTGCAATGCTGGTTTGGTGGAGATGTATTATTTTAGTATTTTTTTTTTATTTTTATTTTTTTATTTTTTTGCCTGAGAAACTCCTCATTTCACCTTGCATTTTGAAAGAGAGGCTTGCTGGATAGAGTAGTCTTGTTTGTAGGCCTTTTTTTTTTTTTATTGATTGAAATATTTTTTGCTATTCTTTTCTGGCTTGTAGTGTTTCTGCTGAGAAATCAGATGATAGCCTTATCGGAGCTCCCTTGTATATTATTTGTTATTTCTCTCTTGCTTCTTTTAGGATTCTCTCTTTGTCTTTGAATGTTGCCATTTTAATTATGATGTGCCTTGCAGTGGACCTCTTTGGCTTCATCTTCATTGGGACCCTCTGTGATTCCTCTTTTTGTGAGACTTTTTCACTTCTCATGTTTGGGAAGTTTTCTGTCATTACTTTTTAAATCAGGTTTTCTATCCCCTAGGTCCTCTTATTCTCCTTCTGATATTCCTGTGATACAGATATTATTACATTTTATGTTGTCCTGTAGCTCTCTTAAACCCTCTTCATTCTTCTTCTGTCTTTTTTCATTTTCTTGTACTGTCTGAGAATTCTTTTCTACATTGTCCTTTAACTCACTGAGCGGGTCGTTTGCTTTTTTTAGTCTGCTTTTGATTGATTCTACTGCGTTCTTCAGTTCAGAAATTGTATTCTTCATTTCTTCCTAATCCTTGTTGACAGTTTTTATGTCCTTTTTCATTCTGGTGTAGTTCTCAGTAAGTTACTTGTAGTGTCCCTGGAGTTCTGTGTGGTTCCCCTGGAGTTTGTTGTAGTTATCTCTGAGTTTCTTTAGTTCATTGAGCTTCCTTATTACCATTGTTTTTTCATTCCATGCATGATAGTTTGCTTGCTTCAATTTCATTTACCCCTCCTTCTGGGAATTCCTCCTCTCCTTTCAGTGGGCTGTTGTTTCTTGATCTCTGCATTTTATGTAGCTCTTCTTGTTTGTTTCTGCTTCTTAGATTGTTCTGCTTTAACTTCCTGCTTTCGTGTTGTGACCTTCTGTGGTAGGAGTTCTCTGGGATTCAGTGGTGCAGACTTCTCGAGCTCCTAATCTTCATGAACTTGGAATGACCTTTATGCCTTTTATTTGGGATGTCTGGTAGAATTTGGGCTTTGCTTGCTGTTGTATTGCTCTTTGGTGTGTCCTTCCCTCCAGCTAGGTGACTGAGAGTCATTCTGCCCACTTCATTTTGTAGACAGTTGTCGAATTGCTGCTAAAACAAAGCCACCTGCCCAAGCAAGAATTCCACACCCACAAAGATACCCCCCACCCTCAACCACCATATCAACAGCTAATGAGCCAGTATTAATAAGGATGTAATGAGATTGATACTGTTATAAGAAAGGAAAAATAAATGAGAGTTAACTAACTGAAAGAAAAAATTATTTTGGGGAGGGGAAGGGGAAGGACAATAATAGGTGAGAGTAGAAACAGGGCAAGAGAGAAATAAAGTAAAATTTATATCATATATTTAAAAGGATGGAAGAAGATGGGAAATATATATATATAGTGTGTGTGTGTGTGTGAGAGAGAGAGAGAGAGAGAGAGAGAGAGAGAGAGACAGAGACAGAGAGAGACAGAGAGAGACAGAGAGAGAACCAATACACACATATACACAGGAAAAAATAATAAGGAAGATGAATAAGAAAAAAAATAGGCCACTAATTAGAGAAAAAAATTACCACAGCCCTAACAGTAACCTATGAGCTAAGAGTAATGTAGGTGGGATGGGAGTACAAGGTAAAAAAGAAAGAGAAGCTGAAGACATGTCTGGAGGAAAGGGAAGCAGTCAAGAAGAAGAGGCAGGGCTGTTCTGTAAAAATTGCAGTGGTGGGAGGAGGTGGGCTTGCAAGGAGGCTGTCCTGCACAGAGCAGGGGTGGAGACCAGTGGCTGAGATCACAGGCTCAGGCCTCAGGCTGCGGCTGAGTGTTAAAGTGACAATTTTTCCCTCTATGTTGGAAAGGCAGGCACCTAGCTGTTTCTGCCACCAGTAATGAGTTTGAGTAGTGAGTTGATTACTTTATTGTTCCCAGGACCCAGCAGCTCTTAGGTCTAAAAGGTACAATGTTGCACAAACTTATTTGCTTACATTTTCTTATTTCTTACCCTCTTAATTTCTTTCTTTTTCTGCTTCCTCACAATCTTTTTTTCAACTCATACAGACCATCTACAACTTACACAAACCCTCATCAACATGCTCAGATGCTCTGCAACATATGCAATCCTGCAATACAACATTCTAAAATAATTATTAAAATTATAAGTAAAAATGCATTAGAATTTTGTAGACTGTAAGATTATTGTATAATGTCCTTATTTGATAAAGCTTTCTAAGCATTTCAAAATGTATTAAATAAGTATGATACTTAACTATTTAAAGTGGTAATAAAATGTATGTGATATTAATATAGGATGGCATAACTTCAGTTTTTAGTATGAAGAGATAGAATTTTTGAAACCTAGTTAAGTTTTTTAATAACATACTATGACACATAATTATTAAATGAACATTTCTTTTGTCCGTTGGCAGATATACACGTAATGCTTGGATATGAGCTGTTCTATTACCACGTAACCTTGACAACAGTATGGAGGCTGGAGAAGAAGGGGAGAGATCAGGTTTGGGTGACCTTTAGCCACTTTGGTTTAAAAGGACCAGATTTTGTTTTCCCTTGTATTTTAAGGGAGGGTTGAGGATTCTCCCTCTTTGCACCCTTGTTCCTAGTTAATGTGGGTGCAGTGGGGCCAAACTCGGAGTGAAGCCAAAGTCAAGTGTAAGGCTGAGGTCAGGTGGGTAAGGAATAGCATCACCTCCTGCTAGGGGATAGTGATCAAAAGCATGGCCTTGGGGATTAGACGTCCACTTGGCTGGAAGACAAACACAGCAATTACATTGTAAAGCAGATAGAAATAGGGGTTGGTAGAGATGTAAATGGAGCAGTCAGAGAAATGGGGAAAATAGTTATGAGTGAAGCAGATTTGAACAAAAATGTCTATTTAGGAAAACAGAACCTGGAAAAGCCAGAACTTTTCACTACAGACTAAAATCTTGCTTCATTACTATGTCTCTTTGTGGCGAGTGCCCTAATAGCTTTTAAATGCTCACCTGTGTCTGCAGGTTCAGCTACTTCTCGAGGAGAGAGATTAAGACATTTACCTGACAATATCAATATTGCCCCTCTTTGCTGCTCTTCCAAGAAGTAGTCAGACACTAAATGGGTCGCTAGAAGTCACCTGGGGTGGAGAGAAATGCTGCGAGCTTCCAATGATTTAAACCAGCTGGAGACAAAGAGTGGAATCCGAGTCAGAGCACCATTTATGTTAAATAATGGAGGGAAGAGAGTGCGGAGTGGTGGGTCTTTGAGACAGAGAGAGGAGAAAATGCCATGTGAGCTCTTAGAAGAGGAGGGTGTAACAGAGCACAGAGTTGGAGAGGTGCCCCACATTCCTCATAGCTATGGTTTGGGGATGGGGAAAGGAGACAGCACAACGTTCAAGGCACCTTTCATGACAATGACATACAGCGCTCCAGGTCAGTGGTTACAATTAGGGGAGGCCATGGAAGTGAGTCATGTGGTTTTGCATTAGAGCTGGAGTAAGAAAGAGGAGACCCACTGGGAAAACTACCTAGATAACATGGCAGCATGGCTGATGGGGCTGGAATTGGGGGGACCTGCCTAACCAAGTCCAGATTAGTGGGAAATGCCTGAAATGCTGAACTGTGACCAGGAATAATGAGCCGTGGACTTCTGCTTTTCTGAAAGACAGTATCTCTGACTGGCATATTGTGAAACTGGTCTGGTTTAGCAGGAGCAGGCAGTTAAAACTTTTAAATATACCTCCTTTCAACAAACCTTTTTATTGAGAGTCATGCTTCTTGGTGGCAAGAAATCAGAACCCACAGCTGCTCAAGAACAGCATAGGCTGGAGCTCTGTAACAGTATGAGTATCTAGGTTTTGAGATTGACTAGAATATCTCATCCAGGTATTGATTAATGTTGGACAGTGAGGAAGGACTGGAAATGAATGGGCAAAACATGTTATTCCAAGGAGCATGGAAGGAGGAGAGTAGTGATGGTTGTGAGGTTATGCTGTCAGCGCCAACCTCAAAGACTTAGGAATTAGTAAATGACCAAGCATAGGAATAAGAAAAGAGATTGGCTTGCCTGCTGCTAAAGGAGATATCTGAGCCTCTCTCTCGGAGACAGGCCTGAAGGCCTGTGCAATCTCTGGGAAGCTTCAGTCCACTCCTGAAAGTCTCAGAAGCTCTGGGAGATCAAAGCCAGGAGTCCCTTCCATATTGGTGGCTGATATATCTCTGCCTTGAGGGGCATGGAGACAATTTAACTGCATATCCCATCTAGTTTGTACAGCAGGCACGGTCCCAGAGGGTCTCATGGATCTGGGCCATGTTTATCCCAACGTTCAGTCTTGCTGCACTTGAAGCAGTTCCTTGGACGGGGGATCTGACTTTTGCCTTTTTATGTGTTAGGTTTGCAAGACTCTTTCAGAGCATAAGCCAGTAATTGGAACAGAGGTGGATCCTTAATGTTTCTGGCTTCTTCCATAACAATAGTAAGATTAATAATCTCAACACTTTGTTTCCTCCAATTTACAAGCCCTACTCCTACTCTGGGAATGCCGCCTTTAGGCACCATCACCAGCCCCTTCCTCTCCCTGGACTCATGTCCCCTCTGACAGGGAGCAAGGATCTCTTGACTCTGCGGGTAAACAACACCCCTCTTGAGCAGGAACCGGTTACAGAAAATATCTTGTGCCCCTTTCCCTGAAAGGATTCAGAGCCAAGATCCTTGAGGGGGAGATGTAGTAGGCAGTTAGACAGACAAAATCAGAGAAATAACAGAAAGTCAGGTACAAAAGGTCACCAAGGCAGAAAGTTCAGGTGCCTAGAAGCAGGCATATGAAACAATGATGAATAAAAAGAGGCACACAGCACAATGGTGAAATGCAGGGGTGACTCAAATAATGGATGTGGGGGCCAGGAACCCTTCTAGACACATCCCAGCCCATCATAATTTCCCCACAGGAGCCTCAGATACATGTAACAGTGGGGAACCAGTTAATAGACTTTTAGTTGACATGGGATCAATGTACTCTCTATAAAACTTCAAATTGACAGAGAACACACAAACACACACATAGGGTAACGAGACAAATGTAGCAACAAGCTCCCCTCAGGCCATTAAAATGCCATCTGAGAGATCTAAAGTTACCACCCAGCTTTCTCTGTGTGCCTGATGTCCCACCCCTCTGCTGGAACGGGACTTGCTCTGTGAATGGCCCGGCCATGTAACCTTTTCTCCTGAAAGGCAGCAGTTTTCTCTCAGGTCCCACTGCAACATGCACTCCAACTCCAGATGCTTTGGGGTTATTCAGATAACCCAGAGGAGACCTGCTCCCTTCTGAGATGTACAAGCAAGAGGGTAAAACTTTGGGGCAGATAGGACTCCAGGGAGATCAATCAACATTCAGTGAGATAGCCTGAGATCTCCTCAGAGAAATTCTCAATGAATAACATTTATTGATATGCACTATTGATATGCACTTTATTACACTGGTGGGGAGAAGCTGAACATCAGCATGTACTTCAGAATCTCTCAAAGACTTTAATCACCATAACCAATGAAACTGCCGACTCACTTGCTAATATTTAGAAATCTCTGAATCCTCTAGCTAAAGTTGTCTTGGATAACCAATTGCCTTAGACTATATACTAGCAGTGCAAGGGGAGTTTACATGACCGTGAACTCATTTTGTTGTACCTACATTGATACCTCAACTGAGATGGAAACAAGTATCACCTAAATCAGGCAACTGCCTACGTGGCTTCAACAGACATTGGACCATCTTTGAGGGAACTGGAGATTGATTTATGAGACTATTTGCATGATACCACAGGGACTCATTTCCTATTAGGATGGATTTTAAATTTAGGTTTAAGCATTCTTTTCTTTTTAATGCTTCTCTTTATTGATTCAAAGCTCTTTAACACTAGTTTTCCCCATGCCAGAAAAATAGAATTTGTTCTAGACCCGTTTATAAAATGTATGCCTGCTTTTAACTCACTAGATTTTGTTTTACAACCAGGTCATGTTTGACATTCCCCCAGAAGGTTCAGAGGCCAACAATAGCTCCATAGATGGAGGGAAAATTAACTGTGGGGAGTTGAAACATGAAATAAAAACTTTATACTGCTGTGATTTACCATGAAATGGAATCAGAATAAGCTGTACTAACTTAGAAAAGCTCATATACTATTTCTTTGTAAGCATATTGCAAGTGTTACCAGTTCCAGCCCTGCTTGTACAAGATACAACCTTGACCATGGTTATATCCCCATGGTGCCTTCCTGTGAGGACCTTCTTCCTGGTTCACATCAGACAACTTCTTGTTGAGTCCTCATGTGGAGGAAGTACCATCAAGGTCTCTGGGTTCATTGAGAAAGGCACTAACCCCCTTCATGGGACAGTCTCATGACCTAAGCATCTCCAAAATCCCCATTTTTTAATACTATCCTTTTTGAATATGAAGAATTAACAAACTTGGAGGAACACAAACATTCAGACCACAGCACTGCCCTAGAGCTTCTGGAGAAAGGGTGGTCCTGCCACCATCTGGAACTCAGTCCACTGAAGGGACTTCATACTCTGACCTCCAGATGGTACAGGAATAAATATGTGGAGATTGCAGTCCCAGGTGTGTGATAATTGGTCAGTTGTCCTATAAACATAGAACAGACTGAATGTGGGTTTCCCATTGTCAAGGGTGTCCCCACCTGCTCCCTGCTGTATTATGACATCAGTACTGCCCAGGGGCAGGGACATTTGTAGGGCTGTGATGTCATGTGAGGAGACTCCTTAGGGTCTCACCCTGAGGTAAAACTGAAAGAATGCTGTGCTGTCATAGACTGTGCTGGCACCTGGAACACCTGTCACCCCTCAACTTTGTGCCACAAGGTCATCTGTGTGATAATTATGCAGAGACAAGGACATAGGAATTCATTGCTGACTTTCATGTACTTAGTTTTCCCCAAACACAATTCCCTGGTTCAGAAATCAGTGTGCAGAACTGGGAAGGGATCCACACAGGTACTTGAGTGGTTTAATTAAGCAAGCCTGGTGCCAACGCTTCCAGGTTTCTTTTTTTTTTTTTAAGTATATTTTATTGATTATGCTGTTACAGTTGTCTCCATTTCTTTTCCATTTGCTCCCCTCTGCCCAGTACGCCCCTCCCTCCAGAAATCCCACTTCCTTAGTTCATGTCTATGGATTGTGCATATAAGTTCTTTGGATTTACCATTTTTTGTATTCTTAACATTCCCCTGTCTATTTTGTACCAACTCTTGTGATTTTTAATCCCTGCACCATTGGCCCTTTCTCCCCATCCCATCTCACTGATTCAATCCTCTGCTTCATCTAACCTGCTTTTGATCCCTTCTACTGTGTCCTTCAGTTCAGAAATTGTATTTTCCATTTTCACCTGGCTCTATTTATAGTTTATATATCCTTTTTAATGCTGGTGTAGTTTGCAGTAAGTTCCTTGTAGCTCCTCTGGAGTTATTCATAGTTTTCCTGGAGGACTTTGTAGTTTTCTCTGAGCTCACTGTTTACTATGGTAACATCTGGATGACATAAAGAACATACAAATGAAAAGCAAATATTTATGTTCAACATGAAGAACTTCCACCCATTTTAATTTTTGTACCTGTAAATGACAACCTTTCATTTTATTCTCCAAATAAAAATATTGTTAAGTAATCTTGCTCTGGACTCTGCTGGGTCCCTTCACTGTACCAGATCGGGTGAAGGCTCAGTCCACCCCACCGGGCACATAGTGTCCTTCTTTGTCCCTTTTTATGGCCTTTGTTTTGAAATCTAGTATGTCAGATAGAAGCATTGCTATTGCTGCTTTTTCTCATGTCCTTTTGCTTGGAATATTTTTTACATCCCTTTCCTTTCAGTCTCTGTAGGTCTTTCATTCTGAAATGGGTCTTTTGTAGACAGTATATATGTAGACCATTTTTTTTTAATGCATTCAGCTACCCTTGTCTTTCACTGCAGCATTTAATCCACTTACATATAAGATCACTGTTGATAGGCACTTATTCATTCCTATGTTTCGCTTTATACCTGAGTTCCATTTCGCTTTGTACCTGAGTTCCTCTTTCTCTCTCTCTTTTTCTTCATCTTCTTAATGCAGTCTCCTTAGCATGTCTTGCAGTGCTGGTTTGGTGGAGATATATTCTTTTAGGGTTTTTTTCTCTCTCTTTTTTTTTTTTTTTTGCCTGGGAAACTCCTTATTTCACCTTCCATTTTGAATGAGAGCCTTGTTGGGTAGAGTAGTCTTGCTTGTAGGTCTTTGCCTTTCATTACTTGAAATATTTCTTCCATTCCCTTGTTCCTGTTGAGAAATCAGCTGATAGCCTTATCAGAGCTCGCTTCTATGTTACTAGCTGTGTCTCCTTACCTGCCTTTAAGATTCTCTCTTTGTCTTTCAATTTTGCCATTTTAATTATGATGTGCCTGGCTGGTTTGGCTCAGTGGATTGAGCGTCAGCCTGCGAGCTAAGTGTCGCTGGTTCGATCTTCCAGTCAGGGCACATCAGAGAAGGAAAACTCTGACTCCAAAAAACCTCCGCTGCCTTGCGGCATACCTCTTCAGGGGAAAGGCTAAGGGAGTAAACCCCGACAGAAAATCCGGAGCCGGAGTCCCTAAGGCGGTTTGACGTTGTAGTCAACACCAGCAACTCCTGGGGCGCACCTGAACCCAAGCTGTATTGACTCCGTCTTTCCCTTGGACCCTTCAGCTGCGAAGAGAGGGGGGGTCTGCTGCATGGGCAACAGCAGACCCTCCATATCACCCTGCCCAGGCTCTGTAGCTTCAGCTTCACTGGAGAGGACACTCCAGCGTCATCACAAGATGTCGATTCAACACGGGAGGAGACAGATATCGTGTCACTCCCAAGTTGGACTGCACAGCCATTCTCGGCGGTGCAGATAGACTCTTAAGAAGCTACACCATCGTCTCTCGAGACGGACGGCTGCCGACGACGACGACGCCTTTGAGTGGGCCTCTTGGGGTTCATATTGATTGAGTCCCACTGTGCTTCCTGGACTTACGTGGCTTCTTCTCTCATCAAGTTATGGAAGTTTTCTATCATTACTTTTTCAAACAGATTTTCTATCCTTTTCTCCTCTCCTCTTTCTGGTATCCCTATGATGTTGATATTATTACATTTCATGATGTCCTACAGCTCTTTTAAACCCTTGGGGGACACTGCAAAGTGAAAACCATGGGACAAAATGTCACAGGAGCAGGGAGGGTCCAATATGGGCAGCATGGCCCTGTGTGTGGTGAGCATCATGGATCGTCATGTGTACCCCCTGTCATACTGGTAACACCATGAGTCAGAGATTTCTGGGCCCTAATGACATGCCACCCTCATTGAATCTCCATTGAAAAGAAATCTGGGTCCTTGTAATGCTCTGCTCCCTCTCAGGACATGGTTCACCCACTGTGCTTGTCCCCACACATCCCCCTCACACACTGCTCTCAGCCCACGGACCCCTATGGCCCATAATCCTGGATCAGGCTCCCCCTCTTCCCAGATTCCATTTTCCTGGAAACACCTGTGGGACAGTCACACCCCTCCTGAGGTTCCTGCCCAAAAGTGAGCTCTTGGAATAACTGTTCATACCAGCCCCTTTCCTGCAGTCCTGACACCATTCCAACCCTGTAGGTCAGTTGACTTCACCTCTCCCGGAAACACATGTGCACCTCTCATAAGTGATGGGGTGACTATTTCAGTAAAACACACAGTAACTAACATTCGCCGTGCTAATCCATTTTACACAGACACAGTGGTGTTAAGTACATTCACACCATTGTGCTACCATCATCACCATCCACACCCAGAAGTTCTCACTCTGCAAACTGACTGGCTTGGAGCCCATTAAGTTATAACTGCCCACTTCCTGCCTTTTACCCTGGCCACCCCCTTCTGCTCTGTCTCCATGCCCTGACTGCTCCGTCTCACACAGATGTGGAAGTAAAGAGCATCTGAGATTCTGAGAGTGACGCGTTTCCCTGGGCCTTGTGTCTCCAAGGTTCATCTGTGTTCTCGCATCTGTCCACTCTCTCTTCTTTTGAAGCGGAATGATATTTGTGGTGAGGATGCAGCACATCTTGCTATTGGGTTCCCTATTCCAGCTCTCTCATTTTCACAAGAATTTGGTTGCTTGTAAAGAGGTGTTTTGCTGTTTTCCTGATCAGGAATGAGGGGGGTTGGCACAAAAAACTCAGGTAAAAGGAGTGAACACGTGATGACAAAATTGATAGGCAGCACTTGTGAGAGACACTGTTCTGAGTTCGGTCATGGTCCTCTGTCACAGTCTCCTGTCTGTCCTGGAAGCAGCAGGGTTAGGAGAAAGGGGGGGGCTGTAAACACAGCATGTGTAGTGGGGGCAGGGCTGATGGGGCCCTGGATCTGACAGGGACCTGGTCCACCTACGGGTCACACCTGTCTCATCCTGGAGTTCCTGGGACTGGGGCACCCAGTCCACCCCTGCTCTGTGGCTCTGAGGAAATAAGAGATTGTGACAGAGAGGAGGCTCAGCGTAATCGAGGATCGAGGAAGACATGATGATCACAGAGGGGTCTCAAAGTTAGTTCCAGCCAAAGGACACAGGCCTGAGATGCAGGAGGAGCCCGTGTGCCATGGGTGCTGGAGGCTTGACCAAAGCTCATGTGGACACTCCAGTCCCAAGGCCATCAGGCAGGAGGGTCACATTGGTCCCCTGCAGTCTTTCAATGGTCAGGCAGGGTCCCCCACATTAGGGACGGTGATCTGCCTCACCCAGCCCACTGATTTTAAACTCTTATGGAAACCCCAGATAATATGGGAACACACATATACCCATCAGCTGGACCCCTAAATTAACTGTGACATGACCCACATGTATCTTCCTCAGCACACTAGACAGCTTTTATTCCACATCATCTTCAATAGCATCTTCATGATCCACAACTAGGAGCTTTATCTGCTGAATGAGGAATCAGGGAGAACAACGGAAGTAGCTCACAGGGAGAACTTAGCGTGTGTGTTAAAAACAGAGGCTGCAGTAAAACTCTAGAGTAGTCCCTGGGTTCACGCCTTACAGCTCACGGAGCAAATGTGACTCCACACCCTTGAGAACAGTTCCAGAGCTGGATGTCCACTCAGGACACTTGGATCCCCCAGAAGCTGCAATCATTGGAAGCAGACAGTTGACCCATGACCTTTAATATTATACAATGAGAAAAATCTGAGACAGTGGAAAGTGCCACTCAAGATGTCCCAGCAAGACTCCAATCTACTCCCTGGTCAGTTCTCAGCTGCTGGCTTCTAACCCCGGATTGCTGTGCACCCCAATGCATGACTACCTCCCTTTCCCTTATCATTGCCATTGTTAGGTGGGCTCAGGAATCTGGACCCAGGCTTTAATGCTGGACGTTGGGAGCTTTTGAGCCTCAACCTCCTGCTTCTGCAACAGCCTTCATCTGGACACGCTGATGAGAAAGCCTGAGTGATCACTCCTTTACCCCTGGTGGAACAGTCAGCCCACCCATGTCCCTACCTAGCACTTGGAAGCCACTTCACCCCTGGTGGGGAGGCCAGACCAGCCATCCCATGACTTCTATCATGTCAGAAATGAGCTCCACCTGATTTCTTTGTGAGTGAGTATCATCAGACTCAACATCTGAAGCTAGTTGGGGTGGGAGCCTGGCTGGGTTTGCACAGTGGCTGCAGTAGCATCATTGCTGTGCACAGGGTGCTGTGACAATGACCACCACCACTGATTCTTTCACCTCCATGAGGATTGACAACTGCTCTGCTAGCAGATGGCAGGTTAGCCCTGGGAGCTGCTAGTTGCTGCTGAGGTGTCTGTCATGTCTGTGTCCAGATTCTGACTCTAGAGCAGATGCTGGAGCAAATGTCAGATGAAGGGACAAACCCAGACTAACACAGGGACCCAGAGCTTAGCCTCCACCTGCCCCTGTTTCTAAGCTGGATGCTCTGATCTTCGGGTCTTTAGCGCCCCCTGGTGTGTGAGGTCCCCTGCAGTCCAGCCACCTGTCAGCTGCAGGGAGGTTAGTGTCTGGGCTCAGGCTGACTCCCCCTCACTGTGTCTCTCGCGCAGTAATACACGGCCGTGTCCTCGGTGGTCACGGAGCTCAGCTGCAGGGAGAACTGGTTCTTGGATGTGTCTCTGGAGATGGAGGTGCGGCTCTTGAGGGACGGGCTGTAGTAAGTGTTTCCATTATAACATATGTACCCGATCCACTCGAGCCCCTTCCCTGGGGGCTGGCGGATCCATCCCCAGCAGGAACCACTGGTTGTGATGGAGAATCCAGAGACAGCGCAGGTGAGGGAGAGGGTCTGCGAGGGCTTCACCAGTCCTGGGCCCGACTCCTGCAGCTGCACCTGGGACAGGACACCTGGGGACAAGGAGCATCAGTCTATATCAGTCATGTGCAGTCACCACCATCCCATAGACCCGTGTCTGACCTCTGAGACTCTCACCCTGGGGGGCTGTCACCAGGCACAGGAGGAGACCCAGCAGTCTCATCTTCTTCTAGAGCACAGCTCTGGCTTCCCCAGAGAACTGAGCCCCGTGTGAAGAGAGAGCTGTGAGCCCCCGCAGCTCAGGGGAGGATTTACCCTGGAGCTGGAAGAGGAATTTGCATGTGGGTTAGCCTTTCCCCTATAAGTGAGGAGGCCCTGAGGTCATGCTCCCTAGTCCTTTTGAGACCTCTGTGGGGCATTTCCTTTCCTGAAATCACTTACCAAGTAAGTCACGTGTAGGGGATCACCTGGTTTATGAGAAAAGTTGGAATTAGTTCAAAGGATGCCATCAGCTTGCCAAGCATAAGAAGAAATGGCGGACTAAAGGACACTTAATTTTCAAGCTTCTTTCACACAGATTTAAACAGGTTTATTAGTATTTTCTTAGGCAGTTTCTGAATTCAAAAACTCTAGTATATTTACTATTTTGAAATTTTACATCATAATTTAATATAAAAATAAGATTTACTGTAGTGTATTATATTTTAAAAAGTGCACAGCCATTTTAATATAATATTGTCTACATTTATGACATCATTTTTATCTGAGTAACTACCTCCCATCCAAGGCAGTTATGACATTCTTGATTCTTGCTGTTGGAAATTCTGTAATTGTGTCTACTACTCCCTCTGTAATCTCTTGTGTTACACAAGCCCAGGGCACATTGCTGTCACTTCAAACTAGTTACATAAGAAGTAATTAGGTTTTTACATGGAAAAAAAGATGAAAAATTAAAAGAGTACGTATGAGTGTCTACAATCAGAATCTTCATATCCTGAAACAATTATAACCAGGGATTCAGGAACCCGTTTTCCCCGTCCATTGTTTTCAGTGGTGTTCAGATTCAGGGGGAGGGAAATGAGAGTTCCCAGCACAGATGTGCTCACAGGAAAGGGAACTTGTACCCTGACAGGAAATCCTCACTCCCAGCCTCCCTGTGCCCTGTTTCTGGGGATGGTCACAGTGGTCAGAGGGTGCTGGTCTCTCCAACACAACACATAATGTTCCTATTGTATAATAAACACTTTCTTCCATCAAACATATGATTTGGAATTATATTCTCCATCTAGACTTGTCTTTTAATTCCCTTAATGGAAATTTTGGTGGAATGTAGCATGAATTTTTTTTTTTTTTTTTGGTTTTCCAATTACAGTTGTCCCATTTTCCCCCCATTGCTCCCCCCTCCCAGCCCATCCCTTCTCCCACAATCATATCCCTCCCCGTTGTCCATGTCCATGAGTCCTTCATACACGTTCCTTGGCTAGACCCTTCCCTTACTTAGCCCCCTTCTCTCCCTCCCCCTCCCCCCTATTGAATGTTATTCTGCTCCTTGTCCTATTTAGTTCATTTGTTTATGTTGTTCTTTAGTTTCCTGTATTAGCTGATATCATATGGTATTTTTCTTTCTTTGCCTGGCGTGTTTCACTAAACATAATTCTTTCTAGTCCATCCATGTTGTTGCAAATGGCAGGAGTTCCTTCTTTCTCTCTGCTGCATAGTATCCCATTGTGTAAATGCACCACAGCTTTTTGATCCACTCATCTACAGATGGGCACTTAGGCTGTTTCCAGCACTTGGCTATTGTAAACAGGGCTGCTATGAACATAGGGGTGCATAAGTTCTTTTGAATTAGGGTTTTAGGACTCTTCAAGTATAATCCTAGCAGTGGAATCACTGGTTCAAAAGGCAGTTCCATTTTTAATTTTTTGAGGAAATTTCATACTGTTATACTTAGTGGCTGCATGAGTCTGCATTCCCACCAACAGTGCAGTAGGGTTCCCGTTTCTCCACATCCTCGCCAGCACTTGTTGCTTGTTGATTTGTTCTTAATGGCCATTCTGACTGGTGTAAAGTAGTATCTCATTGTGGTTTTTATTTGCATCTCTCTGATGGCTAGTGATGTTGAGCATTTTTTCATGTGTCTATGGACCTTCTGTATGTCCTCTTTGGAGAAGTGTTTGTTCAGTCCCTTTGACCATTTTTTAATTAGGTTGTCTGTTTTCTTGATGTTGAGTCATATAAGCTCTTAATATATTTTGGAGATCAGTTCCCTGTCTGAGATATCATTGGCAAATATGTTTTCCCATATGGTTGGTTTCCTTTTCATCTTGCTGATGTTTTCTTTTGCTGAGCAGAAACTCTTTAGTTTGATGTAGTCCCATTTGTTTATTTTTTTCTTTATTTCTCTTGCCTTAGGAGATGTATCCGTGAAAATATTGTTATGTGGGATATCTGAAATTTTCCTGCCTATGTTTTCCTCTAGGACTTTTATGGTGTCACGGCTTACATTTAAGTCTTTAATCCATCTTGAGTTTATTCTCGTGTGTGGTGTAAGTTGGTGGTCTAGTTTCATTTTTTTGCACGTCCCTGTGCAGTTCTCCCAGCACCATTTGTTAAAGAGGCTCTTCCCATTCCATTTTATGTTCCTTCCTCCTTTATCAAAGATTAGTTGACCATAGAGGCCTGGGTTTATTTCTGGGCTTTCAATTCTGTTCCACTGATCTGTATGTCTGTTCTTATGCCAGTACCAGACTGTTTTGATCACAGTGGCTTTGTAGTATTGTTTGATGTCTGGTATCATGATTCCTCCTGCTGTGTTCTTCTGTCTCAAGATTGCTTTTGCTATTCGGGGTCTTTTTTGGTTCCATATGAATTTTTGGAGGATTTGTTCTAGGTCAGTGAAATATGTCATTGGTATTTTAATAGGGATTGCATTGAATTTGTAAATTGCTTTGGGTAGTATGGCCATTTTGATGATGTTGATTCTTCCCATCCAAGAACATGGTATTTGCCTCCATTTATTTGTATCTTCCTTAATTTCTTTCTTCAATGTTGCATAATTTTCAGTGTACAGGTCTTTTATCTCTTTGGTTAAGTTTATTCCTAGGTACTTTATTTTTCTTGTTGCTATAGTAAATGGGATTTTCTTTTAGCCTCTGTCTCTGATATTTTATTGTTGGTGTACAGAAATGCCTTAGATTTCTGTATATTTACTTTGTACCCTGCTATTTTGCCAAATTCACTTATTATATCGAGTAGCCTTTTAGTGGAGTTTATAGGGTTTTCTAGGTATACTATCATGTCGTCTGCAAATAGTGATAGTTTTACTTCTTCTTTCCCAATTTGGATGCCTTTTATTTCTTTGTCTTGTCTGATTGCTGTGGCTAGGACTTCCAACACTGTGTTGAATAGAAGTGGGGAGAATGGACAGCCTTGTCTAGTTCCTGATTTCAGGGGGAATGCTTTCAGTTTTTGTCCATTGAGTATGATGTTGGCTTCAGGCTTCTCATATAGTTAAGGTATGCTCCCTCTATTCCCATTTTGCTGAGTGTTTTCAACATAAATGGGTGTTGTACTTTATCAAATGCTTTTTCTCCATCTATAGATATGATCATGTGATTTTTGTCTTTCATTTTGTTTAGGTGATGTATTATATTTATTGATTTACGAATATTAAACCATCCTTGCATCCCTGGGATGAATCCCACTTGATCATGGTGTATGATCTTTTTGATGTATTGTTGGATCCTGTTTGCCAAAATTTTATTAAGGATTTTAGCATCTATGTTCATCATTGATATTGGCCTGTAGTTTTCTTTCTTTGCTGTGTCTTGACCTGGTTTGGGGATTAGGGTAATACTGGCTTCATAGAAAGAGTTTAGGATTTTTCCCTCTTCTTGGATTTTTTGGAATAGTTTGAGGAGGGTAGGAGTTAGTTCTTCCCTAAATGTTTTGTAAAATTCGCCTGTGAAGCCATCTGGTCCTGGGCTTTTGTGTGCAGGGAGGTTTTTGATTACTGTTTCAATTTCCTTCTTTGTTATTGGTCTGTTGAGACTTTCTACTTCTTCTTGATTCAGTTTTGGAAGGTTATATGTTTCTAGAAATCTGTCCATTTCTACTAGGTTGTCAAACTTCTTGCCATATAGTTGTCTGTAGTAATTTCTTATAATTGTTTGTATTTCTGAGGTATCAGTCGTGATTTCTCCTCTTTCATTTCTGATTTTGTTTATTTGGGTCTTCTCTCTTTTTTTCTTAATGAGCATGGCTAGAGGCTTGTCAATTTTGTTTATTTTTTCAAAGAACCAGCTCCTAGTTTTGTTGATTTTTTTGGATATTTTAGTAATTTTTATTGGATTTTTTCCAAAATCCCCGCAGAAATTGGTCAGCCTTCATTTTCCATATTCATTGTTACAGCAACCATACTAAAACAGTCTTTGGTGTCAGAAGTGCATTGCTGCTGGAAAATCAAACACATTCTGGAAGTGTCTTTGGAGCTCTCTGTCATCCCCATTATCACCATCATCATTACCATATTTGATCACTTATAATTGTACCTATTTTTGATAGACATGGCCCTTGTTTCCACTTAATGACTCTATTTATTTTATAGTCATTTTTTATGCTTGATAAGAGGAATAGGTAGTCACAGTTTAGTTATTTTATTGTGACTGCTGAGAACTGATGACTTCTTCCATCTTCTCATCCATTAACCCCATTTGGAAAATATGATAAGAAAGTTGTGACTCTTCTTTAGATGTCATTGAGGCATTGAAACAAAACAGGCTCTTGTGAGCAGTATTTCCCTTCCCCAATCACGTAGATGAAATAAAAGCCCTGAGACAGTATCCTGTCCAGGCTCTATCAAAACATGTCTTACTTGCTGAAGGGCCTTTACCATTCCTACAGATTTTCAACTATGTGCGTGATAAGTGTTCCATATGCTCTTGGCAAGTGTGTTTGTCATCAGCCTACACATCCACACCAAGCTGTCATGGGACCATCTTCCTCTGTGTGGTGGCACCTACAGTTGGTGCTGTGGGCATGATGCTGTGTAACTAGCAAGTATTTCTCTCCTGTGGTGTTGAGTTTATTGGTCTCCAGTGCCTACTCTCCAGCATCCACGTGACTTGTTAGTGGCCAGTTTGGCCACAGGTTTTGGGTTTAGCAGAGCCTCTATTTGATTCAGGTCATGTGGCTCAGAAAGCTTGATGATTCAGTGGAAGAGGACACAGCAGTGTCTGAAAGAGTGTCTGTCTTTTTTCCACGTGAGAATGTTAACCTTCTTGAAAAAACACTTTTCTAACTCAGAGACATCAGATGTGAGTGCAGATTTAGGAATCCTGAGAGGTTCCCTGAGGTAAACTGTTACAGGAAGAGAAAACCACACAGGAAACTAGCCCATACCTCCCACTGAATCTGCTCCTGGGACAGCCCTTGTGTTCAGAGCCCTTGAGTGCCCTCTTGTGTTTTGTAGCCTCTCCTGCAGGGAGGTTTGTGTCTGGGCTCCCACAGACTCCCCGTCACTGTGTCTCTCGCACAGTAATACACGGCCGTGTCCTCGGCTCTCAGGCTGCTCATTTGCAGGAACAGCGTGTTCTTGGCATTGTCTCTGGAGATGGTGAATCGGCCCTTCACAGAGTTTGCATAGTATGTGCTACTTCCATCAGTATTGATTTGAGCAACCCACTCCAGCCCCTTCCCTGGAGCCTGGCGGACCCAGCTCATATAGTAGCTACTGAAGGTGAATCCAGAGGCCACACAGGAGAGTCTCAGAGACCCCCCAGGCCGCACCAGGCCTCCTCCAGACTCCACCAGCTGCACCTCACACTGGACACCTGCAAACACAAGGATGTCAGGTCAGGAAACTGTCACTCACCCACTGTGTCTCTCAGTCATATTCACTCAAATACTCAGTGTCTCTCTTTCTCCATAAATTACCTCTTAAAATAGCAACAAGAAAAATCCAGCTGAGCCCAAACTCCATGGTGCGTGGCTTGCGTTTTGTCCTGGGGCTTGGGGCCACCTGGTAATCCTGGAATGAACTCCTGTCCCACAACTGCAGGGTTGGAGCTGGGCTGCTTTTCATGAGCTGAGAGGTCCTATTTGCATGTCCTCCTACTATATAAGGAGCTCTGCTATTGGAGACCCGCAGAGAGGTCTGTGCCTCAGTTCAGGTGTGAGTGTCCTGGGGAGGGTGGTCATGATAGCATTTCAAAAATCAAACACAGAATTCAAAGCTGGCCTGAGGCATGTTCAGGAGACCACATATGGTGACAAAGAGCCCAACTTCAAGGTCTGAGTGTACCTCAGCAGCCCCCACTAGTCCCCTGAACCTGATCCAGGACAGAGCAGGTCTTGCCCTGTGAGGTTTTGACCCTGTTTCTGAATAAGGTTGTGAATGGGTGTCTGGATCTAGTGATACCTACACCCCAGGGCAGGTGACCAGGCTATCCTTTGGAGAAAGGACCCAGGCTCAGATCTTGTAAGAGAGAACTCAGTGTACTCAGTGATGTTGGTTCCTATGGCCCTGAGAGTCTCTGACTTCCCCACCTTCAAGGACACTAACCAGACCTGAGTGTTGAGAAGATGTTTTTCTATCAGGGGCTCAGAGATGCTGAGAAGCTAGAGATTCATGAAGGTGATGAAGAAACTCCTAGTTTACAACAACCAGATGAGGGCCTTTACAGAGGTTCTCTGTCCATAAAATGTAAAGGAAAATGTTAGAGAAGATAATGGAAGAGAAAAATTAGTGAATCATCTTACCAGTGATCAGTAAATTTGGATGTGGTTGTTTGAACTATACTTGGTGCCTGTGACTTCTATATGGGAAAAGGGCACTGTCAGGTTTGGTCAATTTAGAAACCTTGGGATCCAAAGATCCTCTAGGGTAACCTGGGTGGGTCCTAACATGATAAGTGTCTATATTAGTAGGAGGCAGAGGGAGATGGGACTCAAAGAGAAAGAAAGTGACATGACCAGTAATGTCAGGTGACCTGTTCTTGATTGTATAAAAGGAGGGAGAGGCCATAGGACAAGGAATGCAGTTCTAGCATCTGGAAAAGACAAGGAAGCAGACTCCCCTGTCAGAGTTTGTTCAGGCTGCTATAACAGTGCCAGGGACTAGGAGCTGATAAACAACAAACATTTACATCACACACACCCGGAGGCTGGAAGTCCACAGTCCAGGTGCCAGTGTAACAGGAAATAAAACTTTATACTACTCTGACTTAGCATGAAATGGAATTGCAATAAGGTGTACTAACCAACTGATTAAAATAAGAACTTAAGCCCTGGGTGGTGTGGCTCACTGGATTGAGCACCTGCCTGTGAAACAAAGGGTCACTCATTCGATTGCCAGTCAGGGCACATGCCTGGGTTGAGGCCAGGTGCCCAGCTGGGGGCATGCAAGAGGCAAACACACATTGATGTTTCTCTCCCTCCCTTTCTCCCTTTTCTTCTCTCTCTCTAAAAATATTTAAGTGAAATTTTAATTTAAAAAACAACTGAAAATAAAATAAGAACTTAGTCAACTGTCAGTTTCTTTGTGAGCATATTACAAGCGCCAGCACTTCCGGTCCTGCCTGTACAACAATGGCCCTGACCACGATTTTCCATGATGCAGGTCACTCAGCTGCAGGAACATGGCTGGCACAGACCAGCTCCAGGGTGCTGACATTCAAGGTCCATATCGGGACCAGCAAGGACCGTGCCTGCACGTCCACAGACTCTCCCCATGATCTCTTTGTTCTCCTTGTCCCTCTCCCTCCTTGTAAACCCTCCTTCCGGCAGTGAGAGGGTAAGAAGGGGTTTGAGACAAGGCCTGCCTTTGGTTACAGTTTTTGTCAAACCTGATAATGCAGAGTGGACCCACGCTAAGGCCTGGATGGACCGAGCTGAGGTCTCAGCTACTTGGGGCAGGCTGTCCCCATGGTAGGGATTACAGGAATTTCCCTGTGATTGCCAAGGTTTCTTTATCTCGGCAATCCTTCCCATTTTCCCCCTAAAAGCATCAGCTGACTTTAAATGCTTTGCTGATGAAAGGAAATGGGACTCTTGAGATTTGAAGGACTTCAAACAGGGTAAGGTCCCTGGTGTGCCTGACCATGAGCCCCCGGCCCTACCAGGTCTTCAGTATAAATTTGGTGTTCTGGTTATGGATGTCTGGGTTTGGAATATTTGTTCTCTTTGAAAGTTCTCATCTCTTCTGTTTGGGGCTCTGTGAGAGCTATAATCTGTCCAAAATTAAACTTTGACCAGAGCAGCTCTCTGCTTGCTTTCTTATGTTTTAAGGACTTGGCTTGGTCTTTGATGCTTTGTTCACCCAGAGAATTTTCTTTCACTGTCATCTGTGCGTTGTTACATTTGAAACTTGTGAAGGCATTTGTGCTAATGTCCCAGCCCCTCCAATAGAGGGTTTAGTGTGAGAGAACTCATTCGTTTGAGGTTTTTTGGTTTTTTTTTTTTTGCTTTAGATGTTATTTTATTTCTCTTTGGAAATGGGCAGCTGGGTCTGGACCCATCATTAGGTCACATTTTAGATGACTGGTCAACTTCCATTTCAAAGTCAATGACTAATAAGAATTACTTTGCCAAAGTTCTGATAAATTAAATAATATCTCTTTAGTGCAAGCTTTCATGTTGTTACATCATAAATTATCTTCTCAGAAGAATTTAAATTGATAATTCAAAGAAGGGAAAAGGTCTCATTTCCCTCCCAGATTGTAAATTCAGAAATAAGAAAAATGAGGTGATAAGTCCTTTAAAAACTGTGAATCTTTCTCCTGGAGGGTTAGCAGCTGTGGTCGTCCTGGGAACAAGGGGAAAGTTAATGCCACCCCCAAACTCTGTGTGGGTGCAAAAGCAGCAGGGGTGACTGCTTCATTTCAATGCGAAGAGAAGAAATGGCTCTTTTTAAGTCAAGCCACTCTCCACCCAGGCCTGATATCTCCCCCAACTCTCCTCCAGCCTCATTACAGTTGTCAAAGGCAAATGAAAAACAGGAAGTCTTATCTTCACTACTATTATCAATAACATTGTTTGTATGTATGGTAAAAGAGATCTAAAATATTATTTTTCAGGATCATGTGGTCTGGAAAAAAATTGATATTAAGGCTGGTTTAAATGTAATTGATATACTTTTAGTTATTAACATAAAATATCTGTTTGTTTTGCCTAGGTGTGCAGGAATGAATTCATGTTATTTATTTCTGTTACAGAATTTGTCCAAAAAATGGCTTGGGTAATAGTTGACTTTAAAATTTCATTAAGTTGTTAAGAACTAATAAATCCATGTAACTAAAATAAAATTTGTGAAAAGTCTTTGATATAGATACATGCATATAAGCAGTTTTCCAAAGTCTTTGGTGACTTGGAACTTTGGAGTTTTGCTAGGTTAAATGGTGAAAATTATTAAATATCTAGATATTTTGAAGTAACACCTGACTACAATATTAATTATCTGAGTTTGCCTACTTTGGCTTCTTAAGGCAGAGAAACTAGAAAGTAGATTTGGATCTGTTAATGAATATATCTTGTACTTTATTTTAAATGTTTCTTAAAAATATGAAAATTGGTCAATGGGAAAACATGTTTCTAAAATTTATGAAATGTTCATAAAAGTATCAATGTGAAGAATGCTAATTACTTACTTTTGGTTGTCATGAAAAATCAAGGTTTCTAAGAATTAAGAATTCTAATTAAGTTGGAAATAAATTGTACAGTTTGATCATATAAGGCATATGGTATTAAAACACTTGGTGAAGAAAAAGAACATTCTTTCTAAAGTTGGATATCTCCTAATGAATTTTTAAAAGCAAACAAAAAGGCACTGTGTACATTGCGGAAAGACTGTGCACTTCACAGAGTCTATTCAAATTAAAGAAGGTTTGAGGAAAATGATCTAAAGTGGAAACTATATAATTAAGATGAATAATTAATTTAATTAGGTAAATTAATTTAAATATTAAAAGTAGGCTAAAACAGAATGTTTCATTCTTCTTCAGTCTGCTAAAAAAGAAATGTCTTTTCCTTTTAGTCTAGAAAAAATTGTTTATTTAAAAAAATAGTTATGTGTTAGATTATGTTAAATTGGTACTTGATTATTTAAAAACCTAAATTTTTATTTTAAGAACTAAAGTTTTGCTAACCTGTATTTTCTATTTGATACCTTAATTGTCACTTTGTGTAAATAAATATCCAATAATTTAATATTGTTTCATAATAATATTTTGGTCAAATGAGTTTGACAAATTTCCCAGGGTTCATTTTTTTAAGAGATTTTCTCAATCTAAAATTGCTCTGGGTCATTCCAATGGTTTCCTGAAATGCCACGTGGATTTGTTCTTTATTTTTATGAAGAAGAAATCTTAAACCAATTAGGCCTATCTGATGTTCTTATAGTACATGGGAAGCTTTGTCAAATAATAAAATAATAAATATATTCTATTTATACACACATATTTTTGTACTTAAAATGGATGTTCAGAGATTATACAAAAGTCTCCAAGAGTCTACAAAGTTCTGATATAATTTCATTTGTAATTTTAAGATATCTTAAAAGGTTGTTACAGAGAAGTGAATTCCTTTATCAATTGCAGTATAATCAGATCGATTACTATGTCATTTTGTTGCTTCTTATTTTTTTGTTATTTAGGGACAGTAATTGTTTGATCCTGATACATTTACTCATATTTCTCATCTTCAGAGAGAGCGATGGAAAGGTCTATGACTTACTGTAAATTCTGTATTTCTGAGAATAAATTTTCAGATCATATTTTTGAACAAGATAAAGATTACTAGAACTTGATGGAATAACTAGATTTATAGAAATACTGACAAATAACCAGCACAGAAAAAAGTGATTATAGGACAGAATAAACTGAAAATGATAGTAGTTATAAAACTTTTGTTCAAAATATTGCTAATTTTTAATCCTTTTGTTTTTCAGACATGAGAAATATTGGGCAATCACATCACAAATTATATAAATGTCTGACTACTCTGCTGTAGGTTAGAAGCTCCTATAAAATAATAAGAATGTCAACTGAAATTGAAAAAGAAAAAAAGTGAATTAACACAAGTACCAGCGAGGTTAAGGCAAAGGTGTGGGGCTGAGTGTGACCTGCAAGGGACATGGCTGAATCCAGGAATGTGCTCACATGTTGCATCTCTACTGGAAAGTTTCAGAATATCCTGTAGATTTCTTAGAGAAACCCATTGAGAACCACCACCTTATAGTATTCGCTGGTGATTCAAATCTCAGTGAACAAACTGGAGGCTGCTACCAGGACTCACTTTAATAATCTGACTTGCTGATGGGCCTTTCCTGTTCCTCCCAGAGCTGTCAGCGCTGTGTGTCATAAATGCTCCATGTCCCCTTGGTGTGTGAGTTTGTTGTCAGTCTGGACATTGACACCAAGCTCTCCTGGGTCCCTCTGCCCTGTGTCATGTCATCTATGCTTGGTGCTGTGAGCATGATGCCAAGTCAAGGACCATCACAACTGGGGTCGTTCTCCTCTGGCATTGGGTTCATAAGCCTCTGGTGCCTGCTGGCCACATGCCCTTACCCTGTTGCTGCCTGGCTTGGACACTGAGCTGTGTGGGGCTGGGCCACATGATTTGGTCCAGCAGAGCCTCAGCCTTTTAATCACATGAGAATGTTTCTTCCTTTACAACAGACTTTTCTAACTCAGAGCCCTAAGAGGTGAGCACAGAATCAGGAATCCAGACAGCTTCCCTGAAGGAAACTTACAGGAAGCACTAACCAGACAGGAAACCAGCCCAAACCTCCAACTGCACCTGCTCCTGGGATGCGCCTTGTGTCCAGGGACCCTGAACAGCCCAAGGGGGTTGCAGCACCTCCCACAGGTGGGTTTGTGTCTGGGCTCAGGCTGACTCCTCCTCACTGTGTTTCTTACACAGTAATACACGGCCGTGTCCTCGGCTCTCAGGCTGCTCAGCTCCATGTAGGATGTGCTCATGGACTTGTCTGCAGTCATGATGAATCTGCCATGGAATTTCTGTGTGTAGTTTGTGAACCACTGTTAAAGTTAACACACCCAATCCACTCAAAACTTTGTCCAGGGTCTGTCACACCCATTACTTCCAGTAACCTGTAAAGGTGTATCCAGAAGCCTTGCAGGAGACCTTCACTGAGGCCCCAGGCTTCCTCACCTCAGCCCCAGGCTGCAGCAGCTGCACCTCGGAGTGGACACCTGTGGGGAGGAGGCAGGAGTGGGTAGAAATGGCCCTTGACCTCTGTAGCACAGTGTGTGTCTGTGAGTGATGCTCTCTGGACACAGACAGGCCCACATTTAACCTAGTCTACCTCTTCTCATTTGCTTATTCATGAGGCAGAGTGTTGACTGCAGAAGACTTGACACCATCTGTGAGAAGGTAGAGGACACAAGGACAATGTTCAGTGGGAGACTCAAGGTCCAACCTAATCAGTATTGAAAAATGTGTGTCCCCTCCCAGGTCTCTGAGTTCTGTACTGACATAGCTCCTCCCACTGAGGGATGAGCCCCCACAGGGCATGCTCTTCATTATGAGCTCACATTCGAGTGACACACAGATAACCTGGACCAGTTCTGGGCTCTAATACCTGTATATCTTATTCTTACATCAGTGTGTCTCCAAAATGCTGCAGCTAGTGACATAAACCAATCTCTGCATTCAGGTCCTTACAATTTAGATATAAAGATATCATAGAACTGTCCCTATTTACCATGGTACTCATGTCTTATTAAGTTTAATAAATACTCTGATAGAATAGGATATTGCAGTCACTTATTGTCCAACTCTTATTTTAGATGTTTTAATAAAAAGTGGAAGACACAGACCCTCCCGAGAAATCCCACCACAGCTCCCACTGCACCTGCTCATGGGCAGCAGCCCTGAGCTTGTGGGTCATCCGTGCCTCCTGCTGCCCCACCTGTACCCTGAAGAGGGGAGGAGTTCTTTCTGAGCTCATAGGACATGACCTCTCAACATCTTTAGTCCAGGATTAAAGGCTGTGCCTTGACTTCAGGACAATCCCTCAGAGAAATCATGTGCTTTAACATCTGGGACACTGAGAACTGGCCTAGCTACACCCCAGTGACTGCAGGAATCCCCCAGCCAGGGCTCTGGGAAACCTCTTGGGAACCCCTTCCCTGGAGCTGCCAGGAGCAGTGACTCAGCCGACACAACTGAGTCCTGAAGCTCCCAGGGACTTTGGGGGCTCTGCTGTCTCAGATACCTCTGCTTGCAGGTCACATCTGAGTATCCCTGCATGTGGCCCTTAATGTAACTGCACTTCTACTGCTCAATGAATATCACACACACACACACACACACACACACACACACACACACACACACACACGCACACACACACACGTGCGCATGCAATGTGATGATGTTCATGGTAATAAATTTCAGATCTCACTTCTCTCCACTTCCCAGCACATGGGAAGGGCCCTCACACTGAGGGCAACTGAGTGAGTGCACTGCTCTGATAAGAGAACAAAAGCAAACATGATTGATTTGAACACTAAAGAGTTCCCAACCTTGTGTTTTTCTGTTCTCCCAGCATCTGTTCTCCCAGCATCTGGAACCTACAGAGGTTGCCTTGTGGAGGGTCTTGGCAAGGGTCACACCAAGGGGACTCTTGTCCATTCTGTGTTGCCAAAACAGACCCAACATGTGGAAGGTCACACTGACCTAGAGCCCACAGGTCCCCATTCTCAGTGGGCACAGCCAGGAGACAAGCGGGCAGGACCATAGGGAAGACTGGGTGTGCCTCTCCCCAGGAGCAGAAGCACGTGTTGATTAAGGAAGAAGGACCCAGAAAAGTGGTCCTTCCTGGTCAGAGTCTCTGCGGTACAATGACTAGGTTGTTTCAGAGACACTCACCCTGGGGGGCTGTCACCAGGCACAGGAGGAGACCCAGCAGTTTCATCTTCTTCTAGAGCACAGCTGTGCCTTCCCCAGAGACCTCAACCCTGTGCAAGGAGAGAGCTGGGAGCCCTGCAGCCCAGGAGAGGATTTAACCTGGAGCTGGGGGAGAAATTTGCATGTGGGCAGCCTTTTCTGTATAAGGAAAGAGGGACTGAGGTCAGGCACTCTGGTCATTCTAGGACCTCTGTGGGGACAGTTCTTTTCTTGCACTCACTCATCATGCATGTCTGGAATAACGGTTCACCTGGTTTATGAGACTCATTGTAATTAGATCAAAGAGAGCCTCTTCTTTCTGAGCATAAGAAGCAACAGTGGACTAGCTGAGTAGATGTCATTTTTAAAATCTCATGGATCTTTGGAAAAATATTAAAAATTTTATTAACATTTTTTCATACAGTTCTTAAATTCCAGAAGTCTGGTATATCCATGATTTACACATTTCACATTATAATTTAATATTCAAATAATGTCTAGTTTGGTGTATAAAATAAAAAAATAAAGTACAGCCATATTCATTGTCATTTTTTATAATGTCATTTTAATCTGAGTAATTCACTCCAAGCACAGATAGTTGGGACATTCTTGATGCTTGATATTGGAAGTTTTGTGATTGTGGCTACAGTTCCCTGTGCAAACTCTTCCCCTGTGCAAGCACTGGACACATTGCAGATTTCAAATTAAACACATCAGAAATAATCATGTTTTCCGTGGAACAAAGATTATCAATGGAAATAGTAAGTGTAAATATTTATAATTCAGTATCTTCAACTGTAGAAATGTTCTTTGCAGCAGAACTCTTTTCTCAATGTATAATAATATCCTCACTGACGTTGGACTTCAGAGGGAGGGAAATGAAGAGAATTTCTAGCATAGATTTGCTCACAGGAAAGGGAGCTTATTCTCTGACAAGAAACCTTCACTCCCAGCCTCCCTCTGCCCTGTTCCTGGGGATGGTCACTGTGGCCTGCGTGTTTTGGACTGTCCCACACAACATATAATATCTTAATGTATAATAAACACTTTCTTCCATCAGACATATGAGTTACAAATATATCCTTCCTGTCTACACTTGTGTTTTAACTACCTTAATAAAATTTTTGGTGTTTTTCTAGGATAGATAGTTTCATTTTACTAGAGTACAATGCATCCCTGTTTTATTTAATGTATTTTCTTGGGTGTTTTTACAACAATCTCCTTAGAAATTGATCTGCCTCTGTTGTCCACATTCATTGGTTACAGCAGCCATAGGAACTAGAACAGGCTCTCATACCAGGAGCATTGCTGCTGGAAAATTACCCATAAATCTAGAAGTGACTTGGTAGTGGGTAGGGGAAGGAAGCTGGACTGCTTTTGAGTCACATGACATAATTATGTCTCATATTCATGGATAGAGTGTTACTAGAAATATGGATGTAAAGGCTCGTTCAATGAGGACCCACAGGTGTTTACAGAGCATTATAAAGACAGATTACATAACCTTAGACAATATCAATATAGTGATGGACAGAAGTTCTTTAGAAATAGAAATGTTTAAGATTCTGCAGGTAGAGTTCAAGGGAAATAAGGAACATGTCACTGCAAATGAGTGTAAGGGGGATTCCTTGTTACCCACATTCACATTTTCACAGCGTCTCTGTTATATAAGGTAACAAGGTCTCAGGTCCAGGGCAGTAGGGGGTGGAGAGCTTTGAGGTCATGACTCATCTGCTCACACAAAGACTGACCCAAGCTGCATAATTCACTGGGGCTCCATTTATGAAATCTCTCAACACTTACAAGGAAAAGGGGACACCCATGACTGGACAACACATGAGGATGTGACTGTATGAGCAGCCACAGTGTCATTACACCAACACTCCTGATGCAGTACATCATCACCATCACCACCATCATCATCATCATCATCATCATCATTAACTCACTCATAATTGTTCTTATTTTCTATAGACATTATTGTTGTCCCCACATAATGACTCTTTATCAAGTTTATAATCATTGTTGTGGTTAAGTGGAATAGGTAGTCATAGTCCATTTTATTTTACTATTTATCTGCCACATATGGAAACTCTGATAAGAAAGGCTGTGTCTCCTCTTTAGATGCCATTGGGACATTGAAACCAAACAAACCTTGTAATCAGAATTCCCCTCCCCACCACCTAAACAAAATGAAAGCTTTGAGACAGTCTCATTTTCAGGCTCTATCAAAGCAAGTCTGACTTGATCAAGGGCCTTTCCTCTTCCTCCCAGATTTTTCAACTATGGGTGTGATAAGCCTTCATGGCCCCTTGTGGAGTGTGTTTGTCATCAGCATGCACATCCACACCAAGCTGTCATGGGTCCCTCTTCCTCTGTGTGGTGGCACCTACAGTAGGTGCTGTGAGCATAATGCCAAGTCTATGACCTTCACCACCAAGGATCTCTCTCCTCTGCAGTTGGGCTCATTAGCCTCTGTTTCCTATTGCCCAGCATGCACGTGTCCTGTTAGTGGCCAGTGTGAATACTCAGAAATGTGGACTGGAATACACTGTTGGGTTCAGCAGAGCCTCTATTTGATTCATCTGATGTGGCCCAGAAAGACTGATGATTCAGTGGAAGAGGACACAACAGTGTTTGAAAGAGTATCTGCCTTTTGTCCACGTGAGAATGTTATGTTTCTTGACAACACACTTTTCTAACTCAGAGACTTCAGAGGTGAGTGCAGATTCAGGAATCCAGACAGGTAATCAGCCCAAACCTGCACGTGCTCCTGTGATGGTGCGTGTGTTCAGGGACCCTGAGCGCCCCCTGGTGGTTTCAGCTTCTCCTGCAGGAGGTTTGTGTCTGGGCTCAGGCTGACTCCCCGTCACTGTGTCTCTCGCACAGTAATACACGGCCGTGTCCTCGGCTCTCAGGCTGCTCATTTGCAGGAACAGCGTGTTCTTGGCGTTGTCTCTGGAGATGGTGAATCTGCCCTTCACAGAGTCTGGATAGTATTTCTGACTTCCATCATACCATATAACTGCCACCCACTCCAGCCCCTTCCCTGGAGCCTGACGGACCCAGTGCATATGGTAGCTACTGAAGGTGAATCCAGAGGCCACACAGGAGAGTCTCAGAGACCCCCCAGGCCGCACCAGGCCTCCTCCAGACTCCACCAGCTGCACCTCACACTGGACACCTGCAAGCACAAAGATGTCAGGTCAGGAAACTGTCACTCATCCGCTTTGTCTCTCCATCATATCCACTCACATACTCAGTGTCTCTCATTCTCCATAAATTACCTCTTAAAATTGCAACAAGGAAAAGCCAGCTGAGCCCAGACTCCATGGTGGGAGAGGAGGGGTCTGTGTTCTGTCCTGACCAGGCACTAGGAACACCTTGGAGTCCTGGGCTGGGCTCCTCTCCCAGAGTGGCTAAGGCAGGGCTGGGCTGCTTTTTATGAGCAGAGGGGCCCTATTTGCATGTTCTACTACTATATAGGGAGCTCTGGGGTGAACAGTCACATAAAGGACATGATCCCAGAGTGTGACTTGTCCAAAGGTGCATATCTGTTAAGAATTACTTCCCAATTTTGAACAGTTTGGCTCAGTTGGTTGGGGGTTTAATCCCAGGTCTCGGCACATATGATTTCTGGTCTAGATATGTATGGGAGGCAATCAATTGGTGTTCTTTCTATCTCTCTATTCCTTTCTCTCTAAAAGCAATGACCAAAATGTCCTCTGGTGATTACCAAAAAATAAAAATATAAAAAATAAAATAATTACTTTCTACATTTGGCCCTGTGCCCGCCCCACTGACCCAACTACTCCAGGAGATGGGTACATGACCTAGGAGAATATATTGACACAAATGGAGAAGGATTTCCAATGAGGGATGCCTTTGAAAGTCTCCAGTATTAAACACACTAAGAGAATTCAACCTTCATGATCAGAGCAAAAGTAACAGTGCAGGAGGTTTATGTTCAGAAGATGAGAAATTTCATCTGGCACCATTTGCACTACAAGAGATCAGAGTATGAACTAGAACAGAGTGGGACCCTAGAGCACATGGACCCAGTGTTGGAGGAGGTGGGGTGTCTGAGTGGATCATTGGGAGACAGAAGCATGAACCCTACAGAGAAGCAGACCATGCTCCTTCAGGGAAGTTTGTTGCTGAATGTGCGGCAGCCTCACTGACCTCACATTTTTTTTTTATTCTCTAGAATTGGCATCCCCAAACCTAGGCCACAGATTAGTACCAGTCATTGTCTGTTAGGAACCAGGCCCCACAGCAGGAGGCGAGCTTCAGTGTAAGGCACTTCAATCATCCTGTAACAGTCCCTCCCACCCCAGTCCCCGAAAAAATTGCCTTCCATGAAAATGGTTCCTGTTACCAAAAGGTTGGGGACCACTGCTCTAGACTCAGTGGTAACATCAGGGTCAAACATTGTGAACTCAGAAGAATCTCAGTCATGGTGAGATCTACTCAGGTAAAACTGTAGGTAAAGACTGGGGAACAAGTATGGTTTAATTATAAAAATTTTTTATTGAAAACCTTGATATCAATCATTAATATGAGATAACAGATATAAACATTTTTACTGATATGAAGAGCGTTATTTTTCTTTATCCATTGATTAATCAGAATGAATTAATCATGCAAATCACCTTTTGTTACTTGAGCTGATGGATCTACATTTTATTAAACTGTTCAACATTGGTGGTTCAGCCATATGTTCACCATCATTATCTGTGTCTACGTGGATGTGTGATGTAGTTGTAATCTCGGAGCAGGACGGGGGGGCTATGCTTCGGCCCCTTGGTCCATCAATGTAGTTTCAGAAGGACCATCTCCTCTCTCACACAGTCCCTATTCATGTCTTTATGGGACATGTGGGAGTCTGCACCATGACCACACATGATGAGTGTCCACTGAACTTGAATCCAATGCACTGAGTGCATCAATGTGCAAATGAGAAAAGAACCTCCATGCACAGGGATGAGTTACCATGGATGATAAATGAACCTTGTCTGAGCTGACACACATTCCAGATTGTCACTTAGTTATGTTGTGATTTTTTGCATTCTTTAATCAGCCAAATTTGTCTCTATTTTTCTTGAAATAGCCACACATAATATGTGGAGTCATGCAGATAAGAACATTACCCATGTTCCAGGTGAGATCCGCACACCCGTGTGGTACATCTTACACAGATATGTGTTGTGACTAAATTCCAATATTTGGCTCACAATTGTTCACTCTCCATCAGGGGAAATTCAGTGCAAACCTTCAATTCATTAGAGACTGTCAGGGAGAACCTCAGCTTGATATTGTTTTTGATGGATCCACATCAATATTAAACTAGGAGACGGTAACCATGACATTGTATAATAATGACATTTTCCATCAGCATCCATTTCTCCATCTGATATAAAATCAGCCCAGGCATCAGAAGGCCCTGCAGTTCCTTGGCTTCTCTGTCATGATGAGAGCAGAAAAGCCACAGAGGTCTGGGGAACATGTGTGATTTGGGATTTTTGAAAACAATCTGAGCTCTCGTATCTCCTGGAAACCCCATAACATGAACAGGTCTGGAAGTCTGGAAGCAAATGCCCACCCTGGAGACTGGAATAATGTGAGGGTGGAAGCCAGTAAAAAAGCATAGAGAATGGAAGCTAAAAAATGCTCAAATTACTCATATGCCAAGTGAGCCACCCTAATTTGGGTTATTATCTTATCTGAACCCTCAAAGAATAAAGCTACATAGGAATCCAAAGCAGTTATTATGAAATACTCATGTTTGACCTATAACTGTAAGTAAAATAAAATGGAAAACTTTACAGGTGTCTACCTCACTCAGATATTTGATGTCCCAACAGAGTTGCTTGTTGGATTGGGATAATTTCAAATGGATCTTGTTAACTTTCCTTATGAAACTGCATACATGGGATAGATGCACTGGTTTTATCTTCAATCAGCCCTGATGTGGAAACTTCCAGAGACAGTGGAAGTTGTTTCCTGCCCCTGTGTTACAGAAACAGTAAATCCTGGGCCAGCTGGGAAGGTGAGACCTGACCCAGGACCAGTCCTCAAGGACCTTTTGAACAATTTAGATGGTTTCATCCAGCCTCACCGACCATGGGGCATGAATATGTTGTATTTATTGTGCTTGGGATTCTGTGATGCCTGGAGGTCATTCCCTGACAGATGCTGTTGGAAGTTGCATCCCCCTTGCATGTGCAGTGATGGAGGTGCTCACTTCACAACATCGTCACAGACCAGCGCTGTGCCTTGTGGGCAGGACTCCTTCACCTCAGGATTACCACCACCCACAATCTCTGTAGAGACTGAAAAAGGGCATTTTCTATAAAATTTATTTAAGTTTCAGAAACCCTGAACTGTCATGTCCACAGCTCCTCTGACTAGCATTGGTGACTCATCTTCATCCCCCCCGGACACATCAGTCATCCCATCTGACAGGGGAGTGGAAGAGCCTTGCAGTCAGCAACTTCACTCACAACTGGCCTCTGCCTGCTGCATTCAGACAGGACTCATGATTGAAATGATTTATATTTTATACCTCTCATGTCACCCACAGATTAGAGGTGCCTTTCCAGTCAATTTTTCCAACAGGCTTTGTGGTCTCCAATCAATTATTTCTATCTATTGTGGGGAACATGGCGGAAAACTTGCTCTTGAACTTTATTGGATGGAAACTTAAGAGATGTTTCAACAGCAAATACAGCAAACTCCATGGATTTCATCTTTGTGTTTAGTATTCCATCCAAGGAATCAATGTGTCTAATTGGAAGGTTAGTTTAATAGGGCTCCTTAAATTGATGGTCTTCATAGACCCTGGGGAAGCATTTTAACTTTGAAAGCAGTAAGCTGAGGCAAAGTTTCCAAATTGATGACCTTGGATAGAAAAGAGGTTTTATCTAAAACATGGGACCAAGACCCCTGTCTAACTCTTATTATTGTTATAATCATCCTCATAATCTTTATCTTCATCTTCAATCTCATTTGCTTCCTTATAATATTGCTTTTCATTTACTCTGGACATGGTGGTTCTTCATATGTAAAGACAATTTATATAATTTTTTGCTCACTTTTATAGCAGTTAAGTGAAATAGGCAGTCAGATTCTATTTTATTTTACTCTTGGTCAGAAAGGAAGACTCATTCCTATCTCTTCTCCATCTTCCCAACCAGGGAAATCTGATAACAAAGGCTGGGTCTCTCTTTTAGATGCCACTGGGAGATTAAAACCACAAAAGCCCCTGTAAGCTGAATTCCCCTCCCCCAGAACGTCAACAAAGTAAATACCCTGAGCCAGTCTCTTTTCCTAGCTCTACAAAAACCCATCTATCTTGCTGAAGGCTCTTTCCTGTTCCTCCCAGAGATTTCTGCTATGTGGTTGATAAACATCCATGTCCCCTTGGCTTGTGTGTTTTTCACCTGCCTGGACATACACACAAACTGTCATGGGTCCTTCTTCCTCTGTGAGGTGTCACCTACACTTGGTGCTGTGTGCATGATGCCAGCCAGTGACTGTCACTAATGGTGGTCTTTGTTCTCTTTCTTTGGGTTCATGTGCCTCTGGTGTCCAATACCCAGTATGCAAGTGTCCTGCTGGGCTGCACTGTTGAGTCCAGTAGAGCCTTCAGTTAAATTAATCTGACATGGGTCAGAAGGTATGGTGATTCATTGGAATTAGGCACACTAGTGTCTAAAAGAGGCTACCTTTTTTCCACGTGAGAATGTAGTTTTCCTTTACAACTGAATTTTCTAACCCAGGGATTTCAGAAGTGAGAAGAGAAGCAGGAATCCAGGGAGTTTCCCTGAGGAAACTGTTACATGAAGAGGAAACTGCACAAGAAACCAGCCCAAACTTCCACCTGCACCTGCTCCTGGGATGGTCCTTGTGCTCAGAGGGTCAGCGCGCCCCCTGGTGGTCGCAGCCCCTCCTGCAGGGAGGTTTGTGTCTGGGCTCCGGCTGACTCCCCCTCACTGTGTCTCTCGCACAGTAATACACGGCCGTGTCCTCGGCTCCCAGACTGCTCAGCTCCATGTATGCTGTGCTCGTGGACGTGTCTGCGGTGATGGTGACTCTGCCCTGGAACTTCTGTGCGTAGTTTGTGTTACCATTGCTAGGGTAAACATACCCAATCCACTCAAGCACTTGTCCTGGGGCCTGTCGCACCCAGTGCATGGTGTAGTCTGTGAAGGTGTACCCAGAAGCCTTGCAGGAGACCTTCACCGAGGCCCCAGGCCTCCTCACCTCAGCCCCTGGCTGCACCAGCTGCACCTCGGAGTGGACACCTGTGGGGAGGAGGCAGGAGTGGGTGGAAATCCCCCTTGACATCCCTGGTCCCCTCCTCAACCCGGGGACTGGGGACCCCCTTACCTGTAGCCACTGCCACCAGGAAGAGGGCTCTCCAGCTCCAGTCCATGGTGAGGGGCTGTGCCGTCAGGACCTCTGTAGGGGAGGGTGTGGCCGAGGGTGATGCTCTCAGGGCACAGACAGACCCACATTTAACCCAGTCTACCCCTTCTCATTTGCATATTCATGAGGCAGAGTGTTTCATAACTGAAGACTTGACCCCATCTGAGGAAAGATAGAGGACACAGGGACCCTGCTCACAGGACTTAGGGAGTCAACTCCTAATCAGTGTTGTAGGATATGTGTCCCTCACAGGTCACTAAGCTCTGTGATGACACAGCTTCTCATTATGGCATGCTCCTCATTATGATCACACCTTTGAGTGACACAGAGACCATCTGGAATATCTTATCCTGGGATCAGTGTGTCTCCAAAATGCTGCACCTAGTCAGTTACTAAACCATCACTGCCCCTAGCTTCTTACAACTCACATATAAAGATGTCTTATAAACACCGCCATTTGACAGTGATATTCTTGCCCCATCAAGTTTGGTAAATTCTCTGATAGAATATGATATTTCTAGCCACGTTTTGTACAAACCTTATTTTAGATGTTTTCATGAAAAGAGAAAGACCCAACCCTCAGAGTAAATCCCTTCTCAGATCCCTCCAGAGCTGCTCACAGGGAAGCAGCCCTGAGCTTGTGGGTCTGGCAGGCACCCTGCTGCCCAGCCTGCACCCTGCACTGGAGGCTCACACCTGGGCTCACAGGGAATGGACTGCTCAGCCTCTCAACTCCAGAATTAAAGGCTACACCCTGACTTCAGTTTGCTGCCTCAGGGATAGCATGTGCTTTGACATCTCTAGACACTGAGAAATGACCTAACTAAACCCAGGTGACTCTGCAAAGACACTCCTCCCCAAGCCAGGGCTCTGTGAAGCCACTAGGAAGCCCCTTCCCTGGAGCTGCCAGATGCACTGACACAGCCAACACCCCAGAGTCCAGAAGCTCTTGGGGGCATAGAGGAACATCTGTCTTCAAGTTCCTCTGCTTGCAGGTCCCATTGAGTATCCCTGCATGTGGTCCTAAACTCAGTGCACTTCTACTGCTCAATGGGTCTCTGTCTCTGTCATCTCTGTCTCTGTCTCTGTCTCTGTCTCTCTCTCTCTCTCTCTCTCTCTCTCTCTCTCTCTCTCACACACACACACACACACACACACACACACACATGCACAGTGTTTATTTTAATCATAATAAACCCAGGTCTCTCTTATTTCCTTTTCCTACCACAACGGCATTGTGTCATGTCCTTTTTG
Organism: Furipterus horrens; assembly: GCF_987537825.1. NCBI lineage: Eukaryota > Metazoa > Chordata > Mammalia > Chiroptera > Furipteridae > Furipterus > Furipterus horrens. The sequence goes on from NW_028327185.1 coordinate 26,399,680, forward strand.
CAGATAATGACGCTGGAGTGTCCTCTCCAGTGAAACTGAAGCTACAGAGCCTGGGCAGGGTGATATGGAGGGTCTGCTGTTGCCCATGCAGCAGACCCCCCCTCTCTTCGCAGCTGAAGGGTCCAAGGGAAAGACAAAGTCAATACAGCTTGGCTTCAGGTGCGCCGCAGGAGTTGCCGGTGTTGACTACAATGTCAAACATGACACAATGCTCCATCAATCTCAACACATGGGAAGTTCAAGCAGACGGCCGCCTAGCCTGGAGACTCGCGGTCAGGCAAGGTACGTCACGCGCAGAGGCTGCGCGCAACGAGGAGGCGGCCCAGAAAAGATCGAGGCGGAAGCAGCGTCAACAGCAGCAACAACGGCCATCTGCCTTCACCTGTACCAAGTGCGGCAGGGATTGTCACTCCCGAATCGGACTGCACAGCCATTCTCGGCGGTGCAGATAGACTCTCAGGAAGCTACACCATCGTCTCTCGAGACGGACAGCTGCCGACGACGACGACCACAACGGCAAGATCACTACTCTCACCCAAACCGACCCATCTCGACAGAAGAACAAAAGGAAGCTAGACTGATATGATGACTGGAGAGGGCCCGCCCTTGAGGTTTCCTGGTCTCCCAGAACTTGGAACCAGCAGAGACCATGTTGAGATGGGCTCTTCCTTGCCATAGGTGGGTCCAACCCCAGAGACCCTTGAACAGTCAGTGTAGCCAACACTACCCAACATATTGGGGGGGGGGGGGTCCACACTGACATACAGCCCACAGGTCCCTTTCTCAGGGTTCACAGCCTAGAGCCCAGAGGGAAGGATCATGGAAACACTAGACAGGTGCCTCCCCAGGAGCAGAAGCAGGTGCTGAGCCAAGAATGGAGGACACAGGGAAGAGTCTGTGGACCAGCGTCAGTGTTATTTTCCACTAGGCACCTTGTGTCTTGAGTGCCCCCTGCAGCCCAGCCCTCCTGTCTCCTGCATGGAAGTTTGTGCCTGGACTCATGCTACTTCCCCTCACTGTGTCTCTCACAGTAATAAACGGTCATGTCCTCAGTGGTCACAGAGCTTAGCTGCAGGGGGAACTGGTTCTTGGATGTGTCTCTTGAAGCATCATTACATAGGCACCCTATTTATTCCAGCCCTATGGATGGGGGCTGGCACATCCCACTCTAGTAGTAACTGCTGGTGATGGAGAATCCAGAGACAGTGCAGGTGAGGGAGAGGGTCTGCGAGGGCTTCACCAGTCCTGGGCCCGACTCCTGCAGCTGGACCTGGGACAGGACACCTGGGGACAAAGTGCATCAGTCCCTGTCAGTCATGTGACTCACCACCATCCCATAGACCCGTGTCTGACATCTGAGATTCTCACCCTGGGCGGCTATCACCCGGCACGAAAGGAGACCCAGCAGTGTCATCTTCTTCTAGAGCCCAGCTCTGCCTTCCCCAGAGACCTCGGCCCCTTGTGAAGGGAGAGCTGGGAGCCCCCACAGCCCTGGGGAGGATTTACCCTGGATCTGGCAGAGAAATTTGCATGTGCGGGACTCTGATCCTGTAAGTGGGCAAAGACTGAGTAAGGGTCCCCTCTGGGCATCTCCTCTCTTGACCACATGCCCTGTCTGATCTGGTACAGGAGGACACATGGGTTTTGAGGTGCACTGTAAACAGATCCAAGGAAGTTCCCAGCTTTCTGGGTGTAAGAGGAAAGTCAGAATGTAATTGATTTTCTTGTAGATTTTATAAGGGGTTAGCTTTATATTTATACATGTCCCAAAACCTAGAGCATGATAATTTCCACAATTGGGATGAGTTTATAATCATAATGTTATGTTTAGTAATATGTTGATTTCAGTTTAGTTATAAATAAGGTCCCAACATATAGGACAGTTTTTCCCCAGACCCCATTCCCTTTAACTCAAACACTTATATGAGTGACTACAAAGCATGGGCAGGCTGGTCCCCTTCATCTTTGCTGCGTGGACCTTGCATTTGTGTCCAAGAATCTCTGTGCTAACTCTCCCTTGAGGCATCAAGGCCTACAGCAGAGACCCTCACAAATTACATCAGTCAGAAGCACAACTTTTATGAAGAAAAGAAAAACAAACCAGCCACTACACCTCTCTATGTAGCAGTGTTGCCCAAATATTGAAGAGATGATGCGGGCAGAGTCATGACATGTCCTCAGATTCTGGTAGGAATGGTACATTGTGGTCAGAGGCAGAGGAGAGGGGAGGGAGGGGCCTATCCACAGCTTTGCTCAGAGAGAAGGTCACTGTGACCCTCAAAGAAATTATCTCCATTTCCAGCCTCCCTGGGAGGGCTGGGCTCTGTGGCTAGAGGGTCCTGGGCTCCTGCATTACGTGAGAACTCCTTATATTCAGGAGATAATACTTTGCAGACATAGCAATTGAAAATATTTTCTGCAGTCTATGCTTGTTTTTCATTCCCTTAACAGGACCTCAGTGGGACAAATAATTTTAGTTTTAGCTAAATTTAATTCATCTCTGTCTTACCTCAACATTTCATCTCAAAATTCACCAGAGTGCTTACTCTCACACAGACTATACCCTGTGTTTCCCTAACATTTTGATGAGGAACGCTGAGGCCCTGTGGTTGGGGAGAGGAGTAGAGTGTTGGTTCACAACGGATGAGAGCCCCGCGCAGACAAGCTCGCTGCCTGACAGGTGCTCACAGACCAGCAGGTTTCCTCCAGAGGGAGGCCCCACAGGCTGCCCGTCTCTGTGATCGTAACAATGAATGCCAGACAGGATGAGCTGGTCAGCATCATTCCAATTTCAGGGACTTTTCAAGTTGTTATTACAAAAGATGAACATTTTGTCCAGAAATGATTTTAATCTGAAGCATCCCATGAAACATACCTGCCATTGTCAAATTCCATGACCATAGTTTCCTGTACAGTCACATGCACATAAAAGCTTTGTCATCAACAGTGCACATATCTGAGGGTGGTCCCATAAGATGCTAATGGGGCTAAAATATTCCTCTCACCTGGGGACATCATTGTTGTTGCCTTGTTATTATGCCTCCCGGTGCTCACAGGTGTGTTCACTGACGGTCATGCAAACCAACCTGCTGCACTGTCAGTCATGTAACAGCTCAGCCCCTATGGTCACAGTGCTGGCTGAACCCTCCAGGTGGGTGTATTTTATGAATTTCCTTATACCTGAGCACCTGCCTCCAAATTATAGGGAGGCTCAGAGATGCTGGTTTTTTGATGTTGAAAAGTTTATAACCCTTGCAGTCTTTATTACTGTTGTGTAGCAAACATGTATTATATCTTCTGTTTCAACTACTTTGTAAGATAAAGGTTTTAATTATATTCCTACATTTTGTAACTTTTGTGAATTTTCTTAAATGAATCATTCAAATCTGAAACTATTAAAATTTGGGTAGAAAACAAAGTATTGATTTTCTCTATCTGTGATTTTTGTTCAGCCCTAGTTCACATTGACCCCCTCTAAGGTCTCAAATACAATACCCTGTTTTATTGATCTGTGTCCATACCTCCAGTAATGACACTCAGTCTCTCAACTGTGGGTGTTGACACATCTACTCCAACTTGTACAAAGTCCTCAATTATATTTGAACACATGAAAGTGTGTGATGAGATAGATCTGGAGGTCCTTGAGAAAGGATGCAGGCAGAATCTGCATCTTTTTGTGGTTATCACCTTAAGTCCAAGTATGCACACACTTGTCTATGGGTCTAATCCTCTGTTACCAATAGAAATACAAGTCAAGTCATAGAACTTTGGGAGTCAAGAGATGCTGTGGACCTGGGTGTGGGGTCAAACATGTCTCACGGTTCTGTGCCTCACACTTTCCCCTCATCATCTAGTCATTTACAGAGATCCCCAGGGCCAGGAAGGAATGACTACCGTGGAGTGGAGGGAAGCACAGTCTACCCTTGGATGGGGCTGATGCTGACCTTGTTCTTGCTTCCTCACTCAGGAGGAGCCCACAGTCAATGCCAACCATGACTGAGTGCTGCACCCTCTCTGGAATGGTTAAATGAGATCCTGAGGGAGCCAAGAGAAGAAGTAAAACTGATTTGTGTGAGCAGAAGAGGGCAGGGCTCATATTCACAGTGGTAACATCTGGGTGATATTTGGAACATGTAAGTGAAGAGCCAATATTTCAGTTGAACATAGAAGATTTATACCCATTTTTATTTTTCTAACCTGTAAATAAAAACCTTTCATTTTTTTTCTTATACTCCAACAAAAATATTGTTAAATAATGTTGCTCTGGACTCTTCTTCATCCCTTCAGCTCTGCCAGGTGGGGTGAAGGCACAGTCCACCCCATCAGGGCTGTAGGAATTCTGACATGAAGGTTGAAGTGTGTAGTTCACTAGCCTTGCTTGGTTAGAGAAACCTGCTTCTAATGCCTGCAGGACCAGGCCAATGGCATCCTGTGGGAAAGAGAAGGTGAGATGATGTGGGGTCCTACCTACATGGGCCCCCCACGCCTCCTTCCCCAATGCTTTGGACAGTGGCAGAGTCTGTGTGGAGGAAACATTCTTATCCCCCTAGTGGTGAGTGTGAGCACATGCTCATGATTCCTGTACACCAACCCTCATGACTTATCTCCTAGTGTGCACACAACACGTGTTTCAACAGCTGGTGTCAATTCCTTTCACCAGGACTATAAAGATGGTATGGAACATGGTAAGTCCTTCTGAGGGGGTGGTTTTTGGTCATTGTTAGAAGCTATGGAAAGAAAAGTGTCCATTGACTGAGGAAATGTAAGTCAGCTCTCCCTGGCGGTGTCCAGTCTGCATTGAATTTTTTTTCTTTCTTTCTTTTTTAAATATGCTTTATTGATTATGCTGTTACAGTTGTCCCAATTTCTTTTCTCTTTGTTCCCCTCCACCCAGTGACACCCTGCCCTCCAGTTGCCCCATCCCCTTAGTCCATGCCCATTTGTTGTGCATATACTTCTTCTCAACATCTTCCCGTCTACTCCACTCCCACCTACTATGCTTCTTAATTCCTGTACCATCTCCCTCCCTTTCCCCCCTTCTCCCTCCCCACTGACCTCCCCCCAAAATGTTCCCCATACCAAAGAGTCTTTTCCCACTCTCGTTGCCTACTTAGTTTGCCTTTGTTTCAATTCCCTAGCTTCTGTTCTTGGTTATTGTGATAGTTTTAATTTTAATGTTCATAATTTTGATCCTCCTTCTAAAGAAGTCCCTTTAACATTTTATATAACAGTGGTTTGGGTCTGATGAACTCCTTCAGTTTTACTTTGTCCTGGAAGCACTTTCTCTGCCCTTCTATTCTGAATGACAGCTTCACTGGATAGAGTAATCATGGCTATAGGTTTTTGCTTTTCATTACTTTGAATATTTCTTACCAGTTCCTTCTTGCCTGCAGAGTTTATTTTGAGAAATCATCTGATAGTCTTATTGGGATCCTTTTGTATGTAATTCTTTTCTTCTCTCTTGCTGCTTTTAAGATTCTCTCCTTAGCTTTAATTTTTGACATTTTGATTATAATGTGTCTTGGTGTGGTTCTCCCTGGGTCATTTTTTGGAATTCTCTGTGCTTCCTGAACCTGTAAGTCTACTTCCTTCCCCAGGTTACGGAAGTTCTGCTTCATTACTTCTTTCATATAATTTTTTAATTTCTAGTTCTTCTTCACCTTCTGGCAACCCTATGATTTGGATTTTGGCCCGCTGATAGCTGTCCGATAAGTTTCTGAGCCTCTCCTCATTTTCCTCACCTCTTGTTTCCTCTTTCTGCACTGGTTGACTGTTTGTTCCTTCCCTATGTTCTGATTTGTCGATTTGATCCCTGGTTTTCTTTCCCTCACCACTAGTTTCATATGTCTTTTTGTTCATTTAAGAAGGACTAGCCTTCATTCCTTCCCCATATTGTTTAAGATCTGCTGTTACATCTGTAAGCATTTTTATAACTAAAGCTCTAAACTGTGCCTCAGAAATATTTCCTATCTGCTGAGCTGTTAGGTTAGATATTTGCTGTCTGGTCAGCTGTGTCACCGGGATCTCTATCACGATCTGTTCCATCCTGACAGTTTTGTGTTTACCTTTGCTTTCTGGGCAGGGCTGTCACACCTCCTATGTTATAGGGGGCAGAGCCCCATGCACTCATCACAACCAGGCGACCCTTCTCACCACGCTGTAGCATTTTTCTGTGGGGGTGGGGGTCCAAGATGAATTCTTGCTGTTCACTCTCTTCTGAGAGACTGGAAGCCTCCTCCTCTGTCCCCATCCCCTCTTGACCTCACAGTCCAAGACAAAGGGGGTCTGCCTTCCCCGGCATTGAAATCACAAGCTGACAAGTCTGGTCTGCAGCTGGGGGTGCTCCGCATGTGTTTTTCACCTCCCCTTAAATGCAGGTGTCTGTGCTTACTGCCATCCCGCCACCATCGCTGCTGCTGCCGCGGCCAGCACAGCTTGACCTCTCCGCCCCTGCATCACTCATCCTACCTGTCCAGATGAGCACCACTTCTTTATAACTTTATACATTGGACTTCCATTTATTTTATGGAACTTCTGGGGTTATTTCTGGTTTTGCGGTAGTTTTATTCCTTATTAGTTGTGGAGAGAGACAGAGCGTGTCAGTCTAGGCCTCCATTTTGGCTGGAAGTTCCTGCATTTAATTTCTCTGACAACCCTTCAGCTTGGCACCTACCAAAGGGTCTGTAATATGCAGAACAGAGCAAATGTCTGTTTCTGTTCAGACACATTAACAGCCTCATTGGGCCCTGGATGTGGCCTGACCTGCCCATGCTGAGCTGTGTGGGCTGTTTCCCAAAGACATTGGTCCCATGGCCAGCTGCAGTCTCTGTGGCTGGAAGATAGTATTGTGGTTGCTGGCAGTTGGCTCCTTCATTGTTGCAAGAGGAACACATGGACATTGAGTCCATCACTTCCTTGTGAAAGCTCCCCTACTTCCTTTCACCTGGAGGCACCAGGTGGTCACTTCAACAGGGGCACAAGGAAGTCCCCTTGCTGACTCCTGTAACCTGGAAATTTCTCCTGGTGGATTTGAAAGGCCCCACTCAATGTGCCCCCTGTACCCCTAGTGGTTTCTGTAGGCTCAGGCTGCATATGGTCACCTCTATAGTGACCATGTTTCCATTACCATGATCCTGACATATGGCCAGGGTCCTAGGCAACACCCCTGTGTCCCTCACACCCGAGCCCTGGTGCTGTTTATCCTGATCAAGGAAAAGAGCCTATGATTCAGTCAACTGAGCTGATTCACTCTTACTTTTCCACTAGTATTTCCCATTATTCACACAAGATCCTGTCCATCCACCTAAAAATGCCACCTGTAACCCAAGCAGCATCTCGGTGGTCGTTTGGGAGATGTTCAAGAACCAGTAGCCATGTGACAACAGGAACTAAAAGATCCTCAAGTTCTCCAGGGTCAGCCACTGAGGAAGAGAGGCTCCCTGATCAAGATCACAAGGAACAACCCCTTGCATTCATCAGGTGGCGCACCCCAGTGTAAATTATTCCTGTTTCAATGCAGAGCCATACTGGGCAGAGCTAACCTTAGGGAAGTGCTTGTCTTTCTTCCCCAAGTCATTATGGATACTTTGGGTTTCAAATTACTTCATGTTCTTCAGTCATATGCTAAATAGTCAGCTTATAATAGTCTTCACAGCAGCATTCCTACACCCCCATGTTGGGGAATTTCTGTGCCAAAATCTCAGCACTTTCCACAAGTTGATTCCTGAACCTTCATCACATGGCCCAGTCTGCATGAGTACAAGCTGTAGATACATCCTCAGTCATGTCCAAGTGTGAATATTCATGGCCAAACACAATGACCAAGGCATCACAGGTGAGAATTCAGACACTGCTGGTCTTTACTGAGGCTCCCGTTCAAATGTGGTCTTCTCTAGGGTCTGTCATGGAGGAGCTGCAGTGATATTCCACATGTGGACTCTGAGTTCCCAATTCCAGCCACCCCACATGCACTGAGTTTCCACTTAGGTCCAGGGACAGAGGAGAGCATCTGTTTTGGTTCCCACTGTGTGGAGAATGTCACAGGTGGCTCCTACCTAGGAGAGCACTGAGAAAGTCCCCATTCCCACAGGACCTGGGATCTGTGCTGGATTGATCAAGCAGGTGTCAGTTATGTGTTCCACCATGTCATTTCAGTCAGTGCTTATTTATTCTCTATGTTGACCTTGTCATTATAATGTATTATCACACCTGGGGTCAGCATCAAGGTAACATCATTCTAACAAACTTTCACAGTAATCAGATGAATCAAATAAATCTATATTTTCAGTAAACTGATGTTACAAATGTTCCCACAGGAAGGCAAATTACTGTTGGTTATTGTCCAAGATCAATTTGGGGGAGGGGATCCCTTGAAAGATCAATTATTGTGTGTCATGGGTGTCCCCTGATGATTCTGAGCAGCCCCTACAGCCCAGCCCTCCTGTATCCCTCAGGGAGGTTTGCGTCTGGGCTCATGCTGACTTCCCGGCTGGATTCCTCTCCAGCCCCACCCACTGGCACACCCTGTAACTGTTTCCTAGTCCTCTCAGATGATTTCTGTCTCTGTCTTCTTGGTAGCAAGTGGCCACAGCAGATGGTTGGGATCCAGCTTCACTGAGGATCCTCCATTTATCCATCCCCACTGATGGTGTCCCCAAGCAGAAACATGAGGTGGGCAGAGGGCTCAATCACCCTGAGGATTCCCCTCTTGCTCCTTGGGCTCTGGGTGGTGTTAGCTCCAGTCCAGTGTTCTCAAGGTCGTCCCTCATGACACTGCATCTCCTTCAAAGTGGTGATTCCCAGGATGGAGCTGCACCATGGCAAAGGCATTCAGATGAAAGGCTGACTCTCCTACAGCTGGGTTTGGGGGGCCAGAGACACGTCATCCACATGCGGCTCAAGAAACTGTTTTGGCCCCAACATCTGGTGATGATGACTCAGGATGTCCAGGGAGCCTTGCAGGTGAATGACCCCTTTGTCCTTCTTGACTGTTACTCCCTCAGCTACCTGGAGATGGTTTCTCTCTCCATGGTCACCATGTACATGTGCTAAGGGGGCCTGAAAGGTATTGTGAAGTTGGGTCACCTTGCCTATAAAATCAAACCCCTCAAGGATTCCCAGAGGTTTGAATATGTAGTTTCTCAGATAGTGTCAAATGCCAACACAATAGGACCCATTAACATGCTGGGGTACAAAGAGGAGAGGCATCCCTTGTTTTCTCAAGTGAATGCCAGTGCAGCCTCCAGGCTGTGTAGTAAGCTCTATACATCCCAAAGAGCAAATTGGAAAGGCTGTTTCATGAATTCCAATTCAGTTTATACTCTACAACAGTGTGTCAAAATGTGCTCAATTCCTGGTAATTCCAGGGAGTTTAATTGACTCCACATTCCAAAGTCTTGATCAGTGTCATCATCATTTACAAAGTGAGACATCCAAACACCATGGACAACTAGCGGTGCCTGGGAGTCTACTTTATGACAATAATGTAACCAACGTTTATACTCTTCTTCAGCCATATTTTGGCTTAATTATGATTAGAAATGGGCCCTGTGAACTTGATTTTTATCCAGTCCTACATACTCTACGCAAAAGAACTGATCTCATCATGCTGGGTGTTCTGTAAGACATTATTTATTGTTATTAGTTATAGCCAGCCACTTAATTGGGAGAAGTTTTGGTCTGTATTATGATGAGGAGACCTATTTGCCAGAGCAAGGCCACCTGCATCATGTCCTGGTACCTGTGCTGACAGATGCTTTCAGTAACTGCTCCGTGGTGCACGCAGCAAATACAGTTAATTATGGTGGGAAACACTGCACCTGCCAGAGTGGACTCGAGTATTCAGATAAAAGCCTGACACTTGCTCGATGTGGAAACTCTGGCGGACGACAGAGAGCGGTGTGACTGCGGGTCCTTCCAGCGGTGATGACAACCCACGCTGCTGAGGTACCTGCAGCTTTGCACCTGGAAGCGCTTGTCACTCAGGCAGGTGTTGCACAAACTGCACCTACTCACCCCTGGGGACGCTCTGCAGGCCAATCCCAAACATATGTGATCCCCTGGGCACTGCCTCAGGCAGACCCTCACGTGCCCTGAAGATGCTTATCTGTGAGGTGGGGCCCCGTGTACTGAAGATGGCTGCTGCCACCATGGAAATTGTACTGATCACATAGGCACTGCGAGGAGAACATCAGTGAAGATGCACTGAATGGTCCATATATCTTCTACAGCATAAATACAAAGGGACATCAATTTGAATGGTGTATAAGAAGTAGCAGCACAGACTAATGTGTTGCGCTGACACTGACGTTTGGAGTGGACGCTTACAGTGTGCCAATGTCATGTGTCTGCTCGGTTGCAGGAACATGTGGGATTCCATCAGTCTCTGATAGAGGGGTCCTTGTGCTTTGGGGTAGATTTACACCTTGGGACAGAAACTACTGATGTTGGTCATATGAGACCTGGTGCTCCCATGGTGATGAAAAGCCTGTGTGAACAGCACATGCAATGGTTCTGTGCTATCATAAACTATGACTGTCACCCTTTGAAATGCAACCTTAGAGGAATTTGCAGCAGTAAAGGCAACTGCCATTGCCATGTCCTGAGACCCTCTATGGTGTATCAGAAAGGTGCTGGAGGCAGTGTCAACAACACACACCCTCCACGAAGAATGAGGTGAGTGATGCAAAATGATCTGACCATGGTGTGTTTGAGGGTGGGCTTTGGACACACATATGCATTCCTAGCTGCCCTCATTTTCAAAGCAGGCATCAACATGCAAACTGTCAAGACCCCTATAGTCAAGGAAGTGGCAGGTGATAAAAACTAAGCAGCTCTCTGACCGCTGTGCTACTATAGACAATGTAGAAGAAATATCTGTAATAGATCACCACAGCCAGCCGTGGAGCTGAAGTCCACATGTCTCTCCATGCACAGGGTCTTGCTGTACATCACAGGGGAGTGAGGGGCATGAGTGTTTTCCCACCAGCTCTCTGAAATAAAGTTTGAAAACCATATGATAGGGTCTCTACAGCATTTGTAAGTCTTTCAGAGCTTCCCTGGGTCGAGACTCTGGCCTGGAAAGAGATCTGGTAAGCAGCTGATCTGGACCTGTGGCCACCAGACCAAAAATTAGGGACTGTTGTCACATGTTCCTTTAGGGCCGGTTCCTGACAGGTTCCTGCGGTCAGGCTCCTGAGGACTGAGGTCATCCTCAGACTGTAGGGAGCCCCTCCTCTAACAAATTGGGTTCAGGGAGACAGTGTGCTCCTCCCAACCAACCCAGCCTGCTCCCCACAGGTGTGGCTGTGGGTGATGGGTTTAGAGATTGTCCACTGTCCACATAGAGACACCAGTGCCACCCTGGAGAGGATACTTCCCTGTGCTGAGGATGTGATCATTTGGTGGCATTCAGTCTGAAAGGAGGTAGCAGTGGCTGTCAGTGCCTCTGGCCCTCTGAGGGAGCCCACATGGTCATGTTTCTCCCCTTCATGTGCACCTTTCAGAGAAGGGCAGAACATGTGCAAGCTGAGCCATGTAAGGGCCAAACGTCATCCTGACAACACGCCTGCAGAGCTGGGGAACCAGTCTCCTTTGATAGCTAAAGAGTTTCCAAGAAAATAGCATTGTAGCTCTGGCTTGTGTGCTTCGTGCCTGCATGTGAGTTGAATTGTCACCAGTTTTGGTTTCATTCCCCGGCAGGGCACACGCCTGGGTTGGGAGCCAGGACCCAGCTGGGGACCTGCAAGAGGCACCAAGTGATGTGTCTCTCCCTCTCTTTCTCTGTTCCTCCCCTCCTCTCTAAAAAATAACATAAAATCTTTTAAAATATTATTTTAAAATGTAATGTGAAATTTAAAAAAATAAAATTTTATTTCACATTAACATTTAAAATTACGTATTTTCTTGATGCCGTACAGGCACATCCTATGGAATTTAAAATCCAAACATTCCACAAATACAAAGACTAGAGGAACCACGATGTATAGACACATTTGGGGAATGTTTGGGGATGTTATTCGAACAGGTGACTGTGCACATACTTTTTTACCCTCCCTTTTGTGATTGGTCATGTGGGGGGAGGAGGGAAGAGTGAGCAGAGCCTCAGGCCCATGGAGCTCAGGGCTAGGTCAGATTTAGGGAGAATTAGGTCAGCATGTAACAGCGGGTTATTTTAAAGTGCATTTACACCTCCGCGCAGTAAATGAGGAGCATAAGGGTTACGTGGGGCAGGGAGAACAGAGACCTTAGGGGTGAAGGTCCTGGGGGACAATCACAGCCCTCACTGGGTGAGATGTGCCTGTCAGGAGGGAGGCATGTGAGGACATTGTGTGCATGTTGGGGACAGAGAGCCTGAGCTCAGCACACAGGAGGCTAGACAGGGCTGAACCCCTTTGTGGGAAACATTTCCAACTGATGGGGGACTCAAATGTTGGAAAGTTTTAGTTTCAGGTAACAGCCAATAAGCTTAGTAATCAAAGTATGTAAAAAGTTATTGTTTCAGGAGCTGGAAATATGACCCACCCTGACTGCAGGTAACCATGAGCAGCTCCACCTCTGTGCCTCAGGACTGCAAGCAAGCAAGATGGTATCTGAGCCGTTGTGCTCCAGAGTGATCACAGCCCAGGACACAAAGACCACCGCCCAGAACACAAAGACCACCACCCAGGGCACAAGGACCACCACCCAGGGCACAAGGACAACCATACAGGACACAGATGAAAGAATGCTGTAGCTTTTATCTGATTAACTTTTTCCCTGAATTCCACCCCAGTACCTACACTTTTCTTCTCCTTATAAAATGTGCCCATTTATAATGTAATTTAAGATAGTCTGTTAGGGTACAAAACCACTGTCTTCTCAGATGGCCAACCAGCTGAATCGTCGGCAGCCGTCGTCGTCGTCGTCGTCGACAGCCGTCCGTCTCGAGAGACGATGGTGTAGCTTCTTAAGAGTCTATCTGCACCGCCGAGAATGGCTGTGCAGTCCGACTCGGGAGTGACATGGTATCTGTCTCCTCCCGTGTTGAATCAACATCTTGTGATGACGCTGAAGCTACAGAGCCTGGGCAGGGTAATATGGAGGGTCTGCTGTTGCCCATGCAGCAGACCCCCCCCTCTCTTCGCAGCTGAAGGGTCCAAGGGAAAGACGGAGTCAATACAGCTTGGCTTCAGGTGCGCCGCAGGAGTTGCCGGTGTTGACTACAACGTCAGACCGCCTTAGGGACTCCGGCTCCGGATTTTCTGTCGGGGTTTACTCCCTTAGCCTTTCCCCTGAAGAGGTATGCCGCAAGGCAGCGGAGGTTTTTTGGAGTCAGAGTTTTCCTTCTCTGATGTACCCTGACTGGAAGATCGAACCAGCGACACTTAGCTCGCAGGCCGACGCTCAATCCACTGAGCTAAACCAGCCAGGGCAACCACAAAAGGAGTAATGCCATGATAAGTTTATATGTTTGGTTTGGCTATAATAAATTTAGTTGGATGAATCACACACCATCGCTGAAATCTAAACTGGAAAAGAGTCAGCTTATAATGCTAAGTAAATATGGACTCCTTTTTAGCTGTCGTTGGCATTTAGTCAACCGGTTTATTAAATTTGGGGTTTGTCACAATGCACATTGGGATAGAGAAGTTTCTAGAAACAGACCCTGTGATTAAGATAAGATCCTACAAAGAAGAAAAGCTATACATGTACAAACCAATTTTGAATATAATATGATATTATAAAGTCAACTGTTTAAGACAGATCTCAAAGGCAAGGGTAATTCAGAAAAACCACTATGATCATGGTGAATGTTGGGAGTTTTCCATTAAACTGTGTTTTGGCTATACAGCCCTCTGAATTGATAGTCCTCATCACTTAGATCCTGGGATCTGGGAAGTCCAGCCTCAGCTGCAGACACCTCTGGCATGAGGAAAAGGCCCAGACTTTGAGGTCGGGCAAACCTGGCTTTGAATGAGTCTTGGCTCTCACATATATTGACGTTGTGACCCTGGGCAAGTTTAATTCATCCCCCTGAGTTTGGGTTTCCCCCTTTGTAAGACTAAGAATACAGATGCTACAGTGTGGCTTTATGATTAGAGATAATGTATGTAAAGTGCATGGACAGCGGTGAATGCACAGTCTTCAAAGCGTCATTGTTTCACATAGTACAAAAGGCTAACGTGGAGAGTTGCTGCTTAGGTGAAGCCGTGTGGAAATGTACAAGGGTGGGTGGCAGATTACTGTCAACCCATCTTTTCATCTCCATATCCTTTCAGGTAGGAAATCAGGTTTATTACATCTAACATAGTCATTTAAGTAGTAAATCCATCCTCTATACCAATAATGATTTTTTTAAGTCACTTGTTAAAAAAATCACTTTCAACAAGTTCAGAAGTGACTTCTGGAGTTCTTTCTTTTGTGCTAAAGCTGTCTACCGAAAAACAGCTGGTAAAGAGTAGAATCTACGTAACCAGACAGCACTCGCTGAGCAGGAGAGCTTTGGCACAGTACTGACAGCTTAATTAGGGGTCATCTAAGAGTTGAAGACTCCGTTTCCCAGAAGGCACATTCTCAGACTGGTTTAAGGTGATGTGGTGAAAGGGCTAACTACTTATACAACTGCAGAGGCCTCTGCCCCCAGGGACCTATCTAAATGGCTTTGCACCATGACCCGGGTCGGGAACCCTGGTTTCTACAGCAGGACATCACCCCAGCTTTAATGCATAGCTCATTTGCTGCAGGTGCTGGGTCAGGAGGTCCAGGACTCTAACCAGCTTCCAGATGACACCCATGTAGCTGGTTTCGAGACCACGGTCTAATTAGCAAGATGTCTACAGGGCCAGGCCAACCAGAATTCACAAACCAAGGCGCACACAGTATTGCTCCATTCTTAGGGCTCATAAGCAAAATGGGAGCAGCAACTGCCAACCGTCTCCAGGAAATTAACTTTTGGTGGGGTGTACTCATTGGACAGCATGAGAGAAGCTTCTAGAGCACTGGAAATGCTCTGCACTGTCCCTGGGTGGAGGCTGCATGGGGGCACACATATCTAGCCATAGAGTTTAGACTTATGTACTTACTGTCACTTATAACTCAATTTTGAAAAAAGCCCTAAAATGGAAAATGAAGGAATAAGAATGTAAAGAAAAAAATTACTAAGTTATGGGAATAATGTAAAACCAATGGAGTACACATAGAACTCTTGACTCCCATAAAGGAAGTAACTTAAACCCAGATAACTTAATATTCACAGGGACCATTTTCTCCAACTAGAAGAAATATCCTCTCCCATTCCTCTTAATGAAAACACATCAAGACACTGCTAGTGTCTCTTGTTGTGGGTCTAGGTGTGAAAGAAACCCTGTTTGAAAAATCTGGGGCAGGGGGAGGGGTGGGTGGGTGGTTAGGTATAACAGTAACAGCCTAAGAAATGAAGTCAGCTTAGAACACTCATCAGGCACCCACAGTTCCTGAAAATTGAACATGCATTCCGTAACTGTCACTGATTTACATGCAGTCTGGCCTTCAGGGATAGAACAAATGAGCAAACCATCTCAGGGACACTGTGCATGCTAAGTTAGAGGCTTTATACTGTGGGGATGGGAAAACCACGTGTCCGAAGAAATGCTGTGGTCTTGGGGATGAAACACAGGGCTGGACCCAGGCAGGCAGTTCCAGTGCCAGTACCACCAGGTCACCTCACCAGCTGGGTGACCTTGCTTACCCAGGTAACCTCTCTGGTCTCTCCCTGCCAACTGAACACATCTCCCTCCTCCTCTAACCTGTTAGTGCATATTTTGTTTGGTGCCCCCCAAAAGGCAGCCCTTCCTAAGGACTGATCTGTTGATTCACCTAAAGGGTTGTCATCATTCCGTTGCCAAGGACAGATTTTAAAGCATAGTAGGTGGTGTAACGGATGGTGTCTCTGTACCCCACTGACCTGAGTAGCCCCCAGACCACTTACACCTGAACCTTTGAGCACATGCAATCATGTTCCTTGCAGCGGAAAACACTGTGGTTGATTTATCTGCTATAACATTATAAATAGTAAAGCTCTATTTCAAGTTCACTTCTGGGGGTTGCAATATTACCTTGTACTACCCACTACTTATCTTGGCACCCCAGACAGTATATGGTTCCCAAAGACAGAGACGGAGCCCCGTGGGGGTGGGGGATCCCAGCACCTTCCATAGCACCTTTAAAAAGCAGGCAACTAATAAATGCTTAGGGGTGCACCCTCCTCCCTCCGGAGAGTGGAACAGAAGCCAAGGTCTCACTGGTGGGAAACACATCAACCCTCACCTCCAAACAGCTGCAAGCAGCGAACAGTGCCTCCCTCCTTTACTTGAGAGTAAGAACCACCTGGGGAGCATTTTCCAAGCTACAGATTCCCTAGCTCTATCCAGGCTTAGTTTTAACAAGCACCTCAGTGATCTGTGGGCTCTCCCTCTTCTTGTGGCTCAACAATCTCCACATTTTCCCTTTTCCCCAGCACAACCATATCAACCGCCTACGATCCTCCCGCCACCCCCATCGCTTTGCCCACAGAGGCCAGGACAGCATTACACTCTGTCCCTGCAGAAGGTCACAAGGCAGCCGAGGACCAAGGATTCACTTGTTGGGGTTGTGCTTTCAAAACAAAACGCAAAAACAGCCAGTCGACAACCAGCTGAATAAAGCGCCCATAAAGATTCAATCCCTGTCTCTGCTTATTGGCTCTGGTGGGTGACAGGCAGCATGAACACTGGTTTTTCTGGTTTCACAACCACAGGGGAGACAAGAGCACTCAGGATGGTTCATTGCCAAGGAAGCAAAAGGACACAAAGTAATGTGGTGAAGGGAAGGTCCCCAGGCACAGGGTGGAACCTCACCTGCATACCGAAAATATCATTTCTTCCATGTTGTCTGCAGTGAGAATGTGGGAAATCAGAATCACAAATATGGAAGAATTATCCCTGGATGCAGCTGAAAGCTTGGAGAGGAAACACTTGCTCCCAAGAGGAAGTCTCTTCTTTCTCCACCAGGCCACATCTGTCCCAAGGGCTGCTGTCTGTGCTCAGGGTCCTATAGTGCCCCCTGTTTTCCCAAGCACCCACTGCAGCCCAGCTCTCCAGTCTCCCCCAGGTAGATTTGTGTCTGGGGCACGTTGACTCCCCCTCTCTATCTGTCTCGCACAGTAATACACGGCCGTGTCCTCGGCTCTCAGGCTACTCATTTGCAGGTAGAGCGTGTTCTTGGCATTGTCTCTGGAGATGGTGAATCAGCCCTTCACAGAGTTGGCATAGCATGTCCTACCTCCATCAGCATTAATGTCTGAGACCCACTCCAGCCCTTTCCCTGAAGCCTCACAGACCCAGTTCATGCAGTAGCTACTGAAGGTGAATCCAGAGACCCCCAAACCTACACCAAGCCTCCCCCATAGTCCACAGGCTGCACCTCACACTGGACAACTGCAAACACAGACATATCCTGGTCAGGAAACTGTTACCTGTTCACTATTCCTCTCAGTCATATCCACTCACATACTCAGTGTCTATTGTTCTCCATAAATTACCTCTTAAAATAGCAACAAGGAAAGCCCAGATGAGCCCAGACTCCATGGTGAGTGTGTGTTCTGTCCTGACCAGGCACTTGGAACACCTGAGAATTTTGGGCTGGGCTCTCCTCCCAGAGCTGCATGGTTGGGGCTGGAATGCCTTTCATGAGTAGAGGGGCCCTATTTTCATGTTCTCCTACTATATAGGGAGCTCTGAGGTAGGATGAGGACATAAATAACATAGTCCAAGAATGAGACTCTTCCAAGGGCACGTGTCTGTTAAGAATTACTCCACAACCCTGGACAGTTTGGCTCAGTTTTTGGAGCATAATCCTTTTATCAAAGATTGCAGGCTCAATCCCAAGTCTGGACGTGTAGGGGAGGGAACCAATCTCTCTCTCTCTCTCTCTCTCTCTCTCTCTCTCTCTCTCTCTCTCTCTCTCTCTCTCTCTCCCTCTCCTTCTCTCCCTCCCTCCCTCCCTCCCTCCCTTTTCTTATCCTCTGGTGAAAAGAAAAATAATAGTATGAAAAATATAAGAATCACTTTATATATTTGGTCCTGTGCCCTCGCCAGTGACCCAGTGGTTCCAGGAGATGAGTACATGACCTAGGAGAGCAAATTGTCATAATTGGAGAAGGATATAAATGAGAGATGTCTTTGAAAGTCATCAGTAATGAACACAGCAAGGGAATTCACCCTCATGAGAAAGGAGGTTCATGTTGAAGAGACAGGAAGTTCAATTTGACCCTATTTCCCCTACAAGGGATTAGAGTACAAATAAGAACAGAGTGTGACCCTAGAGCATGTGGACCCAGTGTTGGAGGAGGTGGGGTATCAGTGTGGATCATTGGGAGAGAGAAGCGTGAGCTCTACAGGGAAGCAGACAGTGCTCCTGGATCATGTTCCTTCAGGGGAATTTGGGGCTGAATGTGGAGCAGCTTCACAGTCTAATTTATGTTTTTGTTCTCTAGACTCTGTGATAAAACCAGTAAAAACAATTGGGGGCAAAAATAAACTTATTTTACTAGATTTGCTTAGGTGAGGATGTAGGTAGAGATTCTGGAGTAAGTATGGTAAAATTATAGAAATTCCATTATGGAAAACCTTGAAACTGATGATGAATATGAAATAACAGAAAATAAATGATATCATAATTGATATGAAGATCATCATTTTTCTTCATTAATTGATTGCATTTAAGTAACCTGGGGCTGGTTGATCTAACTTTATATAAAACTGGTCAGTCATAGCAGTTCAGCCTTATTTTCACCATCAGCATCTGTGGCTCTGTGGAATTGTGATGTAGTTCTAATCAGGAACACAAGAGACATATTCACCCCTGTTTAATCAGAGGTAAATTTCACAAGTGTTAAATTTGTGCCCAGAAAAAGGGAAAAGTCAGGTAGACCAGGTCAAAGCCTTTATTGAAGGGTGTTCAAGCAGGTGGGCTGAGTCTGAGTAGACTGCAGCAGCCAGCAGAAACAGAGCGGGGATTTTAAGGGGTAGGAGAGTTGATGGGACTTTCAAAAGATCAGATGGAGTTAGTGAGTGATAGGGAAGTAGGCTCTGAGAGAAGGGAAGTTACTAAAATATTTTCAGCAGAAACATATCTTTGTTAAACAGGATAACCACAGGGTATAGGCAGTTACTGGCACCAGCAGTTACTTGGGGAAGCATATTTACCAGGGGCTTGTGAAATTAGACATAAATTTCCAGAACTTAGGTCTTATGCCTAAGATTCCTGCCTTTGTTTTACTGGTTCTGAGGAGTTGGGTCAAAGGTCCACTTTCTGAAACTTCTTCATCTGAGATTAGGACATAGAGCTGTTTCTATATTTCTTCTTGGGGTACAAGTTCATATGGAGAGACACGAAGTAGCAGCCTGTCACCAACAGCCTGACTTGTGACAGGCTGCACTGTCCTGCAGCCAAAACTTATTGGAAGGTGTAGGACACAGGCATTTACTAGGAGAAAATAGCGGATTATTAATATTGGGCTTACTAAGGGTATTAGCATGGCTTGGAGGGGAGGGGAGAAATTGGAGAAAGTCTCAAGCCAGGAGGGGTCACTGGCAGCATTTATTGCTGCATGTTTTATTATGTCAATATTTCCTTCAAACTTTAAGTGTCCACTATTGTCGACATAAAAACACATCTCATTTAACAGAGCACATGATCCACCTGCTTAAACAGCTAAGAAGGGGAGGGAAGAATATCTCTGTAAAAATACCAGCGCTGGAAGTCAGCTTGGAAGTAGGCTGTCCTGACTTAGACCCCCCCCCCCCCCACTGCTGCCTTGCTATGATCAGGGCAGAGGGCGGACAAAAGCGGGTGAGATTACAGAAAAACGGCTTGAGGTTAAAAGTGTCATTTTTTTTTTCTGTGTTGGAGAGGCAGGCACCCAACTGTTTCTGCAACCAGTAATGAGTTTGGGTAGTGAGTTCATCACCCTATTGTTCCAAGAACCTAGTAGCTCCTAGGTCTAGAAGTTACAGTGTTTCAAAGACTTATCTTCATATTCTTTCTTTCCCTGCTTTCTCTATTCCTTCTTATTCTGCTTCCTCAAAATCCTTCACTTTCTTCAACTTACACAGACCATTTACGACTTACCCTCTGCAACATAAACAATCCTTAAAGTTAATCAGGCAACTGACAGACATATATAGAAAAAAAACTTTACCCTATGGGCAGGTATACACAGTGCTCAGAAGTGAGCTGTTTTGTTATCTGGTAACCTCGACAGTGGCAAGAGCTGGAGAAGAAAGTTACCTGGGGAAGAGACATGCTTCCAGCTTACAACCAATGATTAAACTGACTTTTCTCCTAATCAGGTTTAGAAGCAGAAAAGGCTAAGGAATCCATGTGGTGGGTCAAAACGTGCTGTTTTGTGAGAGGGGCTCCCCAAACCCATAACCTCTTTAGTCATCCTCAACTCTCTTAGGTGTCGCAGTTTCTCTCCCGGCTGTCTAAAATGGCCAAGAGGGCCCGAAGTTTTGGGTGACCAGCCCTTGTCTTGCATGTCCCCGGGTGAGCCAATGTCACATTACGGTGCCGGGAGTTCCCTATGATGCTCCTGCGCATCTTACATATTGATCCCAGATACCTCTGCAGGGCCCCATCTCATGTAGGGTTGCCCGAGAACTTCCAATGGCCCTCTAGTTTGCACAGCGGGCACAGTCCCAGAGGGGCTCATGGACCTGGGTACTGTTCAATCCAATGTCCAGTCTTGCCAAACTGAAAGCAGCCCCCTGGAGGGGTCTACTACCTTTTGCTGGGTTAGGTTTGCAGGACTCATTTGGAGCAGGAGCCAGTAATTGGAAAGCCTGAGTTCACGGTTGGGCATGTTGCTCGTCTCAATTGTAGGAGACCTTGAAGGCCTGATTAATTAATTCAGTCAGACTGGCTTAAGGGCCTTCCTCTGGTTTTTTGGAGTTTGTGGTGCATGTTAGAAGCTGACTGGGAGGTAAAATGTATATGTAAAATCAGGTTGCCCTCCAGTGAGTCAGACTTTAGGTTGGTGTGTTTTTGAGGGCTTCCGGCAAGTTGCCTATGAGATACACTATCCTATGATTGTAGGCCTGTCTTGTAGGTCTTCCATCTTTATAGCCCCAACTGGGTTCCCCTCTAGCAACTACTGTGGCCCCAACTGGACTATTGTTGGGGTCCTGTCTGATTAGAGTATTGGCATAAGCTCAGGCTGCCAGCCAAACCTGTTCCCTCTCCTCACTAGATAGATAGGCAGACAGCACAACAAAGAGATCTTGTCAGGTGAGATAATAGGAGACAGTGAGGTACTGAAATTCCTTAATGAAACAGGTTGGGTCAGCAAAGTAGGAACCGAGGCATTGTTCTACCTGGAAGAGGTCGGGAAGGGAAAAAAGAACATGATCCTGAATGGGTCCCTGGGGCCTGGCAACCTGTCTAAGAAGGAGGATGGGTTAAATCTGGGAGGGATTTTGGAGCCAGGAAGATCTAGTTCTGGGTCGGGGGTTACGAAGGAAGTGAGGAATCATTAAGTGATGTAGAATCTGGGGAAACTGGATGGTCAGGGCCAGCTGCTCCTGGAAGATTAGGATTTGGAGGAACATATGGAGGGGCACCTACATAACTCAAAACAGGCTTGAACATAGAAAATTTCAATCCACTTGCTCAGGCAGTGAAAATACCTATCAAGACCTGTTAATATTATGGGGGTTAACTGTCCCATTCTCAGGCCAAATGGACTTATTGTCTAACTTATATTGGGGCCAGGCAGTAGTACAGAGAAATATCAGTCTTAGTTTTGTGGTACATTTCAAGGCCTCAGTCCTTGAGTCCTCTTGGGAGACACCCAAGGTGAGTGTTCCTCAAGTGCTTGGATTGGCCCAAACCCATATTGATGAATAGGAGAGGGATGAGGTGTAAGACATGTCTCCCAGCTACAGTGCTTCTCAGGGTGTGTCCCACCCTGTGAGCCATCAGCCACAACAGAGGAAGAGGGGAGAGGAGAGAGGCGTCCATCAGTCCCCTCACCCCAGGGGCCCAGGCCCCAGTAGCACCTCTCACCCAGCACTGGGGTTTCTGGAATGTTGCCCAGTGACAACAGGAGCAGAGAGAGGGCTGGAAGCATGGGGAGAAGGCAAACTCTCACCCTGGTAGAGATTGGCTGGTGTGGATGCAGAGGGCCAGGCAAATGGGTGTCCCTGGGCCTGCTCTGGTCTGGCTTCTGTGCCTTTAAACCTCACAGAGACAGAGTTAGGGGGTTAGCCTGGGTCGAGCTTCACTGCCCACTGCTCCCCTAGTTGCATGTCTGAGAAGGCTGAATGAAGCCTCTTGGGTTTCTAACAAAATGTTAGATTTGTGCCCGGAGGAAGGGAGGAGTAGGGTGGACCAGTACCAAGGGTCGTTGAGTAATGTTCGAGCAGGCGGGCTGAGTCCCAGCAGGCTGCAGCCCAGAACAGAAACACAGCGGGGTTTTTAAGGATGGGAGAGTTGGCAGGACTTTCAAAAGTCCAGATGGAACAAGTGATTGATAGGGAAGTGGGCTCTGAGAACAGGGATGTTGCTAAAATCTTGTTAGCAGAAAAAGATACCTTTCTTACACAGGATAACCACAGGGCATACACAGTTACTAGTGTCATCAGTTTACTGGGGGTAGAAGGTTGACTGGGGACTTGCTGAAATTAGACCTGAGTTACCCATACCCAGATCTTATGCCTAAGAAGAAGCTTCATCTTCCTCTTTCATTCAGTTTCATGTCTGTACATGACCCTCAAGGTTGTTGTCACCTTGTCCACATGAGATGGCACCACCTCTGCATGAAGTCACATGCTTCATGAATCACTGTGCACAATTGGGAAGAGATACTCCCAGGTACATGGATGGCAAAATTAAGCAAGCCTGGATCTAAAAGTTACAGAATTATTGTTCTTTATGTTGTAATTTTTCTCCTCACGTAGCAAGCCAAGACAAGTGTCACTTTCCTCTGCAATAACCTCACATAGTAATCTAGTCATTAATATAAAGAATTGATTTCAAAATTAACCCATGTTCTTTACTCAGCCATAAAAGAAGAAATCTTACCATTTGGGACAATGTGGATGGACCTAGATGGTATTATTGCTAAATGAAGTAAGTCAGACAGTGCAACACAAATACCATATTACCTCGCTTATTTGTAAAATCTAAAGAACAAAATAAAGAAACTAGCAGAATAATAAACCCAGAGAACATACAAGAGGTTTACAGGTGTAAGGGGAGTTGTGAGCCTGAGTGAAAAATGTAAATAATTAAGAAGTACCTATTGGCTGTTGCTGATTAAACAGGATTTAAAGCACAGCACAGGGAATAAAATAAAAAATGTTGTAATAGCTTGTGTAGTGCCAGGTGGGAAATGGAACTATTGGGCCACCACATCACAAATTGTATAAATGTCTGATCACTCTGCTGTATTCAGCTGTAGGCTAGAAGCTCACATAGAATAATATATAGAATGAAAATTGGAATTGGAAAAAATAGGAATTAACTCAAATCCCAGGGAGGTTAAGGTTAGGGTGTGGGGCAGAGTGTGACAGGTAGGAGAGTTGGCTAAATTCCAGGATTGTGCTCATATGTGTTATGCTTATTGGGAAAATCCTGTAAGTGTATTAGAGACTCCCTTTGAGAAACTCAACCTTACATTATACACCTGTGGTTCATACCTCAGTAACCAACTGGGGGCTGTTTCCAGGATTTGCTGTAATAATCTGATTTTCTGAATGGACTTTCCTCTTCCTCCCAGAGATTTCATCTATATGAGTGATAAATGCTCCATGTCCCCTTGTTGCATATTATTTTGATCAGCCTGGACATCCACCCCAAGCTCTCATGGGTACCCCAGCTTCTGTGTTGTGTCATCTACACTTGGTGCTGTCATTATGATGTCAAGTCAATGACCATCGTCACTGGGGGGTCTTTCTTCTCTGGCGTGTGTTTCATGTCTCTGGTACCCACTGTTGAGCATGCATGTGTCCTGATTCTAGCTAGCTGTATGTGGCTCAGCTGCGCTGTAGGGTCCAGCAGAGTCTCTAGTTATATTCAGTCAATGTGGGTCAGAAAGTTTGATGATACTTTGTAATTGGGCACAAAGCTGTCAGAAAAAGACTGAATTTTGTCCATATCAGAATGTTGTCTAACTCAGAGACTTCATGGGTGAGCCCAGAATCAGGACCCCAAAGAGTTTCCCTGAGGGAAACTGTTACAGGAAAAGGAAACCAGCCCAAATAATGCGACTGCACATGCTCCAGGAATGGTACCTGTGTTCAGAGACCCTGAAAGTTCACTCATGGTTGCAGCCCCTCCTAAGGGCTGATTGTGTCTGGGTTCACACTGACCTCCCCTCACTGTGCGTCTCACACAGTAATACACAGCCATATCCTTGGCTCTCAGTGTTAAATGAATATGGCTCTTGCAGGTGTCCCTGGTGATGCTGAGTTAGAATGTCAGTGTTGGGTTGTAGTCTGTGCTTCCATCACTCCAAATAGCACCAACCCACTCCAGCCCCTTCTCTGGAGCCTGGCAGGTCCAGTGCACAGCATAGATCATTTAAGAGAATCCAGAGACAGTGCAGGAGAGGAAGAGGATCTTCAAGTGCTTCACCAGTCCTTGGTTTGACTCCTGCAACTACACCTGGCACAGGACACCTGGGCACGAGGAACAGCAGTCACTTTTAGTCACATGCAGTCACCACCATTTCATAGACCCATTTCTCACATACGATACACTCACCCTGGGGGGCTGTCACCAAGCACAGGAGGAGACTTAGCAGTCTCATCTTCTTCTAGAGCACAGCTCTGCCTTTCCCAGAGACCTCAGCCCCATGTGAGGGGAGTGCTGGGAGCCTTCACAGCCCAAGGAGGATTTACTCTGGAGTCGGGAGAGGAATTTTCATGTGCGGCAGCCTTTCCCCTATAAGTGCAGAGGGACTGAGGTCAGGCACACTGGTCATTCTGGGACCTCTGGGGGAGGCATATCTTCTCTTGAACTCATTCCATGCACTTCAGGAATAAGGGATTACTTTCACTATGAGACATAGTGGAATTAGATCAAGGAACAGCCTCATCTTGCTGAGTATAAGAAGAAATGGTGGATTAGATGAATCTGTGACACTTGTAAATTCTCAAACATTTTTAACAAGAATCAAAAGGTTTTATTAACATTTTTCACACAGCCCTAAGTCCTCAAACTCTAGTATAGTCACAATTTAAAAATTTTTACATCATACTTAATATTCACATAATATCTACTCGGTGTATAAAATAAACAATAAAACAGCCATATTCTGATACAAGAATTGCTACCTCAGCTTTTTTTTCATAATCATTTGCTTAAAATATTTTTTCCATCCCTTCATTTTCAGTCTGTGTAAATATTTTGTTCTGAGGTGGGTCTCTTGTAGGCAGCATATATGTGGGCCATGTTTTCTTATTCATTCAGCTATCCTATGTCTTTTGATTGGTGCATTTAATCCATTGACATTTAAGGTTATTATTGATATGTACTTATTCATTGTTATTTTTCCCCTTTGTACCTGTGTTCCTCTGTCTCTCTCTGTTTCTTCATCTTCTTAAAGCAGACCCTTTAGCATCTCCTGAAATGCTGGTTTGGTAGAGATGAATTCTTTTAGCCTTGTTTTGTCTGGGAAACTATTTATTTCCCCTTACATTTTGAATGAGAGCCTTTTGAATGTAGGCCTTTGTTTTTCATTGCCTGAAATATTTTTTGCCATTCCTCCTGGCTTGTAGTCTTTCTGTCGTGAATTCCAACAATAGCCTTATTGGAGCTCCCTTGTATGTTATTAGCTGCTTTTATAATTATCTCTTTGTCTTTCAATGTTTCCATTTAAATTATGATATGTCTTGGAGTGGGGCTGTTTGGGTTCAGCTTCATTGGGACCCTCTGTGCTTCCTGAACTTGCATGATTTTTTCTCTCATCAAGTGAGGAAAGTTTTCTGTCATTATTTTTTCAAACAGGATTTCTATCCCTTGCTCTTCTTCTTCTCCTTCTGGTATCCTTATGATACGGATATTATTACATTTCATGTTATCCTGCAGCTCTCTTAAAACCTCTTAATTCTTTTTCAGTCTTTTTTCATTTTGTTGCAATGTCTGAGAATTTTTTTCTACATTTCCATCTGGTTCACTGATCCTATCTTCTGCTTCATCTAGCGTGTTTTTTATTCCTTCTACCATGTTCTTCAATTCATAAATTGTATTCTTTATTTCCTCCTGGATCTTATTGATAGTTTCTATGTCCTTTTTAATGATGATGTAGTTCTCTGTAACTTCCTTAGATTTCTTTGTAGTTCCCCTGGAGTTCTTTGTAGTTTTCTTTGAGCTCATTATTTTGAATTCAATGTCTGATAGTTTGCTTACCTATATTTCATTTAGCACCTTTTCTGGGGATTCCTCCTTTCCTTTCAATTGGGGGTTGTTTCTTTTTCTCCTCTTTTCTGTGACTCTTGTTTGTTTCTGCTTCTTAGTTTGATCTGCTTTGACTTCCTGTCTTCATGTTTTGTCCTTCTGTGGTAGGAGACCTGTGGGATTTAGTGGTGCGGTGTAGGGGATTGTCCTGCGTGGTTTTGGGAATTGTAGCCTGGCAGCAAGCTAGGTCCCCCTGGGAGGCCTATAAGTCTTGACTGGAAGATCAGGAAGACTGGAGATGGACATGACCCAAAAGCCCATTCAGGGGGTCCCTGTGAGGTTGGATTTAAAGAATGAATATTCTGCTTTGAAGCTCGGTCTGTTTTTCTCATCTCTTAAGTTAGCAATACCACAGCAGTACTGTGTAAATCAAGTACCCAGAAGGTGTATGCACTGGATATAGTGCCAGGATGCCTAGTGGACTGTGATCCAGAATGCTCACTGTTTTCTTTAGATTGTTATTAGTATCCAGTGATTGTTAACAGTATTCCAAGCATTTGAAATTTATTGATGATTTGTGTATCCTGACTCTGTATCCCCTGGATACCCTTCTCAGTAAAAGGAACTTGGAAGGCTCGATTGGGGCTTTTCTCCCCTAGGGAGATCAGCCACCTTTCCTCCTCCAAGACAAAATACAGTGTTTGTGTTACTTATTGTCTCTCATCTGTGATCCTGAGACCACTGCTTGACAGTGAGTTTCCACCAAGCTGAGGGCATTCTGGGCGACCTGCCTAAGTTCAGTCTCCTTGATCTCCTGAATTTGATGCTCTTGGAATGCCCTTTATGTCATCTATGTGGGCTGTCCAGTTGTACTTGGGTTTTGGTTGTTGTTGTGTTGCTCTTTGGTGGGTCCTTTACTCCAGCTTGCTGACTGAGAGTGACTTCTCCCACCATGTCTTTTATACTTTAGTAGAGGTGCACTCCCTTTACTTCCTGGGTCTGCCCCTGGTGGTGACAGATCATGTCCCAGTCTGAGCCTAGGCAGCTTGTTTGAGACTGCTGGAGATCTACTGCCTTTGTCTGTCTTATTTACTTGTTAATCTATTCAATCTGTAATCAGCCATCATGCTTAAGCACCAAGGGTGAGGCAGTAAATTTTTATGTGGGGGGCTATTGCTTTCCTTCAGGCTGACATCACTTTGAGGGGAGTAGCCTGCCTGAAGTATGGGGAATGAGTCAGGACTGGGACCCAGTCAGCTGCCCCCTCAGTTCTCTCCTCAAAGCTGCTGCCCCAGATTCTCCTTAAGCAACTCTAGCCCACTCGGCCCTCCATCTTCTGAAGCCCAGAGTAAGCAGGTGCAATATATTTACATACATGGTCCCTTTAAGAGCTTTTTTGTGTCTGGCCATTCCTCTCAGGCCAGCAAAAAACCCCACAGCATTTTTGCTTTTCACAGCTGGATGCTATTTTACTTTCTGCTATGTTGCTGTAGGCTGGGAGGTCCAGTTGGGGGTTTAAACCCCACCCTTCTCTGGGGGAATCCCTGGATGCTGAGATGTTCCTCTGTTCCTTCAGCTGACACCCATGAGAGACCATCAAGCCCTCTCATGTCTCTGCACTTCCTACCAGTCAGGTTGTGATGAAATGGCCTTTTATGTCCATCTCCAGATAGTGTTTGGTTGGTTATTCCAGATAATTTCTCCAAAATTAAGTTAGAATTTCAGGTTTGTCCATGGAGGAGGTTAGTATAGCTTCCACTTACTCCTCTGCCATCTTGGATCTCTGGATCAGAGTCTTCAAAGTCTATTCAGACTCACCCCCTCTGAGCTCCAGCACAGAGGTAGCAGCTGGGAAGGCACCAGTGACATCCTGGGAGACACTGAAGTGTCTGGCATCAAGATGAGCAGTGGCTATTGCCTCTTTTCTAAACCCTACACCCTCAGAGCCACAGAGCCAGCAATCTGGTGCCATATTTGAGACCCCATCAACCTAAATAACACTGTATGACTCACCTTGAAGATCCCAATAGACTCCATCACACCCAACTTTCAGGCCCTCCCAAGCTGCTTTTTCTTTTAGAGTTAGAAACTAGAAATAAATTCCATTTAATATTATCAGGGTCCCCCTGGGAAAGTATTGAGCCTTAGAGCCCCGTACAGGCCAAGAAAAGGAAATGAAGACTGTAATACCTGACTGGAAAACCAGGAAAGCTGAGTGCATACATACCTCAATGCTATAGCCAGTGGGTCCCAGTGGGAATCAGGCCATAAGAAAATGCTTTATGTCCTTTAAAGTTTTCCCTCTTCTCTTACCTCACTTGATGCTTTATTGTACCAGCAGCAGAGGTTTTAACTTTAACTCAAAATGAACTCACCCTCCCTATTTTACAGCCACCTAAAGTTTTTGTGTCCAACACACTCTAACCTGAGGGAGATCTCAACATTCCTTCAGTTGTTATCTCTGAAGAATATCTGTTTTCTGTAATCAGCACTGTCTAATATTGATTGATGAGGTTTATGTGCATGCTATATGCCCTTAAGCTTACTGCACTCAATAAAAGACCTTGGAGGAAGGTAATCAAGATATTTGTCTCTCAGACATTTGCTGGCCTTCTCTCCCCTAGCACAAGCTGCCTGGGAAGTCTTCATTTCATCTGCGGCCCCAGAAGATCTCTGTGGCTCAGGGGTCCCCAACAGCCATAGCAACAAGAAAAATATAGTACTTAGGAATAAACTTAACCAAGGAGGTAGAAGACCTGTACTCAGAAAACCACAGAACACCAAAGAAAGAAATTAAGAAAGATACAAATAAATGGAAGCATATACCCTGTTCATGAATGGAAAGAATCAACATCATTAAAATGTCCATACTAACCAAAGCAATTTATAGATTCAATGCAATGCCTATTAAAATACCAATGACATATTTCACAGACCTAGAACAAATACTTCAAAAATTTATATGGAACCAAAAGTGATCCCAAATAGCCTCAGCAATCTTGAGAAAGAAGAACACAGTAGGAGGAATCACAATACCTGATATCAAACTATATTACAAGGCCATGGTAATCAAAACAGTATGGTACTGACATAAGAACAAACACATAGATCAATGGAACAGAATAGAGAGCCCATAAATGAACCCAGGTCTCTATGGTCAATTAATATTTGACAAAGGGGGAAGTAGAATAAAATGGAGTGAAAATAGCCTCTTCAATAAGTGGTGTTGGGAGAAATGGACAGGGACATGCAAAAATTTAAATTAGACCACCAACTTACATCATACACCAGAATCAACTCAAGATGGATCAAAGATTTAAATGTAAGCTGTGACACCATAAAAGTCATAGAGGAAAACATAGGCAGGAAAATATCAGTTATCCCATGGAGCAATAGTTTTGCCAATACATCTCCCAGGGCAAGGGAAATAAAGAAAAAAATAAACCAATGGGGCTACTAAAATTTTTATGTGCTGCTAAAGAAAGCATCAGCAGTATGAAAAGGGAACCAACCCTATGGGAAAACATATTAGCCAATGATACCTTGGACAAAGGTTTGACCTCCAAAATATACCAAAAACATATATGACTCAACACCAAGGGGACAGACAGTCCAATTTAAAAATGGACAAAGGACCTGAACAGACACTCCTCCAAAGAGAACATACAGAGGGCCCATGGGCATATGAAAGAATGCTCAACATCACTAGCCATCAGAGAGATACAAATAAAAACCACATTGAGATACCACTTTACACCAGTAAGAATGCCCCTCATTAACAAATCATAAAACCACGAGTGCTGGTGAGGATGTGGAGGAAAGGGATCCCTAGTGCACACTGTTGGTGGGAATGCAGACTGGTGCAACCACTATGGAGAACAGTATGGCATTTCCTCAAAAAACTAAAACTGGAACTGCACTTTGATCCTGTGATTCTTCTGCTAGGATTATACTTGAAGAACCCTGAAACAGCAATTCAGAAGAACCTATGCACCCCTATGTTTATAGCAGTGCTATTTACAATAGCCAAATGCTGGAAACAGCCTAAGTGCCCATAAATGGATGAATGGATCAAAAACTGTGGTATATTTACATGATTCCGCTGCCTTGCGGCATACCTCTTCAGGGGAAAGGCTAAGGGAGTAAACCCCGACAGAAAATCCGGAGCCGGAGTCCCTAAGGCGGTTTGACGTTGTAGTCAACACTGGCAACTCCTGCGGCGCACCTGAAGCCAAGCTGTATTGACTCCGTCTTTCCCTTGGACCCTTCAGCTGCGAAGAGAGGGGGGGTCTGCTGCATGGGCAACAGCAGACCCTCCATATCACCCTGCCCAGGCTCTGTAGCTTCAGCTTCACTGGAGAGGACACTCCAGCGTCATCGCAAGATGTCGATTCAACACGGGAGGAGACAGATACCGTGTCACTCCCGAGTCGGACTGCACAGCCATTCTCGGCGGTGCAGATAGACTCTTAAGAAGCTACACCATCGTCTCTCGAGACGGACGGCTGCCGACGACGACGATTTACATGATGGAATTCTATGCACCAGAAAGAAAGAAGGAACTCCTGCCTTTTTCAACAACATGGATGGAACTGGAGAATATTGTTCTTAGTTAAATAAGTCAGGTGGTGGAAGAAAAATTCCATATGATCTTACCTAATACAGGAACCTAATGAACAAAAAAAATTAGCAAAGTAGAACCAGAGGGATGGAAACAAGGAACAGACTGACACTGACCAGAGGGAGGGAGGAGAGGGGCTGGAGAGAGCAATGGGGAAAAAATGAGAGAACTATAATAGAACAACAATTTAAAAATGGGGAAAAGAAACCCAGCCATTTTCAATATTATATTTTTTACACTGTGATGTCATTTTTTTTTCTGAGTAACTACCACCCAAGAACAAGCAGGTGGGGCACACTTGACTTTTGTTGTTGAAAGTTTTGTGAGTGTGCCTAATTTCCCTGTGCAAAGTCATCCCTTATACAAGCCCATTGCACATTGCAGAGACTCCAAACTAATCATATCTGAAACAATTACTTTATTTTCACGTGACAGAGATGATCAATGAATAGAGTAAGTATGAATGTCTACCATTCAGTATTTTCAAATGTAGGAATGATAATGGCGGGGTATTCACTGACCTGTTTTCTCAGCCTAATGTGTCAATGATGTTGGGGATCAGAAAAAGAGACAAAGGGAATTCCTAGCATAGATTTTCTCTCAGAAAAGAAAACTTCAGGCCTGACAGGCAAGAGAGGACACCCCTGCCTGGATAAGCTGTGGTGATGGTGTGTCTGTATGAGGACCAACCATTTCATAAGACCAAGAGCCCTGTCTCAGCCCATCTTCTCCTTCTTCATCAGCATTATCATCATCATCATCATCATCAAAATCATCATAATGTACACCATCATCACCACCATCATTATCATTACTATATGCTTACTTATAATTGTTCATTCCCTTTGTGTGTACATGGCGATTGTCCACACACAGTGACCTTTTTTTTTCTTTTTTAAAAAATAATTTGTTTGTTTAATTATTTGTTTATTTAATTTTAGAGAGAAGGGAAAGGAGAAAGAGAGGGAGAGAAACATCACTGTGTGGTTGCCTCTCACTCGCGCCCCCAACTGGGGACCTGACGTGCAACCTAGTCCTGTGCCCTGACTGGGAATCGAACCAGCAACACTTGGCTTGCAAGCCGATGCTCGATCCACTGAGCCACAGCAGCCATGTTTGTGACCCTTCTTTTTAAAATAAAGCAGGTGTCTTCTCTATAGATGTCTTTGGGAGATTGAAACCACAAAAGGCCCAACTTTCAGTTGACACAAGGCCTTATAAAATGCTGATGACATTGGATAAAAAACAGAATCCACCCAAGAGGTTGAACCAAGACCTCTGTCCAATTATATTGTCATCATTTAATTACTCATAATCGTTATTCTCATTTTCTGTACACCTGGTGGCAATCCACTCATAATACATTATTATCTTATTTTTTGCTAAGTTTTAATAGTAATTAATGAAATAGGTACTCAGATTCTATTTTATCCTATGTTCAATGCTGACAACTGATGGCACATTCCTACCTATACTCCATCTTCCCCACATGGGAAATCTGCTAAGAAAGTCTGGGTCTTCTCTTTAGATATCACTGAGAGACTCAAACCACACAAGCCCTTGTGAGTAGAATTCTCTTTCATACCACCTCCTTCCCAGGCTCTGTCAAAGCATGTCGACCACGTGAAGGGCCTTTCCTGTTCCTCCCAGAGATATCAACCCTGTGCATGATAAGCACTCCATGTTCCCTTGGGTATATGTTTGTCATCGCCTGGACATCCACACTAAGCTGTCTTGGGTCCCTGTGCCTCTGCGTCATCACCTACTCTTGGTGCTGTGAGCATGATGCCAAGTCAATGACCATCACCACCTGGGGTCCTTATTCTCTGTTGTTGGGTTCATGTGCCTTTGGTGCCTCCTGTCAAGCATGCACATGTCCTGCTGTTGGCTGACTTGAGCTGTTTGGAACTTGGCTTCACTGTTGGGTCAGCAGATCCTCTGGTTAGATTCAGCTGACATGGGTCGGAAGGTTTTATGACTCATTGTAATTGGGCACAAATGAGTCTGAAAGAGGCTCTACCTTTTGCCCACAAGATAATGTTGTTTTTCTTTATGACAGACTTACCTAGCCCAGATAATTCAGAGGTGAGCACAGAATCAGGAAGCCGGACAGATTCCCTAAGAGAAATTGTTACAGGAAGAGGAAACCAGAGAGAAACCCCCCCAAACTTCCAAATAGACCTGCACCTAGGATAGTCCTTGTGTTCAGGGACTCAGAGTGCCACCTGATGATTGCAACCCTTTCCACAGAGAGGTTTGTGTCTGGGCTCAGGCTGACTCCCATCACTGTGTCTCTCACACAGTAATACACAATCATGTCCTTAGCTTTCAGGCTGTTCAATGCAAGTACAGCATATTCTTGGCATTGTCTGCAGAGATGGTAAATTGGCCCTTACAGAGCTGGAATAGTATGTGTTTCTACCACTCCAACTAATGGATGACACCCACTCCAGCCCCTTCCCTGGAGCCTTGTTAACCTAGTCCTTGACATAGTCATCAAATATGAATCTAGATGCTGCAGAGGAGAGTCTAAGAGACCTACAGGCTGCACCAAACTTCCCGCGGACTCCACCAACTGCACCTCACACTGGACACCTGAAAACATAGAGATGTCAGGTCAGGTAAATGTCACCATCCACTGTATTACTCAGTCATATCCACTTACATACCCAGTGTCTAATTCTACATAAATTACCTTAAATTTGCAACAACAAAAACCTGGCTGAGCCCAAACTTCATGGTGAGTAGTCTGTGTTCTGTCCTGACTGGGGGCTGGAACACCTGGGAATCATGGGCTGGGTTCATGTCCCACAGATGCAGGGTCAGGACTTGGTTGATTTTAATGAGCAGAGTGGCCTCATTGCATGCTCTCCTTACCTCAGTGCAGGTGTGAGCATCCCCGGGAGGTCTGTCATGATAGCATTTCAATAATTAAATACAGAATTGTGATCAGTCCTGAGGCATGTCAAGAGGCCACATTTCATAACACTGATTTCAGCATCTGGGTTTGTCCCTCCACAATGACCCCCACTGCTCCCTTGATCCTGATCCAGGGCAGACTGGGACACACCCTGTCAGATTATAACCCCTTTGCTGTGATGGGTGACTGTATCTAGTGTTACCTACAATGCAGGGCTCTATACACCTGTGGACTCAGAGACCGCACTACAATGGATAAGGTAGTGCAATACCTGTGACATGGTCCTCAATTAGCTAAGGTGAGCCAGGTTCATCTGGAACTCTTACAGACAATAGTTGCTATTGTCTGTGTTGTGGATCCAGTCAGTCCCTGTTCTTTCCCTGTGTTATCAGGGTCCTGAGACAGTCTCAGGCCCTGATGTAAATGGCCATCACAATGTGAGTGTTAGAAGGGCAGGTGTAACTGTCACTGCTGACTGCTGCAGCTGGCGCTATGGTCAGACTTGGTATCCATTGTTGTTCCCTCCCATGCACAGCCTGGATCCCCTAATTCTGTCCCAAACTGTGGCAAGTAGGTTGCTGTGTGTGGCTGTTTGTTGGGAAGACCTAGACTCAGAGTATATGAGGGACTGTGGGCCTTGATCACCTGGCCTCCATTGGAAATTTAAATGATGCATGTTTTCTTATTCCTGTCAAAGGCAATTAGAGAAAGAAATAGACTCTGCTCCATCCAGACTGGTCTGCCTCTGTCCCTGCTGGGAGATGCAACCTTGTCTGCAAGAGGGAAGAGAATGGAAAGACACCACCTGCACAGAAACTTGTTTTTCTACAGCTGGTCGAAAGCTGTGTGGACTGCCTTGAATAAGGCAGCAGTCATGGCCTCACTTTCATTGATCTCTCAATGCGCCAAATATGGACAAATCCCTTTCTGAGGACCAGGACCTCTAGTCCATTTCATGATATGACTGTTGAGATTAAAATAAACATTCTGCAAGTCGTCTCCACGGCCATGTTGGGGGAATCATCTGGCTTAACACCCTGAGCCAGACCACGTGATGTAGCGCCCTGTTCACTGTAATGTCACTGTGTTAGAAACATGGGGAACATCCTGGGAGAAGATTGTCTACACTATGGACTTAGTTAGGCCTTATAGTGTCTTCTGGAAGATGCTGCCATGAGGCAACTGGTCCAAACACATGAAGGACCAAGTCCAGAGATTGGAATCTTCCCTCCGCATTTCTACTATCCTGCCTTCTCCCAGAATATCTAAGTGACTCAGGATGACTCTACCCCATGCTCTTGTTCCCATTGTGCAGCTCTTACCCTTCTATGACTACCAAGTTCACTGGCCCTAGAAGACCTCACATCAGGGAATCAGAAATCAGCCTCTTGGAACCTTCCTGTAACAAGCCTTCCAATAGCAAGATCACACCCATATGTAAACAGAGTCAATTCTGGTAAGGAGCAATTTCGACCTGGACCTGAATTTGTTGCGTCATCGGGCAATGACTTGTGGATGAGGCCACAGTGACAAATGGGTGTGGTATCTATTCTCTGTCAGCTCAGGTGCCCGGAGGGAGCCTCCATGGTCCAGTCTCAGGGAAGCCCTTCTATGAACAGAGTTGGCACTGGAAACACTGGAGCAATATTGGAAAAAGACACTTCAGATCCCTGAACTCTAATATCCCCTGACCTTTGACCTAGCAGAACAGCCTTTCTTTGCTTGGGGCTGTGGGCTCTAATATTAATGCAATTAAATGACACTTTGCAATGTTAATTACTTAAGAATATCATCAGTGTTGGCCAAACAAGTTCATTTGTCTTTTTAAAAAGTGACTCTAGCGGTGCTTATTTGACTTTAACTTTCTTAAAAACAATATTTTATTGTATTATGATAGCTGTCATATCAATGTGTATTTAAAAACTTATATAAATTAGTTAATTGTTTGTGGCCATTTTAATATTGATGATGGAAGATAATAAGCAACATTTTTGTCATACTATACTTTATTATTTCCAGAATGGTAAAAATTCAACTGAAGCAGGGATGCGCGCGCGCGCACACACACACACATACACACACACACACAGAATTCTGCAGTGTATGAAGAAGATTCTGTGAGTGGTCAAATGTGTCAAAAGCAGTTTGTGAAGTTTCATTGTGGAGATTTCTCACTGGGCAATGCTCCATGGTTGGGTAGACCATTTGGAAGTTCATAGTGATCAAATCAAGACTTTAACTGAGAATAATAAACATTATACCATGCAGGAAATAGCTGACATTCTCAAAATATTCAAATAAAGGACTGAAAATCATTTGCACCAGCTTGGTTATGTTAATCACTTTGATATTTGTGTTCCATATAAGTCAAACAAAAAAAAATTTCTTGAGCTTATTTCTACATGTGATTCTCTACTTAATTGTAACAAAAATATTCTGTTTTTTAAAACAAATTGTGATGGGCAATGAAAAGTGGATACTTTCCAATAAGGTTGAATGGATGAGATGGTCAGGAAAATAAATTGAACTACCACCAACCACAACAAAGGCCATTCTCCATTCAAAGAAGGTAATGTGTATATGATAGTATTGAAAGGGAGTTCACTATTATGAGGTCCTTAGGGAAATCAAACAATTACTCCCAACAAGTACTGCTGCAGGTCAGACCAACTGAAAAAGCATCACTTGATTAAATGCATTCAGAATCAGTCAACAGAAAACACATAATCTTCCATCGGGAATAGTCAGAACCACTTGTTTTTTTGATGACCAGGCAAAAGCTGTTACAACTTGGCTGGGAAGTTCTGATCCAACAGCCATATTCACCAGACATTGTATCTTCACATTTCCACTAATTTAAGTCTTTACAAAGTTCTATTAATGGAGAAAAATGTCAATTCCATGGAAGACAGCAAAACACAGCTGGGACAGTTCTTAGCTCAAAATAATAAAAGCTTTGGAAAGATGGGATTATGAATTTGCCTAAAAGATGGCAGAAAGCCGGGGAACAAAATAGTGAACACATTGTTCCATGAAGTTATTGGTGAAAATGAAAAATGTGCCTTTTATTTTTCCTTAAATACAGAATGAACTTTTTGGCCAAACCAATAGCTTAAGCTCCTGGAAAATATAACCTTAAATATAGTCAAAATGGAGTAACTGTGAAAAGGGCATGATAAAGACACAGGGCAATGTTTTCCAAGAAAGCTAACAGAAAACATTAATTCCAGAAGTTGAAAGTGCTCAGTGAAAACAGAAGCTGTGAGGAGGCTGTGCAGAATGAGACTCATGGCAAAGATGGAACTAGCTCTGCTTCAGTTGATATTTGTCTTTTTATGGTAGATCTTTAATGGACCCAGCAGCTGGACTGACAGTGTTAGAGTCTGAGAAGATTTATCCAAACACAGTTCCTCCTTTGAAATGCATACTAAGAGTTACACTCACTTAAATCACCCACTCCCTGTCTCCAGCTTGTTAAGTGCAAATGTTAGCTACTGACATTTACTATTTAACAACATTCCCATAAAAGTATTTCTAATGTGGGTTTATCTCTTGATCCCACTGTAGGTCTACTTTATAATGCTGAGTTCATAGATATTGACTGTATATCTGAGCTGTGGTCACTGGGGACAATGAGGAGAGGCCAGCCCACTGGGCCTGTTAACAGACTGTCATCTTTGAGGCCACTCAAGGCTTGCTGAACACAGTGCCCTACAGCCAATTGGACTACCCCGTAAACTCTGAACAAATGTGTGAGACTTGTTAGAGGTGCCCTGGTGTCAGCAGGTTTCTAGACCCACACATGATACAAGCGTGACCTGCATCAGAGCCTGGTACTCATGTCATCAAAAGTAATACTGTAACAACCCTAATGGGGAAGAATACGAACTCAAATTTTATATAAATTTATATAAGAGGGTGAAGTGACTGAAAAGAAGTGAGTGCTGAGCAAGTGGCATTGTTCCCTCTCTGTCCCCTCCCCTACATACAGTGCCACAAGTCTTCGAAAGTGGTCACCAAGTACTGACAAATACCTAAGGCTCTCCAATTACAATTAACAGGTGTGACAGCTCTATTTAATACACAGAAGAAAACACAGGAAGCTCTCAAGTTGAGGAAAACAGAGTATTGCCCAAAAGAGGGAGCAGATCAAGGCACCAGAGAGAGAACTAAGCAAGGAGAAGATAGCAAACCTAAAAGACACAGAGTTAAAAAACCGGTGATAACAATGCTCACAGAAATGATTGAGTATGGCAAATGTATAAGGGAAGAGTGAAGGATATACTAAGTGAAATTTTTAAAAAATCCACACAAAAACAATAGTGAAAGGAAGGAAGCTAGGATTCTAATCAATGATTTGAAACATAATGAAGAAATAATCAATTAACTAGTACAGAATGAAGAAATAAGAATAGGAAAAAAATGAGGAGAAGCTTAGGAACCTCTGGGACAACTTTCAGCATACCAACATCTGAATCATAGGGGTGCCAGGAGGACAAGAGGAAGAGCAAGAAATTTAAAATTTACACGAAAAAGTAATGAAGGAGAACTTCCTTAATTTGGCAAAGGAAATACACATACAAGTCTAGGAAGCACAGAGAGTCTCAAGCAAGTTAGACCCAAAGAGGACCACACCAAAACACATATAATTAAAACAGTAAAGATTAAAGATAAAGCGAGAATTTTAAAAGCATCAAGAGAAAAGAAGAGAGTTACCGACAAAGGAGTTCTTATAAAACTATCAGCTGAGTTCCCAAAAGAAAGTTTGCAGGCAAAAAAAGACAAGAAAAAATAAATATTCAAAGTGATGGAAAACAAAGACCTACAACTAAGATTACTCTGTTCAGCAAAGCTATCATTTAGAAAAGAAGGGCAGATAATGTTTCTCAGACAAGGTAAAGCTAAAGGAGTTAATCACCACTAAGCCCTTATTATATGAAATGTTAAACGGACACATTTCAGAAAAAGAAGATCAAAATTATAAACAGTAAAATGACAACAAATTTACAGCAAGCAACAAATCAATCTAAAAATACCGAAAACATACTAAGCAAACAACTAGGACAGTAAGGGAAACATAGTTATGGAGATCATATGGAGGGTTACAAGTACAGAGGGAATAGGGAAGATGGAGAACAGTGCAGAGATCGATAAGCATAACTGGACCACAAAGAGACTTCCAGCCAAGATGGAGGCATAGACAGACACACTGTGTCTTCCTCCACAACTAAGAAGGAATACAACTACCTCAAAACTAGAAACAACCAGAAGTTCCATAAAATCAAAGTGCATGGAAGTCCAGCAGAAAAAGATATAAAGAAGAAATACTCATCCAGACAGGTAGGAGTGGCGGTGCCAGGGCAGAGAGGACGCAGTGTAATGGTGGCAGCAGCGGTGGCAGTGGCAGGCCGGCAGAAAGTGCAATCATGTGTTTTAAAAAGTCAGGAGGGACACCTGGGGAGCACTCCCAGCTCCTCACTGGACCTCACAGCTCATGGTCCCAGCACCAGAGAAAATCAAGCCTCATTGATTCTGACCGTGCAGACCAGTGGGGATTGGAGTGGAGGCAGAAACTGACAGTCTCTAAGCAGAGTAAGCTTTTTTAAAGGGCCCCCATGGTTCTAGAATGTCCACAGACCCACCCACTCTGGGAACGATGGCCAGAGCAGCAGCTAGAGGGGTGCCAGTCCAGTGCAGAAGTGGGAGAGGTTCCTGGAAAAGGGGCGAGTGCTGGGCAGACGGCATTGTATCCTCTCTAAACCCTCCCCCACATACAGTGCCATAACGTGGTGAAACAGGTCGCCCTATACTGAGGAATCCCTAAGGCTCTGCCCCTTAAATGTAACATGAGTGACAGCTCTACCTGGGATGTGGAGGCAAACAAACACAGGAGCCTGTCAGAGTGAGGAGACAGAGGTGTATGACCCAAAAGGGGGAACAGATTAAGGTTCCAGTGGGAGAACTAAGCAATGAAAAAAAGCCAACCTAACAGATGATGAGACAGACAATCTAACAGATGAAGAATTCAAAACACTGGTCATAAAGATGCTCACAGGCTTGACAGGTATGCTTGAGTATGGCAAACACATAAGAGAAGAAGTGAAGGCTATGCTAAGTGAAACGAAGAAAAATCCACAAAAAACCAATGGTGAAGGGAAGGAAACCGGAGTTCAAATCAATGATTTGGAACATAAGGAAGAAAAAAACAGTCAACCAGTGCAGGATAAGGAAGCAAGAAGTGAAAAAAATCAGAAACACTTCCTAAATTTTGTGAAGGAGATGGACATACAGGTCCGGGAAGCACAGAGGGTCCCAGGAGAGCTGGATGCAGAGGGGAACACACTGGTACACATCATGATCGAGATGCCAAAGGTGAAAGATAGAGAGTCCTGAGGGCAACAAGAGAGAGGCGGAGAGTTGCCTACAGGAGGGTGCCTATAGGACTATCAGCTGATTTCTCAGAGGACACTTTGCAGGCAGAAAGGGACTGGCAAGCAGTATTCAATGTGATGAAAGGCAACCTGCCACCAGGATTACTCTATCCAGCAAAGCTATCATTTGGAATGGAAGGGCAGCTGAAGTGCTTCCCAGACAAGGTGAAGCTAAAGGAGTTCATCATCACCAAGTCATTATGATATGAAGTGTTAAAGGGACTTACTTAAGAAAAAGAAGATCAAAACTATGAACACTAAAATGACAACAGACTCACAACTATCAACAACTGAATCTAAAAAAAAAAAAAAAAAAAAAAATTCCAACTAAGCAAACCAGATAGGAACAGAATCATAGGTATGGGGATCATTTGGAGGGTTATCAGCTTGGGGGGGGGAGAAATGGGGATATGGTATGGTGCAGGGATTAAGAAGCATCGTCGATTGGTACAAAATAGACAGTGGGAAGTTAAGAATAACATAGGAAAGGGTGAAGCCAAAGAACTTATATGCACAACCCATGGACATGAACTAAGGGGGTGAGATTTCTGGAGGCGAGGGGGGTACTGGGTGGAGGGGCACAAAGGGGGAAAAATTGGAACTACTGTAACAACATAATCAATAAAATATTCTTTAAAAAAAAGCATAAGTGGTAGGTACAAAATAGACAGGAAGGTGTTAAAAATGGTATAGGAGATGGAGAAGCCTAAGAACTTATATACATGAACCATGGACATGAACTGAGTGGCGGAAAGAATGCTGGAGGGAAAAGATGTAGTGGGCAGAGGGGGGCAAAGGGGAAATTTTGGGACAACTATAATAGCATAATCAATAAAATATACTTAAAAATAAAAGAACTCTGGTTACTTGTTAGAAGCTAATATGAAAAGTTAAGCAGTCTTCAGGATCATAGAGGTAACTGCAGGTGAGTGATGGAAACTGAAACAAAGAAGAAATAAAGAAAATGACAGCAACACTGACTCAGAAATGAAAACTATCAGCAGGCTCACAAGCAGAACCCTAGTCATCAGGAACTCCCAAAGAAGACCCAGTCGGAAATCACCCCAACACACACACCACAGCAGGATGGCTATTGTAAAAGGACACAGAAGTGAAACAGATCAAGTGCTGGTGAGCATGTGGGGAAATGAAGCCCTTGCCCTCTCTGTATGGGAAGGTAATAAGGATGAAATTATAATTTCTGTTTTATATTTCTGTACTTTTACCATTTATAGTACATTTCTCATATACTATATTTTATATGGAATGTTTCTTTCACAATTAGCAAAAGCCAAAATAATATATCTTTTTTTTTAGTATGGCCATATCAAAAGCATATATGCTTATAATAACAAATTAATTCTATAGTCATTGTCACAGATAATAGGAACTTGTTTTCCAGTTTTCCTTCCCATAATAAATTATAATCAGAATTCACTTACTTTCAAGTAAACACATAAAGTGCTAGAACATCCAATAAATGATTAAATCAGTAAATACTTACTGAATGCCTCATTGTAGCCCATAAAGTTATTGTTAGGTCTTTTTAGAGCCCCTAAAGATACTAACTCAGGTGGTGTTGACAAGGACTGTCTCCTTGACCAAACCTCAGTAAGGCTCCTCTAGCCCTCTTCTCAACCATGCTTTGACCTTGGGCTTCAGTGACCATCCTTGTTGCACCTGCATTGCCCACATTTAAGAAGAATCCTGTTTAGAGAGAATCCTCCCCACCCCCTATGACATCATGATGCCAGTAGTTAGCAAAATACCTGTCAAGTTGCTTCAGAATGAATTTCCATTACCTTGAAGTATCCTTTTAGTAATTTTCACCCTCTGACACCTCAACCTTCTCCATGGTTGCAAATCCCTATTTTCTTTGTTGTGTTTGGGTTGAGTCCAGTTCCATACTAAGGTTTCTCTTCCCCAACTGCAATAATTTCTGACTACAATCTGCTGTAAGTAAAACAGCATCATGCGTTCACCCCCACAAAAAATTGAAATTCCATATTATCAAGCCATGCAACGTACAGTCGTTCATTCAAATAATAAAAATTAGGAATTGGAAGAAGTACTTGCACTACCCCCTTCATCACAGCACTTTTCAGTGTAGTCAATTCATAAAAACCAGCTCAGTGTCCACCAGTGGGTGGATGGATAAATATGTGCTATGACTCCTGACAGAGTGCTACTCAGTCTTAAAACACAAGAAGTCCTGTCATAAACCACACCATGGTTGAAATTATGTGACACTATGCTCTGTGAAATAAAGCTGAAAACAGGACAGGCAAACATTGTATAATTCCAATATACTATGAATTTAAATTGGATTTCACTTCCAGCAGCATGTAGAGGCACTTGAGAATGGGTGTGATGAGGGGCAAAGGCAGGAGATGGGGGGGGGGTCAGTGGAGTGTCAGCTGCCTTGGAGTCCTGCACCTGTGAGGGAACCAAAGAGGGAGGCACCTGGAGGAGACAGCTGCTGTCATGACCACATCATGTTACAGAAACAGGGGAGTCCAAAAATCCCCGGAGTTTGCGGCTGGGGGATGAAGAGAAGGAAGCAGCTTTCAGAATGCCTCCACATGCCTGAGGCTAATGGCCGGTGTCTTTCTTATGCAAAATGGCTTTAATGCATCCAAAGCCTCAGGTAGATGGGAGGGGTCTTGAACCAGGGGATGGTATGGGAAGCACACAGAGCCTACATGGGGTTCTGTGAATGGTCAAAACTGTTGGCAACACCCACTGCGTCAGAGGACTCAGTCAGGGATATATAGGCAGCTGCAAACACTTTAGGGGGACGATG
Source organism: Furipterus horrens (assembly GCF_987537825.1). Classification (NCBI taxonomy): domain Eukaryota; kingdom Metazoa; phylum Chordata; class Mammalia; order Chiroptera; family Furipteridae; genus Furipterus; species Furipterus horrens. The sequence goes on from NW_028327185.1 coordinate 26,442,852, forward strand.
TGCTCTGGGGGGGGCACGCTCTGGGGCTGTCTCCCTCACTGGCGGCTGTTCACAGGGGTGCTCTGGCAAAAGGAGAGGAGATCCACACGGTTTACAGAAAGAAAACAGTTTGCGAGGAGGCTGAGAATCCAGGCGGTTCTGCGTTGAGAGCTGGAGGGCACCACAGCACAGAAAGGACCTCCCCAATCAGAACTGAGTGATTGGCAGCCACTGGTAAAGCTGAACTGTGTTTGGGAAGCAGGGAAACGGTGTTTCTGACCTTCCTAAAACTGGCCTGGTTTGGTAGGGGGAGGCAAGGACATGTGTAACTGTTAAATAAACAATTTTCTTTTCACTAAACTGAAATATTAAGAGTTGTAATTCTGGCAGTGGGCAATCGGACCCCTAACTAAAGAGCCCGTGGGTTTGTTTTCAATTGGAACAACCCAGGAGTTCTGTAACAATCAAACCTGGTCGAGGATGCTGTGCATTCACAGGAGCCTGGATGTGTTTGCTTCTGTGTGTGGAGCCGTCCATCCCTCAGGGCCCTGCTGACAGTGAGGGAACAGTCAGTCTGCATGGAGTGCAGCTTCCCTGCACCTGGGGATGGGAGGAAGAGACAGAGGCCCCACCACTGTCGTCCATTGATTACGGAGTGAATAAATCATTCAAATATGTTTCCTTTCCTGGGGCTGGTGGATCTAGCTTTATATAAAACTGGTCAGCCTTGGCAGTTTAGCCATTTTTTCACCATCAGCATCTGTGCCTCTGCGGATATGTGACATAGTTCTAATTACACGATGGAATACTATGCAGCAGAAAGAAATGAGGAACTTTTACCTTTTGCAACAGCATGAATGCAACTGTAGAGTATTATGCTTAGTGAAATAAGCCAGATGGCAAAAGTCAAATACCATATGATTGCACCTAATACAGGAACCTAAGGAACAACACAAACAAGTGAGCAAAACAGAACCAGAGGCATGGAAACAAGGAAAAGACTGATAGTGACCAGAGAGGAGGGGGATATAAGGGGAGGGAGGGGGGAAGGGGTTAGTCAAGGAAATAGTATAAATGACCCATGGACATGAACAAGAGGTGGGGATTGACTGTGGGAGTGGGGAGGATCACAGCAGTGGAGAACAATGTAGAAAAATTAGAACAACTCTAATAGAACAATAAAAAAGAAATTAAAATATAACTTTAAAAAGATTAACAACATTTTCAAATAAATAGATTGGTTGAAAAAATGCAAGACAGGTTCACCCCTGTTTAATCAGAAGGAAAATTCAAAAGCTTCGTATCCTCACTCTTTCATTCATTTTCATGTCTGCACATGACCCTCAGGAATGCTGTCACCTCGTCTACATGGAATTGGTGTCATCTGGGCATAAAGTCACATGATGTGTGGATCAGTGTGCAGAATTGGGAAGAGATATTCCCAGGTACATTGATGGTGAAATTAAGCAAGCCTGGAGCCAACCCTTCCAGATTTCTTGTTCTTTATGTTGTGATTGCTAAGTCCTGGTTAGCACCCCCCCGTTAGTTACTGTTGCATGAGCCATAGGTGAATGATACAAGGTCGTGGTTCTCAATGGGAGTCTCTAATAAACCTGCAGGTTCTTCAGAAACCTGTAGCAAGCCAAGATCTCTTATGTCACTTTTTTCAGCAGTAACTGCTCATAGTCATCTAGTCATTTATAAAAAACAAACAAACTCTGATTTGAAAATCAACCCATCATTCTTGCTCAGCTATAAAAAAAGACATTTACCATTTGGGACAAATTGGATGGACCTACAGTGTATTATGCTGAATGAAATAAGTCATATATGATCTCAATTATATGCAAAATCTAAAGAGAAAAACAAAGAAACAAACAGAAAAGAAACAGACAGATAAACCCAGAGAACAGACCAGAGTTTTACAGGTGGGAGGAGAGGTGGGAGTCTGAGTGGAAAAGGTAAAGGGATTAAGAAGCACTAATTGGCAGTAACTGATTAAACACAGGAAGTAAAAAGCACAGCACAGGGAATAAAGTAAATAATGTTGTAACAGCTTGTGTGGTGCCAGGTGGGTACCGGAAATATTGGGCCATTGCATCACAAATTGCATAAATGTGTGACCACTCTGCTGTAGGCTAGAAGCTCATATAAAAGAATATATAGCTTGGCAACTGGAATTGGAAATAAAAAAAGGAAATTAAGTCAAATTGCAGGGTGGTTAGGTTTAGGGTTGAGGCAGAATGTGACAGGCAGGATAAATGACCAAATTTCAGGACTGTGCTCAGATGTGTTATATGTTTATTGGGAAAATTCTGAAGACCCTGCATGTTTATTAGAGACTCCCATTGAGAACCTCGACCTTGTATCATTTACCTGTGGCTCATACAACAGTAACTAATGGGGGGGGGGAGTGCTAACCAGGACTTAGTATAATAATGTCACTTGTTGAATGGCCTATCCTATTCTTCCCAGAGATGTCAACTATGTGAGTGATAAATGCCCCATGTCCCCTTGGGGTGTGTGGTTGTTATCGGCCTGGACATCCACACCATTCTGTTGTGGATCACTCAGCTGCTGTGTGGTGTCACCTACGCTTGGCGCTGTATGAGGCCAAGTCAGTGACCATCACCACTGGGGGTCTTTTTCCTCTGGTGTGTGGTTCATATGTCCCTGCTGCCTGCTGTCCAATGTGCACCTGTCCTGCTGCTTGGGCAGCGGTTTGTGGCTGGGCTGCATTTTGAGTCCATCAGAGTCTCTATTAAGATGCAGTGGATATGCGTCAGCAGTTTGATGATTTATTTGAATTGTATACAAATGTCTAAAGGACACTCTGCCTCTGTCCACATGTGAATGTTGCCTTTCTTTACAACAGACTTTTCTAATCAGAGGCTTCAGAGGTGAGCACAGAATCAGGAACCCAGAAAGGTTCCCTGTGGAAACTGTTACGGGAAGAGAAAACCCTCAGGAAACCACCCCAACCTCCAACTGCACCTGCTCCTGGGATGATCCTCCTATTCAGGGATGTAGAGCGCCACCTGTTGGTTACAGCCACTCCTACAGGGAGTCTTCTGCCTGGGTTCAGGCTGACTTCCTCACTGTGTCTCTTGCACAATATACGCGGCCGTGTCTTCGTCTCCCAGACTGTTCGCTGAGACACAAACCTGTCTCATGAAGGTGTCCCTGGTCATGCTGAGTAGGGATTTGAGAGTTGGGTTGTAGTTAGTGCCTCCACCACTCCATATAGCACCGACCTACTCCAGCCCCTGCTCTGGAGACTGACTGGTCCAATGCATACTACAGCTCGTTTAAACAAATCCAGAGACAGCGCAGGTGAGGGAGAGGGTCTGCGAGGGCTTCACCAGTCCTGGGCCCGACTCCTGCAGCTGCACCTGGGACAGGACGCCTGGGGAAAAGGTGCATCAGTCTCTGTCAGTCACATGCACTCACATGCAGTCACCACCATCCCATAGACCCATGTCTGACATCTGAGACACTCACCCTGGAGGGCTGTCACCAGGCACAGGAGGAGACCCAGAAGTCCCATCTTCTAGAGCACAGCTCTGCCTTCCCCAGAGACCTCAGCCCTGTGTGAGGAGAGAGCTGGGAGCCCCCACAGCCCAGGGGAGGATTTACCCTAGAGCTGGGAGAGAAATTTGCATGTGGAGAAACTTTTCCCACATATGTGGAGAAAGACAGAGGTCAGGCATCCTGGTCATTCTGGGGCATCTAAGGGGCATTTTCTTCCTTGAAGGAACAGGTATGTCAGGGACACAGGATCACCTGGTTTATGAGACATATTAGAAATAGTTCAAAGGACAGCCTCAGCTTGCTGAACATAAGAAGAAATGGTGGACTTGAAAGCTTTGTGACACTTTTAAATTCTCATGTATCTTTCACACAGATTTAAACAGGTTTATTAGCATTTTCTCAGGCATTTATGAATCCCAAAATTCTAGTATGTTTTCAATTTCCAAATTTTCACATCCTAATTTAATATACACATAATGTGTATTTTAGTGTATGAAATAAAAAATAAAATGAAGCCATTTTTAATACAATATTGTCTACATTTATGACATCATTTTTATCTGAGTAATTACCCCCCAATCTCAGGCAGGTGTGACATTCCTGATTCTTCATGTTGGAAATTCTGTAATTGTGTCTACTACTCCCTCTGTAATCTCTTGTGTTACACAAACCCAGGGCACGTTGCTGTAACTTCAGTCTAGTTACATCAGAAGTAACCATATTTTTACATGGGAAAAAGATGAAAATTTAAAAGAGTACATATGTGTATCTACAATGAGCATCTTCATATGTTGAAATGATTTTAGCAGGGGATTTACTGACCTGTTTTCTCATTCTAGCAGAGGTGGATTTAACAGCAGGCGCACCAGGCGCACCGGGCTTTCACCCTGGGCCCCGACTTCTGAAGGGCCCTGCAAAACCCCAACTTTACACTTTTTTCTAATGACACCAAATTTTGTTTCATATGTGCAATTTTAATTACATACAAGGTGTAAACTTGTTGGGACCTTCAGAAGTGGAGGTCCAGGGCATGTGCCTGGTGCACCTGCTGTTCAATCTGCCTCTGCACTCTAGTGTTGTCAGTTATTTTGGGTTTCAGGGAGAAGAAAATGAGAGATCCTAGCACATATGTGCTCAAAGGAAAGGGAACCTCTACCCTGACAGGAAATCCTCACTCCCAGTTTTCCTGAGCCCTGTTTCTGGGGATGGTCACAGTGATCAGAGGCTGCTGGCCTCTCCCACCCAACACATAAGGTTCTGACTGTATAGTAAACACTTCCTTCCATCACACATATGATTTAGAATTGTTTTCTGTCTAGGCTTGTATTTTAATTCCTTTAATGGAAATTTTGGTGGTTTGTGGAGCAAGTATGTTTTATTTTAATAAAGTTCTTTGCATCACTTTTCGTAATGAATCCTTTATTGTTTTTTTAAACTCCACAGAATTGTCAGGCTCCATTGTCTATGTATATATTTATAGCAACCACAGGGATTAGACAGGCTCTGGTTCCAGGAGCTGAGTGCTGCTGGGACATTTACCACAGATCTGGGAGTCACATTGGAGCTGTGTAAGGGTAGGATGTTAATTTCTTTTGAGTCACATGAGAGAAGTATTTCTGAGTTTCATGAAAGAGTGTTACTAAAAATGTGGGTGAAAGACTCTTCCACTGAGGAACTATGAGGAAGTACAGGGTATGAGACAGCCTATGTTTACATTTGTCTTTTCATTCCCCTAATGGAATCTTTGGTGGGACAAATAGATTTAATTTTAGCCAAGTCTAATTTATAAATATTTTCTTTATTGGGTCCTTGTGAGGACAATAGAGTCTGTCAGGGTCCCTCACCCTGGATGCCCAGGCATGGGTTACTTAGGGATAGTTAGATTCTCATGTGCAGTGCACCCTCAGTTATATAAGCATTGATGTATTACTTTGGCTAGTGGCCGGCTTTGTCTATGCATATTATATAAGCAGTAGAACCCCCACAGGAGTGATGCATGGTGAGCAGCGAGGGTTATGCAGCGAGCAACAAGGTTTGCACAACAAGTGGCAAGGTTTGCACAGCGAGTGGCAGGAGCATGCCTGGTGGCTGTCTGGTGGTTCAGCACATACCCATGGTGGAAGGCAAGCATGAATGTTATAATATCTGAAATAAAAGAGATAAGGATTCCATCCTTACCTCACATAAGAATCTTCCTTAGTTCCGCAACAGTCCTGATTTGGGTATTAATAAAACTACTAGCAATTGGTCATCTTCCATTGCCATGTTGATTGGTTACAGCAGCCATAGGGACTAGAACAGGCTCTGGTACTAGGAGTAGATGCTTCTGGGAAAATTATCCAAAAATCTGGAAGTGACTTTGAAACTGGGTAAGGCAAGGATTCTGGACTGAGTTTGTGTCACATGAAAGAAATAGTCCTAAATTTTAATTAACAGAGTGTTGCTAGGTGTATGGGTTTAAATAGTCTTCCAGGAAGTACAGGGCATGATAGAGGCAGATTATACCATCTTATAAAATACCTAAACACTTTTATGAACAGAGTTATTTAAAAATAGAAATGTTAAATATTATGCAGATAAGTTTCAAGAGAAATAAGGAACACGTCATTGCAAATGGGTGGAGGGGGATTCCTTATTAGCCACATTCACATTTGCACAGTGTCTCCATTATATTTGGTACAATTTCACAGGTCCAGGGTATTTGGAGTTGGAGGAGCTCTGGTGATTCTCTGTTAGTATAAGAAGTCATAGTTTCATTGTATCAAGACCCTTGTCTCAGTCCATGATCATCATCATCATCATATCATCAGCAACAGCATTATCACCATCATTATCATCCTCATCCTCAATGTCATCACCATCATAACCATTATCATCATCACCAACATCATTATCATTTCCGTTCTTATAAGCATCCTATTATCTTCTGTATACATGCTGGTTACCCACAAACCACAATCCTTTATTGAAGATACACCAGGAGCCACTTCATTAGATGACATCAGGAGATTTAAATCACAAAATCCCAACCTGTCAGTTGACCCAAGGCCTTCCAAAAAGCTGAAGACCTTGGAGAGGAAAAAGTTTTCATATATGACATTAGATCAAGACCCCTATCCAATGCCATTATCATCACCAACACAGCCACCACCACCAGCAGCAGCAGCATTTGATTACTTTTAATTGTTCTTATTTTCTGTAGAAGTGGATATTGTCCCCATTTAATTGACTGTTATCTATTTTTTCTACATTTTTTAAAATTGTTAAGTAGAATAAGTACTCAGACTCTATTTTATTTTATGGTTAACTGTTAACAAATAAAGGCCCCTTCCATCCTCTATTCTATCTTTCCCACATGGAAATCTGTAAGCAGAATTCTGCACCACCACCACCCCCGCATTCCCACAAAGTAAGAGCCCTGAGCCAGTCTCCTTTCCTGGTTCTATCAAAGCACATCTGACTTGCTGAAGGACCTTTCCCATTCCTCCCAGAGATTTCTACTATGTCCATGATTAAGGCTCCATGTCCCCTTGGTGTCTGTGTTTATTGTCAGCCTCGACGTTGACACCAAGCTGTTGTTGTCGGTCCCTCTGTCTGTTTGTGGTGTCAACTACCCTTGGTATCCTGAGCACTAAGCCAATGACCATCACCACTGGGAACCTTTGTACTCTGGCATTGATTTCATACACCTCTGGTGCCCACTGTCTAATATAAACAGGCCCTCCTGCTGGCCAGCTTGGACACCAACCTCTGTGGGACTGGTGTTCACTGTTGTGTCCAGTAGAGCCTCTACTTGACTCAGCACACTTGGGTCAGAATGTTTGATGATTCATTAAAATTGGTCATAAGAGAGTCTGAAAGAGGCTCCGTCTTTTGTACAGGTGAGAATGTTGTCTTTCTTTACAACAGAATTTCCCAACCAGAGACTTTAGAGGTAAAGAGACATCAGGAATCCAGACAGGTTCCCAGAGGGAAACAGTTGCAGGAAGAGAAAACCACTCAGAAAACCAGCCCAAACTTCCAACTGCACCTGCTCCTTGGATGGGCCTTGTGTTCAGGAACCCAGAGCAACCCCTGGTGGTCACAGCATCTCCTGCAGGGAGATTTGTATCTAAAGTCAGATGACTTCCCCTCACTGTGTTTTTCCTGCAGTAATACAGGTTCGAGTCCTCATCTCTCAGACTGCTCATTTGCAGATACACTTTGCTCTTGGCATTGTCCCCAGAGATGGTAAATCAGCCCTTCACAAAGTTGTCATATTTTTTAGTAGTTCCAGCAGGATTAAATTCACCAACCCACTCCATCCCCTTCCCTGGAGTTTGGAGGGCCCAACTCACCCAGTAGCTACTGAAGGTGAATCCAGAGGCCACAAAAAAAGAGTCTGAGAGACCTCCCAGGCTACATAAAGCCTCCACCAGACTCCACCAGCTGAACCTCACACTAGACACCTGAAAACACAAAGAAGCAAGGTTGGGAAATTGTCACTTGTTCACTGTTTCTCTCAGTCATATCCAATCACATACTCAGTGTCTCTCATTCTCCATAAACTACCTCTTAAAACAGCAAAAAGGAAAACCCAGCTGAGCCCAAGCTCCATGGTGAGTGGTCTGTGTTCTGTCTTGACCAGGCACTGGGGACACCTGGGAATCCAAGGCTGGCCTCTTATCCTAGAGCTGCAAGGACAGGACTGGGCTGCTTTTGATGAGCATAGGGGCCCTATTTGCATGTCCTCCTACTATGTAGGTATCTCTGGACTCAGAAGGTCACATGAAGGACATACTCCCAGACTGTGACTTGTCTAAGGGTACATATCTGTTAAGAATTACTCTCCACACCTGAGCCTGTGTCCTCCCCACTGACCCAACTGCTCCAGGAGATGGACTTATGAGAGTTAATTGTAATGAATGGAAAGGGAGTTAAAATGAGAGATGCCTTTGAAAGACACCAGTGATGAGCACACCAGGAGAATTAACCCTCACAACCAGAGGGAGAAATAAAGGTGCAGAAACTTCATGTTCAGGAGGTATAAAGTTCATTTTGACACCATTTCCCCTACAAATGATTAGAGTATTAACTAAGAACCCAGTGTTGGAGGTGGTGGAGTTTGTGTGTGGATCGTTGGGAGACAGAAGCGTGAATTCTACAGAGAAGCACACAGTGCTCCCAGGTCAGGTACCTTCAGCGGAGTTTGGTGCTGAATTGCAGCCGTCTCACTCTCTCATTTTTGATTTTACTCTCTACAGCCTGTGGGAAAACCAGGCTCAACATTGTGGACACAAAAGAAACTGAGTCATGACTAGGCCTGCTTAGGTGCAGATGTAGGAAGTGATCGGGGAGAAAAAATGGTGAAATTTTAGAAATTTGACTACGGAAAACCTTTATACAAACCACTAATAGAAAATAACAGATATAAATAAAATAATTGATATGAAGAGCATTATTATCCCTTATCCATTAATTACAGGATGAATAATTTATTCAAATAGCCTCTTATTATCATAAGCTGGTGGATCACCAAGCTGTCCTGGGTTCCTCTGCCCTGTGTCATGTCATCTATGCTTGGTGTTGTGAACATGATATCAAGTCAATGACCATCACTATTGGGGTTTTTCTCCTCTGGCATTGGTTCCATAAGCCTCTGCACTTACCCTGTTGATGGCCGGCTTGGACACTGAGCTGTGTGGGGCTGGGCCACACTCTTTGGTCCAGCAGAGCCTCAGCCTTTTAATCATGTGTGAGGTGGAGGTGCCTCCAAGCTCCTAGGCTCAGCTGGAAACTACTTGGTCCAGCAGAGGTTTCATGACCATGGTGGAACAAATCTACCCAGGACACTATATTATGTCTGGGGGAAGGAAGGTGGCTGCTCTCTCTAGGGGAGAACAGCAATCAGACCTCCGTCCATCATGTCTTTTATTGAGGAGGATATGCATGGGGGATACAAGGTCAAAATTCATGAATCATCAATAGCTTTTAAGCATTTGGATTACAGTTGACAATAACAGATCACATGTACCAGTACAGAGGGCACAGTGACCAGTCTGTGTCAGGATCTATCAAACATCTTGACACCACACTGGCATTAAGTGCAAGGTTTCATACATTTCTTGCTAGAGATTGTTTATGTTACATTAAAGATAACAAAAGCAGAGCAAGTTCTAAAGCATAATAAGCATTCTTTAAATTCAATTCCCACAGAAACCCTCTGAGTGGCTTTCAGTTATGTCTCCTGAGCAGCCTTATGTTGAGACTTAAAGACAAGCACAGCCGGAATGCCGGCGGCAGGTCATGCTCAGGCCAGGGCTACAATTCCCTAAACCATGAGGAGCGGTTTCCCACACATGTGAGAAAGTTTCATCCAACAGACTTTTCTATCTCAGAGACTTCAGAGGTGATCACAGAATGAGGAATCCAGACAGGTTCCCTGAGGGAAACTTACAGGAAGAGGAAACCAGACAGGAAACCAGCCCAAACCACTGACTGCACCTGCTCCTGAGATGGTCCTTGTATTTAGAGACCTTGAGTGCCCCCTGGTGGTCACAGCCCCTCCTGCAGGGAGGTTAGTGTCTGGGCTCAGGCTGACGTCCCCTCACTGTGTCTCTCGCACAGTAATACACGGCCGTGTCCTCGGCTCTCAGGCTGTTCATTTTCAGATACAGTGTGTTCTTGGCGTTGTCTCTAGAGATGGTGAATCGGCCCTTCACAGAGTTGGCATAGTATGTGCTACCACCACCATTACTGATGTATGCGACCCACTCCAGTCCCTTCCCTAGAGCCTGGCGGACCCAGTTCATATCGTAGCTACTGAAGGTGAACCCAGAAGCCACACAGGAGAGTCTCAGAGACCCCCCAGGTTGCACCAGGCCTCCTCCAGACTCCACAAGCTGCACCTCACACTGGACACCTGCAAACACAAGGATGTCAGGTCAGGAAACTGTCACTCATCCGCTTTGTCTCTCAGTCATATCCACTCACTTACTCAGTATCTCTCTTTTCCCAGAAATTACCTTTTAAAATAGCAACAAGGAAAACCCAGCTGAGCCCAAACTCCATGGTGAGTGACCTGTGTTCTCTCCTGAACAGGGACTGGGAACACCTGGTACTCCTGGGCTGGGTTCCTGTCCCAGAGCTGCAGGGTTGAGGCTGGGCTGCTTTTAATGAGCAGAGGGGCCCTATTTGCATGTCCTCCCAGTATATAGGCAGCTTTACCATTGGAGACCTGCAGGGAGGGCTGTGCTTCAGTACAGATGTGAGTGTCCTGGGGAGGGTGGCCATGATAGTGTTTCATAACTAAACACAGAATCCCAAGCTAGACTGGGGCATGTCCAAGAGACCACATCTGGTGACTCCAGATTTAGGGTCAGTGTGCACCTCACTGGTCCCCACTGCTCCCCTGAACCTGATCCAGGAAAGAGTGAGACATGCCCTGTGATGTTGTAGGCCCACTTTTAGGAATAAAGGTGTGAGCCAGCATCTTTATATAGTGTTGCCTACACCCCAGGGATGGTGACAAGCCCACCCCATGGGGAAAGACCCCAGGCTCAGATATTGTAAGAGACAACTTGGTGACCTTGGTGATGTTGGTTCCCTTGGCCCTGAGTCTCTCTGACTTCTCAACATTCAAGGATACAAAGCAGACAGAGTGTTGAGAAAATGCTTTTCTATCATGGGGACTCAGATACACTGAGAAGCTAGAGATTCATGGAGCTGATGGAGAAACTCTTAGTGTACAACAACCAGAAGAGGTAATTTACAGAGGTTCCCTTTCCCTAGACAGTAAAGGAAAACTTTAGATAATAAAATGGAATAGAAAAAATAGTGAAGTAAATGTGAATCATAATACCAATGACCAGTGAATTTGGCAGTGGTTGTCTGAACTATGCTGGGTACCTGTAAATTCTATATGGCAAAGGGACATTATTTTTGATTAATTTTTATATTTTGGGATCCAGAGATGTTCCAAGGAAATCTGGTTGGGTCTTAGTATAATGTGTCTATAATAGGGGGAAGCAGAAGTAGATTATAGTCCATGAGAAGAAGGAAGCAACATGACCATGATGTCAGGTGACCTGTTCCAGGCTGTAGAGAAGGAGGAAGGGGTCACAGGAAAGGAATGCAGTTCTAGCATCTGGAAAAGACAAAGAAATAGACTCCCCTTGTGTAAGACTGTTCAGGCTGCTATAACAGTGTTACAGGGACTAGGAAGCTGATAAACATTTATGTCCCTCAGACCCAGACACTGGAAGTCCACAGTCAAGGTGCCAGTATAACAGGGAATAAAAACTTTATACAACTCTGACTTACCATGAAATGAAATTAAAATAAATTGTACTAGCCAACTGATTAAAAGAACTCACATACTGACAGTTTCCTTGTAAGCATACTGTAAGTACCAGCAGGTTAATTCCTGCTTGTACAAGAAATTTTTATATGACAAAAGTTTATGTCAGTGTATTAACTGACCTGTTTTCTCAGTCTAGTGTTGTCAGTGATGTTGGTGTTCAGAGGGAGGGAAATGAAGAGAATTCCTAGCATAGATCTGGTCACAGGAAAAGCAATGTTCACCCTGACAGGAATCCCTAACTCCAAGCCTCCCTGTGCCCTGTTTCTGGGGATGGTCACTGTGGTCAGAGGGTTCAGGGCTTTCCCGCACAACATAGGATTTCCCTAATGTATAATAAATATTTTCTTCCATCAGACTTACGATTTGGAAATATATTTTCATGTTTACATTTGTCATATAATTGAGTTAAGAGATCTTCTGGGGGACAAATTTGTTTAATTTTAACAAAGTCTAAATTATCAATATTTTAATGGATTTTTTAATGTATTTTATTGATTATATGTTACATTTGTCCCAATTTCCCTTCCCTCTGCTCCCCTCCACCCGGTGGCCCCCCTCCCTCCAGTTGTCCTCCCCTTTTAGTCCATGTCCATTGGTTGTGCATATAGTTCTTCTCAACCTCTCTCTGTCTATTCCATTCCCTCTTACTATGCTTCTTAATTCCTGTACAATCTCCCTCCCTCTCCCCCTTCCCCCTCCCTGCTGATCTCCCCTCAATATGCTCCCCATACCTATAGTTCTTTTTCCACTCTCGTTGCCTATTTAGTTTGTCTTTGTTTCAATTCCCCAGCTTCTGTTGTTGGTTGTTGTGATGCAGTTTTCATTTTAATGTTCATAGTTTTGATCCTCCCTTTTCTAAACCAGTCCCTTTAACATCTCATATAACAGTGGTTTGGATCTGATGAACTCTTTCAGTTTTCCTTTGTCCTGGAAGCACTTTCTCTGCCCTTCTATTCTGAATGACAGCTCCGCTGGATAAAGTATTTGTGGTTGTAGGTTTTGGATTTTCATTACTTTGAATATTTCTTGCCAGTCCCTTCTTGCCTGCAGGGTGTCCCTTGAGAAGTCAGCTGATAGTCTAATTGGGACCCCTTTGTACATGATTCTTTTCTTCTCTCTTGCTGCTTTGAAGATTCTATCTTTATCTTTAACTTTTGACATTTTGATTATAATGTGTCTTGGAGTGGTTCTCCCTGGGTCCAGTTTTTTTGGAACTCTCTGTGCTTCCTGGACCCGTACATCTATTTCCTTCCCCAAGTTTGGGAAGTTCTGCTTTATTATATTTTCACTTAATTTTTCAATTTCTAGTTCATCTTCTTCGCCCTCTGGTAAACCAATGATTCTTATATTGGGTCTCTTACAGCTGTCCCAGAGGTTTCTGATCCTCTCATCATTTTCCTTGCTTTCTGTTTCCTCTCTCTGCACTGGTTGACTGTTTGCTCCTTTTCTATGTTCTGGTTTGTTGATTTGAACTCTGGATTTTATTTCCTCACCATCTGTCTCGTATGTGGTTTTGTTCCTTTCAGTATGAGTGTTTTTCGATTCTTTCTCATCTTTTTCCTGATCTTTTGTTAATTCTGTAAGCCACCTGATAACAATGGCCCTGAACTGAGCCTCTGCCACGTTTCTTATTTGTTCATCTGTCAGATTCTTCATCTGTTGCCTGGTGAGCTGCGCCACCGGGATTTCTATAGTTGTCTGCCTCATTTTGACAGATGCGTTTTGTTTTCTTGGGCTGGCTATAGGGGGCAGTGCCTGTGTACTCGTCACAACCCAGCGACCAGTGGCGATCTGCAACCTTTTTCACTGCGCTGTGGCCCTTTGTGGTCACTGCCCAGCGACCAGTGGCAATCCGCAACCTATTTCGCAGCCCTGTGGCGCTTTGTGTGGGGGCGGGGGTCCAAGATGGATTCCTGCAGTTATTCCACTAGGAGACCGGGATCCATCCTCCCGCCCTCTGGGCCTCACTGTTGGAAGCGATGTGGTGGCTGCTTTTCCCAGCGTTGGGGTCACAAGCTGCCGGAGTTCGACTGCAGCTAGGATTGCTCTCCCTGCTGCTGGGATTGCTCTCCCTGCCGCTGTCCCTGGTGCGACCGCAAGCAGCACCGCCCACTTTTGCTCTTACCTGCCCAAAGGGCGCCGCTGGTTTATAACTTTGTACATTGGGCTTCCGTGTAGTTTTATTTTCTGGAATTTCTAGTTATCTTTTGTTTTGAAGTAGTTGTATTCCTCTCTAGTTGTAGAGGGAGACCGACCATGTCCGTCTAAGCCTCCATTTTGGCCGGGAGTCCTTAATGGATCTTTTATTGGATTTATTTTCAAAAACTCCAGAAATTGGTCAGCCTTCATTTTCCATGTTCATTGGTTACAACAGTCGTATTAAAACATTCTTTGGGACCAGAAATCATAGCTGCTGGAAAATCACACACAAATCTGGAAGTGTCTTTGGAGCTCTGTAAGGGGAGCATTCTGGACTTACTTTGAGTCACATAACACAAATGTGTCTGATTTTCAAGAACAGGGTGTTACTAGAAATATAGATTTAAAGACCCTTCTATTTAGGGCCCAAAATAATCTACATGACATGAAAGAGACAGCTTATCTCATCTCAGAAAATACCAAAAAATTATAAATTGGACTTTGTTAGAAATAGGAATGTCTAAGATTCTGCAGTCAGAGATCAAGAGAAATGAAACACATGTCATTGCAACATGAGGATAGGAGATTTCTTGTTACCCTCATTCACAGTTTCACAGTGTCTCCGATATATTTCATAACAATGTCACACATCCTGGGGATTAGGAGTTGGAAACTTGGGGTCATTGCTCATGTGGTTACTTTTTGTCACTCAGTGCATGATTGTGTTAAATATCATGTTAAAATTATCATTTAAATGTACATTTAATCATTTCAAATTTATATTTAAATCTTCCTGCTGGACTAAACGAGGCTTCTATTTCTTTTTGCTGCCATAATTAAGTGCATGTATGCTGCAATCACTGTGACAGGCATTTTTCATACAAATAAGATAACAGTTTTATCTCATTTAATCACCAGCACAACCCTATGAGGCAATTACTACTCTGCTGGGTTTCAGACTAAGATCCCAGGGCCCTGTGGGGAGATGGCTGGAGGCAGGGTTGGGACTGAAACCAGGTCTGTCTGCTCGTTCAGTGACAGTGTTCCATTAAACTTTGCCTTAATGATACTAGTATTTCCTTACATGTTCATTTTGATATGACTATTATGCCTCTACAGGTTTATTTCCATGTACATTAATATGACGCGTTTCAGTAAATACAAACTGTAAGTGGCCTTGGAGCATAAAGGTACGTGCTGGACACAACTAATCAGAAGGTCAGTCCTCAAGCCAGGGTCCTCAAACCAGCTCTGAGCCCAGAGGCTGAGGCTAAGAGTCTCTGCAGGACAACAAGCTCACAGAGGGCTGGTGGCAGCATTAGTTAAATGAGAACCAGAGGGGAAACAAAAGCAGGCCTTCACCATGACAATCTAACAGAGAACTTAATACAGGAGGCTGGAGGCGGAGGGACACATGTCTCACCCGTTGGCCCCGCAGTCCTGAGCTTGGTCCGATAAGGCTGCCAGGCACTCTGAACAACACAAGTAAACTATGATAGCACAGGAATGGGGGAGCCCTTGGAAGTCTGTGTGTGCCGTCTCCACTGGCTGGGAAAGGAAAACCTGAGACTGTGTGTTCATCCCAAGGCCTGGAAGGGGAGGGGGACTGCAGTGCCTGAAGAGAAACCCCTAAATCAGCTTTGGTTACCTGCCTGCCTCCCATCACATATGCAAAGTGAACAAACAGTCTGGAGCAAGGTAAGAATTCAGGATAACAGACCCCCACCCACACCTATGTTTGGGTAGTCACATCTCCCCAGGAAAGCTGGCACCACCTTTACCCATCAATCAATATGTCACTCCCTCACCCCCACCCCGCCAACTATATAGGCCCTCAGAACAAAGGACCCACTCTCTTCTCTTGGCCCTTCTGCACATGGGACGGTGGGGCTGGTCTCCCAGCCTCTGGTCAGCAGCTCTCTGGCCGTTTACTCTTCCCTTGGCCCTCTGGCCATAGAGTGATGGTCACCCTTGCTTTGGCCACCCTTGCTTTGCTCTCCTGTTCACTAATAGACTTTGCACACACACTAATAGGCTCGCTGATCTGCATTGGCAAGAAGAACCAGGGTTTCTCTAGTAACAGCAGCACTCATGTAGTGACAGTGTTGAAGCCACCAGCCTTCAGCTTCAGGAGGCGGTCCCTCCAGTACTTCCTGGGCACCTGGAAGTAGTGGATGGAGCCCCCAAAGATCAGGAACTTGAGGCCCTCCAGTGTGAAGTATGTGTTACGCTCTGCTGTGCTTTCCATCTGAAGTCCCAAGGTTTTGTCCTTCAGCTCAAGAGGGGTCAGGTGAGACCAATTGGACCTGCTGGAAGAAAGAGAAAGAGAGAGAAGGAGAGAGATGGAGAGAGAGATGGAGAGACTGTTGAGCCCCAGTGGAGAAAGAAATCCTCGTTAGCAGGACATGCCCTGTGCGTGCTTCTGCTAACATTTTCTCCAGAAAAAGCAAGAAAGCTCCCTACTCTCCCAACTCAGGCAAACCTGTACTGGTGCATGTGTGACTCAGTTTCTCCAGAAACAAGGTCCTCTTTAGAGTTTACCCGAGGAGCAAAAGCTGACCAGATACGTGGCAGGAAAAAGATGCACATGATTCTTGTCCACGAAATATAGGGGCTGAGAAGAGAAAGAAATAACAATGACAAGGGGAAGGTATTGGCCTCCTCAGATTAAAGCACCAGAAAGCAACCTTTGGTCAGGTCAGAGGTCAGGGTGCAGAGAGGTGCCTGTCACTGTGTGAGAAATGCTCACAATAAAAACTGGGACACAGGACTTGAGCAGTAAAGCGAGGCCTTTATTCACGAGTCTGCAGAGCCAGATGCACCCTCACAGCCAGGAGAATGTGCGCCCCAAGTAGACAAAGATGGCTGGTTTTATAGTCTTGGCTTCCCCACCCTGAAATTGCCATGGTAAAGTGAAATTGATCAGCTTCCTTGCCCTAAAGTGAAAGGATCAGTTCCCCGGCCCTAACGCAATTAGCTCCCCCTCCCCTCTCCTCCTTCCCCCTTTCTCCCTGACTGGTTACTCCGGAGTTACAATCTAAGGTGTTCATCTAAATGCCCCTGTTGTGATTTGTAGATATGCTAATGCTGTCAACTCCCCTCTCAGAGATCCTCTAATTACCTTTGCCCTTGAGACCCTTTAATTACATTTGCCCTTTGTTACTAATGACTTTCTACCAATTTGGGAGTCACTATGTCATTGTTTTCTACACCAGGCAGGCAGGTCTCCTAGACCAGCTTGATGCTGGGAGGCTGGAGCTTTGCCTGGGTCCCCCTTGCCCGAGAATCCCCATCCCCACCCCAATACACACGAGCAGGGATGACCCACAGTCCGCCCCAGTCAGGACAGAAAGCCAGGACTGGGCACTGGTCGGCGGGGTCCTGGGCAAAGGTGGAGGGCTCAGGGGCCCACTGGCGGCGGAAGCCCGTCACCCACCGGGTTCATGAAGGACGCACTGTGGGCCCGTGGACAGACCCTCCGCAGTGCGGACATCACTAAGGTATGGGGGGGTAGAAGGAAGCTTGTAAGGGGAGCTGAGCCCAGGAGGGCAGCGGATGGGCAGAGACCGTCACCTGAAGCGCGGCGGGGATCTCATGTCCGCGAGGCCAGGGCACCGAGGTCCTGCGCTGCCGCCGCCACCTCCCCGCAGGGGGACCCGCCGGGTTCAGGGGCGCTGGGCCCTGGATCCGCCCCCGCAGCGCAGCCGGAGCCCGGGTCCTGCCTCGCAGCGCAGTGCAGCCGGCCTGGGGCGCTGGGCAGCGAGAAGGGCAGCGCTCCGCTCCCGACCCCGGCCTTGGAACCGCCCGCGCGCCGTTTTCAGCCCGGGAAGTAAGGCGGCCGGGGTTCCAGATAAGCGCCCTGAATTTCCTTAAACTGAGTGCCAGCAGCCAACTGGGACAGAAGGGAAGGCGTGAGTGGGGGTAAAGGACAGCTTAGCGCACGTCATGCACGAGGAGGCAGGGAGACCTTGGTCCGGCAGACCCAGCAGACCCAGCAGGGCCCTTTGGTCCCAGACGGCGCTCCAGGCTGCGAACGGGCGGTGGGCACCCGAGGTCGGAGTCGGTGCGAGCGCAGAGTAAAGGTTCCGCGGAGTGCAGTGGGCGTTCAGGCGAGGGGCGCAGGCTACTGCGGGGTCACGCCTGCTCTGAGTGAGTGTTAGTGAGGGCCTGAGGGTCTCAGAGGGAGGCAGTGGGAGTGCCGGTCCTGTCGGCGGGAATAGCCTCAGGTGCTTACTCAAGGATGTGCAAGGACAGTGTGCAGGCCTTTGGTTACAAAGTAGCAGGAGGTGGGGCTGGAGAGATCAGACCCGGGAGGCAGCGCAGGGAGGCCTGGGGACACAGTGCTGAGCAGGTCGGTCTTTTGCCAGAGATTTCAAGCAGGGATGTGAGATTTTGTTGCTGTTGGTGGGAGTGGGGCCGTAATTATTCTGAGACCTGGGGTGGAGTGCAGATGAGGGGCCCGCACTGGGACATCAGGGGGCCTGGCTCTGGTTTCCATGGTAACAGTGGTGCTTACAAACACTATGAAGTGGTCAGGAGAGCTGTACAGACCAAGAAAAGTATACATGGGGAAAAGAAAACTTCGTCGGCAGCCGTCCGTCTTGAGAGACGATGGTGTAGCTTCTTAAGAGTCTATCTGCACCGCCGAGAATGGCTGTGCAGTCCGACTCGGGAGTGACATGGTATCTGTCTCCTCCCGTGTTGAATCGACATCTTGCGATGACGCTGGAGTGTCCTCTCCAGTGAAGCTGAAGCTACAGAGCCTGGGCAGGGTGATATGGAGGGTCTGCTGTTGCCCATGCAGCAGACCCCCCCTCTCTTCGCAGCTGAAGGATCCAAGGGAAAGACGGAGTCAATACAGCTTGGCTTCAGGTGTGCCGCAGGAGTTGCCAGTGTTGACTACAACGTCAAACCGCCTTAGGGACTCCGGCTCCGGATTTTCTGTCGGGGATTACTCCCTTAGCCTTTCCCCTGAAGAGGTATGCCGCAAGGCAGCGGAGGTTTTTTGGAGTCAGAGTTTTCCTTCTCTGATGTCCCCTGACTGGAAGATCGAACCAGCGACACTTAGCTCGCAGGCCGACGCTCAATCCACTGAGCCAAACCAGCCAGGGGTAAAAGAAAACTTAAAAGATTAAAAATCCAACCCAGGGAAAGGGTAGAAAAATCAGAACACCTTTTATGGCTGGTGAAGTAAGAGTGGACTCCAGTCGGGACGCCACACGCACAGGGGGATGAGACCAAACCCTGTGACCTTCCTTCAGTCAGCCGTCCCTGCCAGGCTTCAGCCCCGCAGGAAAGTACGAAGCTCCGTCCAGGAGCAAACAGACTGTCAGCATAGTACCAATGTGTATTGGTAGGATTGTAGGATGCAAAGGTGTTAAGCCAGGCCAAGTGGGGTGAAAATATAACATTAGATCGGGTAGAATTCACTCACATGATTGCCGGGAGAGAGAAGGGAAATATGGAAAATACATATATATATCTATATTTCCCCTAAAAGTGGTTGTAGCAATACTTAATGACAAAATAGAGTTTAAGGCAAAAGGGATTTAGCAGAGTTAAGGAATGCTATTACTTAAATAAAAAAGGGAATACGCAAAGAAAACATAATAATTCTGATCATGTACAAATTTAACAATGTAGCCTCAAAATTTATAAAGTAGAAAGTAACATAATTACGAAAAGAAATTGAAAAAATTCAAAGTTATATAAGGGATTTTATATATAGTTCTCTGAAAACATAGCTCAATCAGACCAAAAATAAATAATTTTTAATAACATGTTTAATAGACTTAAGCTAATAGATACATAAAAGCTCTTACATGCACAACAAACTCATACAAAAATTTCAAATTTGACTATATGTTAGACTACAAAGAAGTCTTTGCAAATTTCAAGTAATTGGTATTTTATAAAAAAACATTTCCATACATAGGGAGACTCCACTTACTGCAGGGCTCCAAGCCCAAACAAGGTTACAGATTTTTATAAAAATAGGTGACCTCTATCCCACACAAGTTGTTCTAGGTAATAGAATAGGGTAGAAACCTACCAAGTTCATTTTATCAGGCAAACCAACTAAACAAGGGGAATGAAAGAAAATCATAGTAAATATCACTAATAAATATAAATGCAAAAACAAATCCAAGCCAAAAATATAATAAGAGTTTATCTGAGCAAATCAACTCTTCACTTTCAACATGAGAAACTCTTCATAAAATTTACCACGTTAACAAATTAAAAGAAAAATGCCATATAATCAGCTAAATAAATGGAGAAAAGCATTCAAAACACACATAAAATTTAAAATAACACTTTTACAGAATTAGAGTGGAAATTCTTTTACATGATAAAGTCTGGTACCAGTACAGAAGGTTTTTATTCTGTTGCCTTAAACAGTAAGATTTTGTTCCCTCAAAACAGGAAATCTGAATGAGAGTGATTCTAGGATCAGTTATTTTGGGAGCACATTCCTCCTTTTCCCTCTGCTGCCCTTGGAGGGGTGACTTGTTCCCTCACTGGTCTCCTCCCAGAGCCTTAGTGCAGCGATGGTTCCATGCATGTGCTACAGACTTCATGACAACAGCATGGCTGCCTATTCTTGAGGCTCTTTTTATTTTATTTTATTTTTTTCAATGAAGTTGAATGTTCTATTATTAAACTTCCTTATTTTTCTGCAAGGCTGTTTCTTCACTGTAGAAAAATACTACCAGCAAACACAGTATATTGTAAAATTAAGATAGTATTGTTCACCATCTGACACTGTAACAACAAACAGAAATTTTTCTCTGCTGCAGGTTATTTCCAATGGAAAGATCATTAAGTATTTCAACTTAAACCCAGAGACAGATATAAGCAAGTTACAATATTATAGCAGGCTTAAGATAATAATGTTATCCTTGAATTGCACAATTTTTATAACTAGATTTTACCACAGATAATTTCAAGACTTCTGAATATTATAACTGTAGCCTAGCCTAAAAATTATAAAAAGATGCACATTGTATTTATCTGCAATCATTAGAAAGTTTAGGGGTATTTTCTGCCAGTAACATTGTTATAATTTATTTTTCCATTGGTATTACTCTAAGCTGCTATTTCAAATCTTCTATTCACCACTAATTTTAGACAATTATGTTTGATTAAGTTGTTTCATACTACTTTGGGTGTGTGTGTGTCCATTTTCATTCCTCAGTAGAGTGCATGTATTTCTCATGTGCCTTTTCACTCATTAGTTCTCTAGCTCTGAAGGGTTACTCGGTGGCTTCCTGATGAGCCAACCATCTTCGTAACAAGATTTTTTGAGATGCCCTGGGTTTTCTACAAGAGCTTCATTAATGCCAGTTCCTTTTCCAGATAGAGCACAGAGTTCCTCGCAGCTTTGACAACTTTCCAAAGCACCAAATTCATTTGTCCCGATTTCATGCAGACTACAATAAACACCTCACAAAGTTCCCTGTGCAAAATTGCTGATCCCCTATATGGCAGTACCATTTCCATTATTATCCATTTGTGTTTCTTTGTGCATTTACCCCAAGGGCAGATTGGCAGCAGGTGAGCAGGCCCCAGGCCCAGTGGGCAGCACTGGGTGGGCTGAGGCAGGAGTGCAGGCTGCAGGCTGTGGCTGACATCTGTTGAGTCTTCCTGAAAGGGAGAAAAGTTTTCAGGAGGCCCTTAACAGTTTTCAACTATGTCACACAGTTCATCATAGGACCATAAGCCCACCCCCAAACCAGTCAGTGACAGACACCACAGGACCATCATGATTAGATTAGGACAATTAGAATTTAGTGCTGTGTAGTGGTTAAGGTATCCTTTCTAAGGTATAGATTCTGCAACAAATTTTAAGTTTTATACAGCAGGAAGAGCGGCAACATGGATATTGGAGAGTATTGTATAAAGAGGCCCCAAACACACACCACCGACTCCATGTGGTAAACACACACAATGTGTTATAGGGACAAACTTAGAAGCAGCAAAGGAGTAGAATTTACAGAATGCCCCCAAACTCTTTTCATCACAGAGCATAAGCCAGGTAGGTGGGCTGCAGCATGACCCCACCCTATAATGCCCTACGTCTTTACAAGATGGGAGGGCAGGAAGCATTTATGTGTCTGCAGAATGATGGAGGTCCCCTGTTTGGAGAATGGTTTCCTTAGACAGGAACACCACAGCCACTGTCAGCCCACTGCTGCACTAATTCAGGCCCAGCGAGCTGGCTTTCTGCTAAGCAAACTAGAATGAGGAGGACAAGAGCCTCCAGGGTCATTCACATTTATCACCCATCAGTCATTGCCAGGTCCTCAGAGGCTCATTAAACATCATTGCTGTCTCCACCAGCTCTGGCTGATGCCTAGCACAGTGGTTTCCACAGCTCTGTCTGGGAGTGAGGCACCATGGTCTAGGACAGATGGAAGTGACATATCCTGCATCTCAAGGAGTTCAAACAATGAACATCGCCTAGAAGAGATGTGGAGTCTGTTTGGGGCTATTTATTCCTTTTCTGTAATAGGGAAAAAAGGAGTTTTGGCTCTGGCCAATTTAACTGTCATCAAAGAAAGCACACTATGATCTATGTGTTTGCTGAGGTTGAGCAGGCACACAAAAAATAAAAAAATAAAAAGAGAGCTAGGTACTGTACCATAAAAAAGGAAGAGAAACATTCTGTTCCTTCTCAGATTCTCCCAGTTTTCCATCCCCTGAGTTCTGGGTACCTTGGTGCTCAACCAAAGCTAAAGTAGTATGGTTGTGTACAAGCTGTCAGTTAAGCAAAGCTAGCCAATCCTAGTCTAACTGATTCCATCAAGGTCATCATTGGAGAAAATGGAAGCTTCCAGTACGTGTCAGGAGAACTCTAGGTTGGGCATCCCAGTCCTTTATAGTGGTTTCATTAATAGAGATAATTGTTGTACATGTTTGACTATCTGTCAGCCCAGGTGGAGTAGCTTCATGCCCAGGTACATGGATGCACATGTAACATAAAGAATGAGTATCTGATAAGTTGCATCTCTTTCCATAGAGAGGCCTTTAGTAATCCAGTCCTGAATTACCATTGAACCATTTGCGCTGGTCCACTGGGCTGTGTAAAGGTGTTTCAGCCTGTCTGGAAAGGATGTGCTCCATCAGGAGCAAATTTGAAGGTCAGCCTCCTGTGAACGCCTACAATGCTGTGGGTGACAGGCCATGTATTGTCATTTGGATATTGGGCTACAGCATTCTATTGAGTATTTCCACCTTGGGGTGAGCTTTTTCACCTTTAAACCAGGCTGTCTTTCTGGGGGTTAAGTCTTGTAGACAAGACACCATTCTAGTAATGTATTAGGCAAAAGGTGCCTTAGGAGGGTGAGATGGCCCCCTGTGAATGAAGTGACTTGGGTGTTTGGGGCCAGCTGAAGCTTGTAATAAGATGTATCATTTTCCTATCACAATGCAACTTTTTGGAGTTTTTCCCACTTTTCGGAAATTTAGTCACAAGAGGACGTTTTCCAAGATGAGAATGCTGGGTCAGATAGTCTTGACTCTTCTCTGTGAGGCACCCTGTTTCCATAGACACTCAGCAAAAAAAAGTCCTTGAGTTTGAAAGCAGAGACTACCAATATTAGTGAGGTTGTATTGGCAAAAGTTGTATAGAGGCTCTGAGGTGGCTGCAAATACTTGTCATAGGAGATTCTGGGGCAGAGACTGGTCTCCTCTCTCCTGGGCTACTCCCAAGGCTTCTGGCTGCAGGAGGTCCCATTGAAATGTGGCCATCTGGCTAGTGACTGAGTATAGTTGCTTTTGAAAAATTTGCTGGTGTCATAGGTACCAACCATAATTTTCAGAAGAGCCAATCAAGTGTTTGCCTTCTTGTTTTATAATTAGTGGCTATGGTTTTATAATAGAATGTCTCTTCGAGCTACAGCCCAGAGTGTTCTGAAGATGATCCCTTGGAAACAGGGTCTTGGATTTTGTCCTCATTCCATGCTCATCATTTCTTGATCAGCTATACTTGAATGACACATAAAATTAATTTATTATTTTTTTATATTATAGCTGTCCCACTTTTTCCCCCATTGCTCACCTCCCACCCTGCCCACCCCTTCTCCCACAGTCCATCTGCACCCTGTTACCCTATTGTCCATATCCATGGGTCATTTGACTAGACCCTCCTCCTTCTTTCCCCTTTTCTTCCCCCCACCCCCACCGGCCACTGTCAGTCTCTTCTTTGTCTCCATGCCTCTGGATCTATTTTGCTCAGTTGTTTGTTTTGTTCATTAGGATTCTGTATTAGGTAAGATCATACGGTATTTGTCTTTTGCTGCCTGGCTTATTTCACTAAGCATACTTCTCTCTAGTTCCATCCATGTTGTCGCAAAAGGCAGGACTTCCTTCTTTCTCTCTGCTGCGTAGTATCCCATTGTGTAAATGTACCACAGCTTTTCAATCCACTCATCTACAGATGGGCACTTAGGGTGTTTCCAGCACTTGGCTATTGTGAATAGTTCTACGGAATGGAAGCCTTTTTATAAGTAAAACTATTATCATTGCAACGGAACTTCTGAACTCCCACCAACAGTTTACATGATGTAGGGTCTGTCCAGCTCACCGATGATGTGTTGCTGATATGCCAGTTCAGGATAAGACAAATGGATTTTGATTTGTTTCCCAGCAGCATATAAATAGGTAAGAGCAGACCAAGTAGAGAGTATAATGGCAAACTCAGTCATCATCATGCTATTGTACAGTGGGAGTATCAGTGGCCACTGTATCCTTGTCCAAATATCTGTAGTCAGTAAAACTCCGGTAACAATGGTTTCCACTCACCAAAAAGTACTGTTGAACTTGGAGGCAGTGTTGTATACCATCCATGCTTGTATTAAATGTTGTAGCAAAGCGCCAAATACACCTTCTTCTCCTGGTATGCAACATTTCAATTGTGCAGTCTTGGCAAGCTTTACAAGTCATTCCTGACCATATTTTTAGCTGACTTTACAAGTACAAAAGCCAGAGGTCACAGCATGTAACCAATCATAAGTCCATGCAGTCCAGTGTAGAGAACAACCCTAGCAATTATGCAGATCAATAAAAAAACAGCCAATGGAGTCCAGACACACAAATACCAAACATCAAACTAGCAGGCCTATAAGTTCTGGTATGTGCAAGGCAGAGGGCACCATGTCCTACAACCAGATTTCATCCCGGTTAACTCAACTGCTATGCAAAGGGCCTTGCACACTCTCCATTAGTGCTCCCCATGCAGCTATAAAAGGGTCCCTGGGGAAACCAGCACGGAGGTAACAGAGTGCATGCACTCCTCCCCGGCTCTTACCTTCTCACAGCTCAGACTGCATGTGCCAGGGGCCCTACTTTCACAACTCGCTCCGTGTTTACAGAGTCAAGGAAGCAGAGCACATCTATGTAATTATGCCAAAGTGGAAGGTCCCTGGTCTGGGAAGTGGCCTTGCTAGGAAGGGGAACCTCAGGAGCCCAACAGGTCATGGTCTGTTCTATTGAGCTACCAAAGTTCTGCTGAGCCAGCTGTGTGCTAAACTACCAGGTGGGTGGGCTTATCTCTTGTCAGGTGGAGAATCAATATTATCTACAAATCTTCCATCAAATATCTTCTTCAATGGTGCAAGTTTAGAAATAGTCAAATAAAATTCTTGAGCAATACAAGGGGTTCCAGTATTACCATTTTTTAATATTATCATATGTTAAAGGCCCTAGCCAACAAGACAACAAAAAGTGGAAAATGATTAAAATATAAAAGCAAAATTGACATTGTAGACCATATGATTATCATTATACAAAGCTCTAGAGAACCCATTGACAGACTTTTAGAGAGCCTACACTCTGGTATAGGGGCTTGTCCAGACGGTTCCCAACCTCCTGTCTAGCTCCCAGTTTGGAGTGAGTTTCTGCCCCTTTCAAAAATTGTTGAAAGTCATCAGCTTTCATGGGGCTTGTCAGTCCCCACTGGGACTTGTTGCCTGATTGGAGTTGTGGGTTTCCTTGGCCATTAAGATATCCAGGTGTCTTATTGATGGGAAGCTTGACCATGTTGCTTGGTTTTGCCTTACCAAGGTGGTCAAGATTTGCCCAATCACCCTTGGAGGTGGGGGGCTGGGAATGAGCATACATATAGGTGAAGGCTTTTAATTAGGCAAGTGCTTTGTTCCCCATAGAGCCAACAACTAGAACCCTGCCTCACAGAAGGCCAGCCTGTTTCTGGTGCACAGCGGGGCCAGGCCTGCATGGCCCTGCATGTGCAATAGCCAGGGTCTCCCCAGAATGATTTCCAATCCCCCGCCCATCCTTATGACTGAAAGGAGCTCTTGCCCCTCCCAAAGATCAAAAGTCATTGCTAGGCAGCAGCTTTTGGCAACCCCAGTCCAGTCAGTCCCCACCCAGACTAGTTGTTGGATGGAGTCTCGAGCACCTCCAGCTGACAAAAACTCTAGGCGTCTCTCATTAGTGAGAACATACTGGGCCAGCCAGGCCTCATCCTTGCAGGAAGTTTCGATTTTTCTGGCTCTGCTTTAAGTGGGGGCAATGTTTACGGATGTAGATGAGGAATTTAATTAGGCAAATGCCTTGTTTCCCATTGAGCCAGCTTCTGGGTCCCTGCCTCTTTTGGACACCAGCCTACGTCATGGTGCTGAAAGCCCCAGAGCTGTACTTTGCCCCCAACCCCCACCCTGCCCGCAGGCATAAGAGTGCCCAAGGCAGCCAGGACCCTCTACACAGGAGAAGCTCATGGAGGCAGTTTCTAGCATCCTGCCTAGACCCAGCTTGGAGGGCTCCCCCCACCTCTCCTGAAAATCAAGCATTGTGTAATGGCAGCTTGACAGTAGCGACAGCGGGTCAGTCACCATGTGGACCTGCTGTCTGATAGGGTCTTGGGCTTCTTTAGCCATCAAGACATCCAGGTGTCTCACATTGGGAAGAGGCCCTGCAGGGCCTCCCAGCTTCACCAGGGTAAGTCAGTCTAGACTCCCCAGCTCATCCTTTGGATGGGAAATGGGCACAGGTATAGGTGAGGGTATTCTATTAGGCCTGTCCTTTGTCCCCGCGGGAACCAACTCCCGGGACCTGACCTCTTCCTGCATCTATTTGGTTCCTGGTGCCAGACATCCAGGACCTGTATGGTACCCACATGGAAATAGGTTCCTCGGGAGCCTGGGGCACTTCAGGTTGGGGATAAGGTGGTCTTCACAACAGTTCCCACTCTCCTACCTGGATCCCAGGATAAACGCAGCTCCCTCTCTCTAAGAAATCATTGTAAAGTGGCAGCTTTAATGCAGCTACAGTGTAGTAAGTCCCCAATTGGAATTTCAGGCTTCTGTGGCCCCCAGCTTCCCCAGTCATCAAGATGTCTGGTGCCTCTCATTCAAGGGAACAGAACAAGGCTGTCCCGACTCCCCCATCTCAGTCTTCGGGGGGTAAGTGTGCATATGGGTAGATGAGGGCTTTCATTATGCCTATGCCTTGTCCCCCAAATGAGCCAGCTTCTCTAACCAGACCTCCCTGTAAACCTGCCTGGTTCCTGATATTCACACCCCTGACCTGCATTGCCCACACATGCACAACAGGTGCCTGGAACAAAGAATTATTATTTGGGGGATGATTCCCAACTCCGTGCAGTTCCCAGCATAAAGAGAGGCCCCAGGAATACAGCTGTGATGCTGAAGCCTTAAAGCAGCCACAGTTCAGTTGTCAGTGGAAAGGAATGGGGACCAAGATGGGTCTGCTCTGGCATGGTCTGGAATGTGTGGGCTCTTAACTTTGTGCAGGAAGAATTTCACAATACAGAGCAGGTGATCATGAGAGCATGTTTATTTCAGTGGAAACAAAGAAAGGACTTAAGATAGAAGAGGCAAGATCATAGCAACAGGAGTGAGCGTAGGCAGTGCTGCCTTGGCCCTTTAGAAAGAAAGTCACAGAGGCAAAGAAGCGAGCCAGCTGGGCTGCGTGGACTCAGGAAACATCTTACAGAGGCAAAAGGAGGGCCCTAGGAGACAGGTCCAGAGCATCAGCCTGGGATGAGCTGCCGCTGCCTGCTGCTCCCCTGGTTGTAAGTTCATGGAAACCCTTAGAGCTTAGAAGAAAGAACAAAGATACGCATCTGAGAAAAGAAGGGGAGGAAGGCACAGGTGTGCTCAGGTTGTTTTCTGAAGGCATAAATTTTAGAGGAGGTCTCAGGAGTATCTCAATAGAATATTCCTCAGTGTTCCAGGTGTGTCCTTTAACATGCTGATGCATCAAAATGAGTCATAGAGGGGTCAGGGTCATATTCTGGTCAGTTTTACCTTCAAGGAATGTCACCAAAGAGGGACCAAGACTGAAGTGGGTCTTTCAGGACAAGATCTGGAGTGTGAAACCATTTGTTCCTAAGTGTCCTTGGTTAGGGAAGATAAGCTCTTATGATTTATTATCTGGTTGTAAATTGCTCAGGTGTTTACCTATCTGTCTCAGTTCCACTTGCCAAGGAATATTCCTAGCTTCTTACGAACCTGCCTCACAGTCAGTCCCTATTTGAACTTGCTGCTAAAGAGGATCCCCACTTGTCTAGCCATCAAGATGTCCAGGTGCCTCTTAAGGCAGAGAAACTTGGCCAGTGCCCTGGCTTTGCCCTGGCTAGGAAGTACTGATTCTTCCAACAAAGCCTTCTGGAGAGAAAAAGAAGCACATATGTAAGGGCTTATAATTAGGCATCTGTATTGACTTTTTAAGTGCCAGCCCCTTGGATCTGGTCTTGACCTACACCTGCCTGGTTCCTGGTGCCAATGCCCAATCTGCATTGTCTGAGAAGGCACAGTAAGTGCCTAGAGAAAGCTGGGGACTCCCCAGGCCTGGGAGGCTCTTCAGAACAATTCCCAACATTCTTAACAGCCCCAGTGTGGAGAGAGCTGCCACCCATTCCAAAACTCTATGAGGAGGTGGCTTTAAAGAGGCCACATTTTACGCAGTCCCTAAAGGGACTTGCTGCCTGATGGAATGCTGGACTTCCACAGCCATCAAAATATCCAGCTGTCTCTCACTGGAGGGAAATATTGTTGGGCCACCTGACTGTGCCATGGCCAGGCAGTATAAATACTTCCAGTTTAGCCTTCAGGAGGGAAGTGCATTTGTATGTAGAGGAGGGCTTTTATAATTAGAAATATGTCTTGCCCCACCCCCAGAACTAGTCCCTGGGAGCTAGCCTTTCTGGACATCAGCCTGGTTCGTGGTACCCGGTGTCCCAGAACATGCACAATAGGTGCCTGCAGCAGCTATGCATGCACCAGACCTGGGTGGTTTCAGAATGGTTCCAAACCCCTGCAAAGCCCCCCTTTAGGGCATCTTCCACACCTCTCATAAATCTTAATGAGGTGGAAGCTTTCAAATGGCCACAGTGCCATCCATCTCCATTTAGATTGACAGCCTGTTGTGGTCCAAGGATTCCTCAGCCATGAAAAAGCCCAGGTGTCTTTCATTGGAGGCACTTTGGCAGGCCTGGAAAGGACTTACCCTGATAAGGCAGCACAGATGATCCCAGCTCATTCTGCAGATGGGAAATGGTCATATGTATCAACAAGGACTTTTAATTAGGCATGTGCTGTGTGCCCCCAACAGATGGCTCCTGAGACCCACCTCTCCCTACCCCAGCCTAGTTTCTGGCGCCCAGAGTCCCAGACCTCCACGGACCACACGTGTGCACTAGTCGCCAGGGGGCAGACAGGAGGCCTCTAGAACCGGGGCCTGGCCTGGCAGTTCCCAATAGTATCATAGCCCCAGAATGGAGGCAGCTGCCTCGCTTCCTGTAAATCTTACCGTGGTGGTGGCTGAAAAGCAGGCACAGCCCATTCTGTCCGTGTTTGGACTTGCTTCTGGGTGTGTTCCCTGACTTCTCTAGCTTTAAGAATGTCCAGGTATCTCTCACTGGAAGGAGCTGCCGCAGAGCCTCTGGCCTCACCCTGGTAAGGCAGTCCTGATCCTCCCACATCGACCTTCAGGAAAAATAAGTGTAAGTAGGGCTCATAATTAGGCATGCCTTGTTTCCTAAAAGCATGGGACCTGGCCTCTACCTGCGCTTGCCTGGTTTGCTGAGGTAGGATTTTTAGAAGCTAGGAAATACCTTGGTAAGTAGAGTAAGGAAACTGAGGCAGATAGTGGAACACAATAGTAGAGCAATTTACAGCCAGATACAGAAGGTCACCTCCCTAGAGGTGACATCTAGGCCTCAGTTGTATTTCAGCTCCAGGCCCTGAAAAGCAGCAAGACCAGGTGGGTGACTGCCAAGGTCAACTGCATGACTACAGACCCCCTGCCCTGTTGCCTGAGAGGCGTGTGACTGATCATACAGATATCAGCATTAAAGGGTTGCTGGGCCAGGAGTCAAGACCCAAAGTTTTGTTAGACAACTGAGACATGTTTTCTGTGAACAACTTGGCTGAGAACCCAATTATTTGAGAACAAAGATGTTTAAGAACCGGGGTTTGACAGCATTGTCCTCTCAAGAACATTAATTAAATGAACAGCTGACTTCACATCAAAGACAATGGAAGTCAGAAGGTAGTGGTATATCTTCCAGGTGCTGGAAGAAGAACTGCCAATCTAGATTTCATATCAGTGAAAATAGTCCTCAGAAATGAAAGGAGAATGAAGACATTTTCAGATAAACAAAAGCTAAAAAATTCGTCAAAAGTAAACCTAAACTACAGAAAATTCAAAAGTATGTTCTTCATGCATTAAAATAATGTCTTGTTTTTTAGAACTAAAATGCACAACAATAGCATACCTATCAAGACAGAAGTAACCCAAGGTAAAAGATTGCAATGTCTTTGCATTTAAAAGTGGATAAAAGAACAAGTAAAAGTACAAGGAAGCACCAGTTATTGATAAATCAAAGATGCATGTTATAAACTCTTGAGTGTCCAGTAAAAGTGTGTATGTATATGTCTCAAGCTAGTAAAGAAAAGGAAATGACACTCCATCAATTCAAATACAAAAGAGTGAAGAAAACAATTCCTTAAGGAAATAAAAGGCTGAGAGAGCAAACTAGCCTATCAGATATTAAAAGAAAGTATAAAACTAGAAACCCGATACTATATTTGGGAAAAGCAGGAAGAAGCATAACTAAAACATGAAGCTAGAATAATTAATTAAATGTTGTGATGGTAGAAGAATGAATAGATAATATAATGCAACCAGTAACAGCCTATAAATAAAACCCATCATCTTGTTCTCAAACACTGAAAGCTTACTGACCCTAGGGGAATTTTTTTGTGAATTCATAGTGAAAATTGTTAATGGATGAAAACCTGTTTAAGATTGAAAGAGTGAAAAGTAGCTTCATTGAAAAAGGGAAACCAGTCCTGCCATTTTCAGACTGGGAGACGGACACAGACAAAGCCACGTGGAAAGTTAAGTCACCTTTTTGAGTGACAGTTGCTTTCTCACCAACAAGAATCCCAGGTCCTCCTTGCTGTGTCCATCTATTCCTCGGGAGGTCCAACTAGTCAGCTACCCTCACTTCATGCCAGCATCCAACCCCTCGTTAACATTTGCTTCTTTTCATCCTGCCTCAGAAGCAACAACCAATCCAGAATGTAGCCCTACTTTGCCTAGACTCCCTTCAGAATCCTTTGACTAGAACCTAACATTAACAAAGTACCTTCTCTCCTTCCGTGTGTTGAGATTGGCATTCTACCATTTCTAGGGAGCACACTTGCTCCTTAAAAGTCAGCAAATCTGATTTTGTCAGACTCTAGGATTGTCCCTGCAGAACTTTGGCTTATCAGTTGTTAATAATTCTTTTAAAGACAGTGCTAAATGTATTCACTGTATAAGGTTGCCTTTATTCTGAGATAATGTTCTTCTTTGTCTCTGAGTGACTTAGAGTGTGTTATAGTTTATAAAATAATGGTGATACTTTTTACTTATCTTAGCAATAATACAAAAAACTTGACTGTAAAACAACCCACAATACTTACCAAATTAAATTTCACATATTTTTCTTCTAAACTTACATTTAAAAAATCAAATTGAAAAAAAAAAAGAGGAAACAACTAAAACTGATACCAAAACAGGAATTTAGAAGCACTTCCAAGCTTAGAAGGCCAGAAAGAAATTACTTATTTCTGTTAATTTCAGCTTCTGGAATGAAGATAATTATATTAATTGCCAGGCGTGGTTCTCAATGAAACCCATCTTCAAAGACAACATTTTCTGGAACATTGTCCTATCCTGGGCTCATCATGGGGGCTATGATTCCTATGGCCAGTAATGAGGATATACAGGGAGGAGGGAGGCCTGCTCTGCCTGGACCTCTCCAGCAGTTTGAGACCACCTTGCCTATGGCCATCTGTACTGGCCTCACTGACAATGAGCCTCTCGTGTGCATGCCACAGTGACCCTGATTAGAGAGAGGCCTTTCAGAACAGCTGGAGCAGGCTCTATCTACAGGAAATTCTCGGGATAGCAAGTGGAGATAGACATCCTACCAACAGTGAAGAAAACGCTGGAAGGGTCAACCCTTAGACTTGTCTAATCAAGTCTCAGAGCTAGGAATTCAGGCTATAAGTTCTTAAAATAATTACTAGGGAACAGCACTCACCCAATGACAGTGTGGAAGCCATAGGCATTCAGCTTCGGTCCTTCAGGCACCTGGAAATAGTGAGGAGTGCCTGCTATAGTCAGGAAAGGAGAGCCTCCAAGGGTGAATTTTTTTTTCCATTTTTATCTTTTCTTTCTTTCTTTTTAAAGTATATTTTATTGATTATGTTGTTATAGTTGTCCCAATTTCTTTTCCCTTCACTCTTCTCTTCCCTGTACCCCACTTCCCCCAGCAATCCCACCCACCTTAGTTCATGTCCATGGGTCATGCATATAAGTTCTTAGGCTTCACCCTTTCCTATATTGTTCTTAACTTCCCCCTGCCTATTTTGTACCAACTGTTTATGCTTCTAAATCCCCGCACTATTTCCTCATTTCTCCCCCTTCCTCCTCCAAGCTGATTACCCTGCAAATGATCCCCACACCTAAGATTCTATTCCTGTTTGCTTATTTTGTTTTTGTTCTTATTTTTTAGATTCAGTTGTTGATAGTTGTGAGTTTGTTGTCATTTTAATATTCATAGAGTTGATCTTTTTCTTTCTTTTTAAGTATATTTTATTGATTATGTTGTTACAGTAGTTGCAATTTCTTTTTCCTTCACTCCCCTCTTCCCAGTACCCTGCTTCCCTCCAGCAATACCACCCCTCTTAGTTCATGTCCATGGATCATGCATATAAGTTCTTTGGCTTGATCCTTTCCTATATTATTCTGTGTCTGTTAGGTTGTCTATCTCCTCGTCGCTTAGTTCTCCGACTGGAACCTTGATCTGTTCCCCCTTTTGAGACATACTTCTCTGTCTCCTCATCTTGACAGGTTCTTGTGTTTGTTTGCCTCTGTGTCTTAGGTAGAACTATTATATCTATTACATTGTAAGGGGTGGAGCCTTAGGTATTTGTCAGTACAGGGTGACCCATTTCACCATGTTGTGATGCTGTATGTGGGGCAGGGGTCTGAGAGGGAACAATGCTGCTTGCTCAGCACTCGCCCCTTTTCCAGGCATTTCTCCCACTTCCGTATGGGCCTGGCACCTCTCTAGCTGTTGTCCTTGCCATTGTTCCCAGAATGGGTGGGTTTGTAAACATTCTATGACTGTGGGGGCCTCTAAACAAGCAGACTCTGCTGAGAGACCAGCAGTTTTTGCCTCTGCCCCAACTCTCACTGGTTTGCACAGTCAGAATCAATGAGGCTTTATTGTCCCTGGTGCTGGGACCGTAAGCTGTGTGGTCTGGACTTGTACTGGGAGTACTCCCCAGATGTCCTCAACTTTTTAAAATGTTTGACTGTGCTTCCTGTTGGCCTGCCGCTGCTGCTGCTGCTGCTGCTATGCTGCTGCCACCACCACACTGTGTCCTTTCCACCCTGGCTCCGCCCCTCCTACCTGTCTGGATGAGTATTTCTTCTTTATATCTTTGTTTGTTGGGCTTCCATGCAGCTCAGTTTTCTGGAACTTCTGATTGTCTCTAGTTTTGAGGTGTATTCCTTCTTAGTTGTGGAGGGAGACGCAGCATCTCTAGTTTCTTTAAGTGTAAAGTTTGGTTATTTATTTGAAATTTTTCTTGTTTCTTGAACAAGGCCACACTCAGGTTTTGGTGCCATCATGTTCGCACTGTGGTCACATGACTCCGTTCCCTGCAGGGGTTCACCTCTGCACTGACCTGTGCCGGGATTCGGGGTGGAGTGATGAGTCAGGGTGCAGACCAGGACAGGGTCCCTCAGTAGATGTCTTTCATCTTGAGGGGCAAGAAAGGTGGAGAATGAAGGGAAAACCACCGGCCGATCCAGCCCGGGGTGAGAAGGTACAGTGTGGGCACGGAACCGCCGGTCCAGGAGAGGTAGCGTGCAGCCTGAGATCACGCCTGCGCAGAGGAAGCAGCACGGGCCTGAGTGGGGTCTGCGTGCACAGCACCACGGTGCCCAGGGCAGTGGTTCATTCTCTCAGCAGGGAGAGATGATTAGAAACCGTCGGGAAATGCTCATTAGACAGGCATGGCCCAGACCAGTTCAGTGAACATAAGGGCTGGGTTGCCTACTGGGTCAAGTGTAAGAGAAAAAAACCTCTCCCAAGTTTGGCACGAGGAGCCTCTCCTGTGAGGGGAGGAGTCCGACCCTGAGCAGGACAAGTGCACAATCCCTGTGGCAGGGGTGTGGGGGTGACATGCTGCAGAGGGTCAGCCAACCAGGGCACATCCCACTTGGGGAGGTGACCAGGAGCTGCCAGCCCAGGAGTGGACCCTGTGCAGGTCCTCCATCCAGGCTCTGGCTGAAATGGGGTGACCGGGGCTGGCTGTGGACATCACAGGTCAGTGTGACACAGCCTCGCCTGTGGGGTCCCGAGTGGCTGCTCATGCACCCATTTTCTTCACAAGCAGGTACACAGGACACTGATGACTGTGGTGGTGCCACTCTTCATTTGGGGCCTTACCCGTTATAATGATTAGCTCTGCTCACTAATTCAGGGTAATGGGTTCTCAACCTACTTGTCACGAGCAGATGTTCTGTGATACAGTCTTTCAGCCCAGGATCCTTACCCAGGTCATGTGACCCATACCTCAGAGATCGAAAGTGCTGGCCACCCATATGGCCACCAGCCCTACAGGTGATGATAGCACCAAGGAATAACGGCAAGACTGCACAGGTGACTATGCTTTCACTCAGATTTTATTAATGTAGGTTCAGTCCAAATCCATGCTAAGCCAATAACAACAATAATCACTCAGAAATGATCAAAGTAACATCACCCAGGAGAACTGGAGGATAATGAACCTGAGTCCCAGAGTCCAATCAGGCCTGAGGCCAGGAGGCAGCGGGGTCAGAGCTGTTGGTAGGAGGGGGGGTTCGATCGGCATCCTTCAAGGCAGAGTAGAGGGTGGTGGGGTTGGGTGGATTCCCTCTCTCCCAAGTCAGAACCCGGGGAGCACCTCAAGGTGACTTGATCTTGGATGTGCTGTCCATAGTCTGAAGTTTCTGCTTTTATGCTTCTTTGGGTGGCAAAGTCATATTTTTGCACAATTTTTCATAAACGTGTTTTTCTCAATCTGAAGAAGCATGTGTTGTGTTCCTCAGTCTGATAGGCACATGTTCTTGACATCAGCTCTGATAGGCACATGCTATTTACATCAGCACTGATAGGCACCTGCTGTTTACAGCAGCTCTGATAGGCACCTGCTGTTCAGGTCACTCTCTGAGGGGGTTGTGTCACTCTTCAGATAAGCGCCTGCTGTTTATCGTGCTGCTGCTGCTGCTGCTGCGTCAGCTCTACACACGGCTCCAGGTCCTCCTCTCCACACCTTTAGATTCTACAGGCAAAGAACAAGAGGCTTAATTATGAGTAAAGACAGACAGTAAGCATTGTCAACCTTAAGGTGAAACATTGTCAATAGCAGAGAAGAGGACAGGGACAGGAGGGTGGCCATTCAACCACCTTCAGGGCATGGCAGGGCATCAAGGGCACCCCTTGCAGGACTGCAATCACAGTTTTCTGAGAAGTGCCCCGATTCAGAGAAAATGGAAAAGGTGTATGCATGCCCTTTCTTCTACCTTGAATCACCGCCATCTGTCCATCTGTCACTCCATTGGCGTGTCCGTTCATTCAGCCAGTGACAGGGATGCTGAGGACCAGGCCTCACGCTGTGTGCAGGAACACAGGTCAGCAGCAGCTCCTGGGTCTGTGTGTGGGGGAGAAAAGAGGAAAGGCCTTCATCCACGCACCAGTGTGGGAACGGGGCCGGACTCACTGGTGACACTGACCATGAGCCTGGGAACTTGTTGCTTCCCATGTTTCCTGGTGGCCCACAGAGTGGCCTGGGACCAAGCAGTGTGGCTGCAGTGAGGGTCACCACCTTCTCTGTTCATGGTGTCCCTCCCAGGAGCTCAGCTACCTACTTGGAGTCATTACTTACACCCACCCCACATCCCAGCCTCCACCGGGCCCTTCCTGAGCACCCACAGGAGCCGCACCTCAGTTGTGGGATGGGCGTTGTTTCCTTGGGACCTCAAGGCCTTTAATGTAGGTGAAGTCACAGTGAGATGCTCACAGCCTTGAACATGGATGCCACCTGCTCTAATGCCTGTCTTGTCATGGACACATCACCACACAGCCCTGTGAGTTAGCATTTAGAAAGTAAATTTCATGATTTTTCTTTGAGAGCACATTTATCACATGGAATTAATTATTTGGGTTAAAATGTTTACTAATGCAAACCTTTAAAATAATTACCATTTTAAGCAATGTGGCACTTCTCAGCTGGCTTCTTCCTGGGCAGCCAGGGTTCCACCCGTCAGCAGCAGGGGGCTGAGCATTGGGCAGGGATGCCCAGCTGGCTGTCCTCCACATCTGAGCTGACATCAGCTGGCCTGGGTGCACGCCTCTCTGCCCCATACATGGCACCTCTGTCTCTCTGAACAGGCCTGTGAGGTAGATAGCAGGGGACCGGGGCTTGTCCCAGGTTGCTCTGCGGACACCAGCCGCTGCTCCTCTCACCCCCATGTGTCCACAGGTCTCGCAAGAGCAGAAATTCAGGGAGCCTGGCTTGGCCCACCACCCTTCTGTTTGTAAGACTGGCCTTCTTTTCCTTTCAGATAGTTTTGTCACAGTAACATACACACAATGACATCTCCCATTTTTACTGTTTTCTGTGCGTTAAGTACGTTCCTATTTTGGTGCAGCCATCACCACCATCGACTCCATCACTGTTCCCATCTTCTCCCACTGAAACGCTGTTCCTACTAAACAACAACTCCCCTCCTGTCCCTCATCCCCGGTCCTCACCCTCTCACCTTCTGTCTCTGTGATGTCGACAGCTCTAGAGACATCACCTGGGTGGAATCACACAGTATTTGCCTCCCTGTGGCTGGTCTTTCACTGAACGTAATGTCTTCACGGTCCATCCAGGGGACAGCAGGGGTCCCAATGTCCTTCTTTTTTTCATTGAATCCACCAGGCTGACACTGGTTAATAAAATGGTGTAGGTCTCGGGTGTATGATTCTATAACACATCACCTGTGCATCATATCGTGTGTTCACCACCGCAAGTCAAGTCTCCTTCCATCATTGGTTACCCCCCTTTTCCCTCTTCGCCCTCCCCCTCCCCACATCCCCTCTAAGAATCATCATGCCTGTGAGGTTTTCTTTGCTTAACTCCTTCACCTTTCTCACCCGGCCCCCCATGCCCTCCCCTGTGACAGCCGTCAATCTGCTCTCTGTATCTGGATCTGTTTCTACTTTGGTTATCGGTTTCTTTTGTTCATTAGATTCCGCAGATAAGTGGAATCATATGGTCCTTGTCTTTCTCTGACTGGCTTATTTCACTCAGGATAGTACTCACGAGATCCATCCACACTGTCACAAAGGGTAAGATTTCCTTCTTTTTTACTGCAAGGTAGTGTTCCACTGTGTAAATGCCCCATAGATTTTTTTATCCACTCACCTACTGACAGGCACTTGGGCTGCCTCCAAATTTGGCGATTGTAAATATCGCTGTAATGAACAAAAGGATGCATATATTCCTTAAAATTAGTGTTTCAGGCTTCTTCAGTTATATTGTCAGAAGTTGAATTGCTGGGTTATAAGGCAGTTCCATTTTTAATTTTTGGAGGGAATTCCATACTGCTGTTCACAGCGGCTCCACCAACGTGCGTTCCCACCAACAGTGCACAAGGGATCCCCTTTCTCCACATCCTCGCCAGCACCTGTTTGTTGATTTATTCATGATGTCTATTCTGACAGCTATGAGGTGGTATCTCACTCTGATTTTAATGTGCATCTCTGATGATTAGTCATGTTGAGCATCTTTTCATATGTCTACTGGCCTTCCGTATGTCCCCTTTGGAGAAGTGTCTATTCAGGTCCTTTGCCGATTTTTTAATTGGGTGTTTGTCTCTTTGGTGTTGAGTTTTAAAAGTTCTTTAACATTTTGGATATTAGCCCCTTATCAAATGTAGCATTGTCAAATGTGTTCTCCCATTCAGTAGGTTGCCTTTTCCTTTTTGTTCATGGCTTCTTTTGCTGTGCAAAAACATTTTAGTTTGATGTATTCCCATTATTTATTTTTCCTTTCTTTCCCCTTGTCCATGGAGATATATCAGAAAAAAATATTGCTGCGAGAGATATCTAAAATTTTACTGCCTATGTTTTCTCCTAGGATTTCTGTGGTTATAAGTCTAAATTTTAAGTTTCATGTATGGTGTAAGAAAGTGGTTTATGTTCGGTTTTTGCACACATCTATCCAATTTTTCAACTTTATTGAATAGACTGTCTTTATCCTGTCTGTCTCCTTAGTAAAATATTAATTGACCATAAATGTGTGGGTTTATTTCTGGGATTTCCATTCTATTCCATTAACCTTTGTATCTGTTTTTATGCTAGTACCATGCTGTTTATATATAAAGAACTTATACGAGTCAACACCAAGAAGACAGACAACCAATTAAAAAATGGGCAAAGGACCTGAACAAGTACTTCTCCAAAGAGGACATACAGAGGATCCATAGGCAATGGAAAAATGCTCAATATCACTAGCCATCAGAAAGATGCAAATAAAAACCACAATGAGATACCACCTCACACCAGTCATAATGGCCATCATCAACAAATCACCAAACAACAAGTGCTGGTGAGAATGCGGAGAATAGGAAATTCTAATGCACTGTTGTTGGGAATGCAGACTGGTGCAGCCACTATGGAAAACAAGT
The DNA here is from genome assembly GCF_987537825.1 of Furipterus horrens. Lineage (NCBI taxonomy): Eukaryota > Metazoa > Chordata > Mammalia > Chiroptera > Furipteridae > Furipterus > Furipterus horrens. Next base: position 26,482,108 of record NW_028327185.1, read on the forward strand.
ATGGAATTTCCTCAAAAAACTAAAAATGGAACTACCTTTTTATCCAGCAATTCCATGGCTAGAATTATACCCAAAGAATCCTGAAACACCAGTTCAAAAGAACCTATGCACCCTTATGTTCATAGTAGCACTATTTATAATAACCAAGTACTGGAAACAGCCTAAATGCCCATCTGTAGATGAGTGGATCAAAAAACTGTGGTACATTTACAAAATGGAATACTATGCAGCAGAAAGAAAGAAGAAACTCCTATCATTTGTAACAACATGGATGAAACTAGAGAGAATTGTCCTTAGCGAAATAAGCCAGGCAAGGAAAGAGAAATACCATATGATACACCTAATACAGGAAACTAATGAGGAACAAAAGCAAACTAACAAAATTGAACAAAGGCATGTAAACAAGGAGCAGACTAACAGTGACAAGGAGGGAAAGGGATGGAGAGGAGGGGAGTAAGAAGGGGAAGGGTCTAGTCAATAAACTAGTATAAGTGACCCATGGACATGGACAATGGGGTGGGGATTGACTGGAAGAAATGGTGGGGAGGGCGGGGGAAAACAAGCAAAAAATAATTATTTCTTAACCATATTTAGGAAGTAAAACCTTCACTTGTAATGACATATACTGATCCCTAATTTGCTGACTCCTTCCTCATTCTCCATAGTTTTCCTTAAAAAGACCAATGTCAATAATTCCATGACCTCATCAGTTTTTCTACAGTCCAGGATAAATATTTAGGTCTGCTTTTCATAATGAGACCCTGGCAGGGCCTGGATGGAACTGCCCAGACAGTGGGGACAGAGCCAAGTGGGAGCTGGCAGGGAGCACAGGACAGGCAGGGAGAAGGCAGAACCACTGTAAATTCCATGGAGGACAGAAGGTTATGTCCCAGACTAGATTTAGATTGGGTAGGAGCAATTGAGTTAAAACTTGGGGCTTGGGAAATGAATTCTGGAGGTTGTGGGACTGTGAGGCTTTATTAGGAAGGCAGAACAGCTGGATAGTGAGAACATAGCTTTATGCCAGGGCATTCTTAGAGTTTTTTTGGACAACATGAATAGAGCTGAGTCTCCTAAGAGATTGTAATTGGCGGGAACAAGGTGAGAGCAGCCACTCAGTTTCCAAGAAGGTGAATTGGATGAGGCTGCAGAAATGCGCTTGGGCCTTTATTCTCAGCAGTAGGATAAATGAGCATGGTGTAGTAGAAAGAGGGCGCTCTTGGAATCAAACATACCTGGTTCTAGTCCTTGCTCTACCACTTACTTACTAAAGGACACTAGGCAAGATGATTCTTCTACCCTAAGATTGACACAATGATCAAATAAGATTGTACAAGTAAAATGCTAAGTTTCCTATTCCCTCCCCCCACCCTGTTGTTTTTTGTTTTGTTTTTTTGGTCCTTCCTTCCTGATGCTATACCCAACATGTAGCTTTTAATCTTTATCTTTCTGGTCTACTTTGCATCACTGGCTCCGTATTACAGTCAATATGTCTTAAAATAAAACCTTCCCTTGGCTCTCATATAGATTGGTCTATTCCATGACAACAACTACCATGTTGTATTAGCATTTTAGAGCTACCATAACAAAAAGGCAAAGGTAAGGTGGCTTAAACAACATAAATTTGTTTTCTCACGGGTCTGAAAGCTGGAAGTTCAAGGTCAAGGTGCTGGCAGGATTGGATTCTTCTGAAGCTTCTATCCTTAGTTTGCAGATGACCACCCTCTTGCTTCCTCTTCATGTGCTCTTTCCTTTGTGTGTACACATACCTTGTGCCTCTCCCCCTGTATGTCCTAATCTTCTCTTATAAGGAAACTGGTCAGATTGAACTAGGGCCACCTAATAGACCTATTTTAACTCAGTTGCCTCTTTAAAGGCTTTATCTTCAACTATAGTCACATTCTGAGATAAGGCTTAAGCACATGAATTTGGGGGGACAAAATTCAGTCCATAACACATGTACATGTTTCCAACTACCACACTTGTATCTCTAGCACATCCCCCTCTCCCCCATCAAGAGCCAGATCCATTGATATACCTGCCTCCTGAACTTTATACATAGATGTCCTACTAACAACTCAAACTCAATAATTCCAAAAATTCAGCTCAGTATCTTTTTTCTAAATCCTTCCCCTCTTTGCCAACTTATGGATTTATACAAGATGAGTCCTGTCTCACAGGAGTTTTATCAATCTGTTGAATCAACTCTAATAGGAAAACTCCGTAAGAGCAGCATGTATATATTAGGAGAGGGGCAGTATAAATTTCTAGCATGGTACTAAGCATGCGAGCCCTGGCTGGTTTAGCTCAGTGGATTGAGCGTCGGCCTGCGAGCTAAGTGTCGCTGGTTCGATCTTCCAGTCAGGGCACATCAGAGAAGGAAAACTCTGACTCCAAAAACCTCCGCTGCCTTGCGGCATACCTCTTCAGGGGAAAGGCTAAGGGAGTAAACCCCGACAGAAAATCCGGAGCCGGAGTCCCTAAGGCGGTTTGACGTTGTAGTCAACACCGGCAACTCCTGCGGCGCACCTGAAGCCAAGCAGTATTGACTCCGTCTTTCCCTTGGACCCTTCAGCTGCGAAGAGAGGGGGGGTCTACTGCATGGGCAACAGCAGACCCTCCATATTACCCTGCCCAGGCTCTGTAGCTTCAGCGTCATCGCAAGATGTCGATTCAACACGGGAGGAGACAGATACCGTGTCACTCCTGAGTCGGACTGCACAACCATTCTCGGCGGTGCAGATACTCTTAAGAAGCTACACCATCGTCTCTCGAGACGGACGGCTGCCGACGACGACCATGCTGTTTTGATTACTATGGTCTTAAAATATAGTTTGATATCAAGTAGTATGATTCTTTCAACTTTGTTCTTCTTTCTCAAGATTACTATGGCTATTTTTGGGTCTTTTGTGGTTCCATATAAATTTTTGGAATATTTGTTCTAGTTCTGTGAAATATACCATTGGTATCTTGATAGGCAGAGAAGGAAAACTCTGACTCCAAAAAACCTCCGCTGCCTTGCGGCATACCTCTTCAGGGGAAAGGCTAAGGGAGTAAACCCCGACAGAAAATCCGGAGCCGGAGTCCCTAAGGCGGTTCGACGTTGTAGTCAACACCGGCAACTCCTGCGGCGCACCTGAAGCCAAGCTGTATTGACTCCGTCTTTCCCTTGGACCCTTCAGCTGCGAAGAGAGGGGGGGTCTGCTGCATGGGCAACAGCAGACCCTCCATATCACCCTGCCCAGGCTCTGTAGCTTCAGCTTCACTGGAGAGGACACTCCAGCGTCATCGCAAGATGTCGATTCAACACGGGAGGAGACAGATACCGTGTCACTCCCGAGTCAGACTGCACAACCATTCTCAGCGGTGCAGATGGGCTCTTGGGAAGCTGCACCGTCGTCTCTCGAGACGGACGGCTGCCGCCGCCGCCGATCTTGATAGGAATTGTGTTGAACCTATAGATTCCTTTGGGTAGTGTGACATTTTAATGGCATTAATTTTCCCTATCCATGAACACTGTTTATGCATCCAGTTACTTATATATTCCTCAATTTCTTTCTTCAGTGTCATAATTTTTTGGTACAGGTCTTTTACATTCTTGGTTAAATTTATTCTTGGTATTTTTTGATGCAGTTGTAAATGAGATCGTTTTCTTAGTTTTGCTTCTGATAGTTCATTACTGGTGTGTGAAATGCAACTGAATTATGGATATTTATGCTGACTGTATCCTGCTATTTTGCTGAATTTATTCATCAATTTTTTTAGCTTTTTGGTGGAATCTTTAGGGTTCTCTATATACAGTATCATGTCATTGGCAAATAATTACAGTTTTATGTTTCTTTCTTTTTACTCTTCATAAATGCTTTTTATTTTTTCTTGTCTGATTGCTGTGGCTAGCACTTCCAGTACTGAGTTGAATAAGAGTGGTGAAAGCAGTCATCCCTGTCTTGTTCCTGATTTTAAGGGGAACATTTTTAGTTTTTGCCTACTGAGTATGATGTTGGCTGAAGGTTCGTCGTATATGGCCTTTATTATGTTGATGTATGTTTCCTCTATTTCCTCTTTACTGGAAGTTTTTATCTTAAATGGGTGCTGGATTTTTTTCAAATGCTTTTTGTGCATATATTGATTGGATCGTGTGATTTTATTCTTCATTGTGTTTATGTGGTTTTTCACATTTATTGACATGTGGATATTGTATCAACATTGCATCCTCAAATAAACCCCACTTAATCATGGTGTCTGATCTTTTTACTGTATTGCTGGATCCAGTTTGCAAACATTTTGTAGAGGATTTTAGCATCTGTTCATCAGGGATATTAGCCTATAATTTTCTTTCTTTGTACTGTCTTTATCTGTTTTTGGAATTAGGATAATGTTGGTCTCATAAAATGAGCTTGAGACTCTTTCCTCCTCTTGAAGTTTTTGGAATAGCTTTCTCTTGTCTGGAAAGCTCTTTATTTCTTCATTTATTATTTTTTAAAAACTTTATTGGTTTTAGAGAAGTGAGAAAGAGAGTGAAAGGGAGAGAAAAACTTTGGCTGCTTGTTTGACCCATCTACATACTCATCGGTTGATTCTTTTGTGTGCCCCAACTGGTTTTGAACCCCCAACCTTGGCTCACTGAGACTGTGCTCCGACCAACTTAGCTACCAGACAGGGCTCCTTCAATTTGAGTGACAGCCTTGCTTGGAAGAATAGTTTCCATTGTAGGTGCTTACTTTGGTCACTTTCAATATTTTGTGTCAATTTCTTCTGGCCTATAACATTTTTGTTGAAAAATCAGCTCCCAGTCTTCTATGGGCTCCCTGTAGGTAACTGTCTTTTTCTTGCTGCTTTTAAGATTCTTTGTGTTTAAACCCTGCCATTCTAATTATTATGTGTCTTGCTCTGTGCCTTTTTGGGTTCATCTTGTTTGAGACTCTCTGGGCTTCCGGGACCTGTGGTCTTTTGTTTTGTTTTGTTTTTCTTTTTTCAGCAGGTTAGAGAAGTTTTCAGTCATTATTTCTTTTAATAGAGTCTTGATACCTTGCTCTCTCTCTTTTCTTTCTGGTACCGTGTGTTACAGATGTTCTTATGCTTCCTGTGGTCTCAAAGGTCTCTTAAACTATCCTCATTTTTAATTTTTTTCCTTTTGTTTCTATGATTGGGTGTATTCTGCTACCCTGTCTTCCAAATTAATTATTCAGTCCTTTGCTTTATTGAACTGTTAATTCCTTCTAGTGCATTCTTCATTTCAGACTGATAAACATTGTTTCAAACTCTGTATCTGATCGATTGCTTGTCTCCTCTTCTTTTACCTTCATTCTTGTGGTGTCTTTTTCTCTTTAATTTGAGGCTTTTTTTTTTTTTTTTGTCTCAACATGTCAGCTGCCTCTTTGTGTTTGTTTCTATGTAGTGGGCAGATCTGTGTGACTCCCAGTCCCCATAGGGTGGCATTATGCAGTAGGTGTCCTGTGGGACCCAGTGGCACAGTCTCCTTGAAAAGCTCCGCTGGGTGCTCCAGGAATGCCTTGTGTGGTTACGTGGGCTCCCCTGTTGTCATTGAGTCTTGATTGCTTTTGAGCCATTCGTGCGTGTGATCGGTCCTCAGGCTGGCTGGCTATGAGGCCCAACACTGACCACAGTGCATAAGCTGCTATACAGGTCTGACCACACAGAGCGGAATTCACTTCAGTAAAGTGTGGTTCCTGTCACGATTCCCCTTTGGCTGTGCTGCATGTGAAACTACACAGTCCTGCTCTGATGTTGTCTGAAGGTGGCCACCGGGTGTATTGTTTCAGGAGCCTCTTGAGAGGCACTCTGGGGATAGCCAATGCCAGATGCTTCCCATGCCCTTGGCAACATGTTTTGAGCTACAAACCAATCCAGTGTGTCACTGCCTCTGCTGGGCCTGAGCAAGTGCAGGAAGGTCCAGGCAATGCACCAAGGTTAGCTTTTACCAGCTTTGGGCCCTGGGGCAGCTCAGCCAATGTCCCAGGTACCTCAAGCAGCCCCTCCGCATGCCTCCACCTGCCAACCACCTGTTAGGCTCAGGCACTGAAAGAGCCCATGGCAGCAATGGAGTTGCATGAAGTAGGTTCTCAGTGAGTCACCAGGTAAAGGCAGGTTCTGTTCCCCAGCCAGATACAAGTTTGAATTGGTGTCAGCGCTGAGTCTGAGGCCCAAAGCACATGTCCCATGTATACCAGGCCTCTCTCCATTTCCTTCCTATGAGAGCTGCAGTTCTGTTCAGATGTCCAACCAGATACACGTTCACTGGCTGCTTGGGCAGCACCATATTGGCTTTCTGCCCCCAGGGCTGGGTGAGCCAGGTTTTTAGGGGGCACCACGGAGGATGGCAGGCAGAGGTGCATGAAGGTTTCTCGGGTGGATTGAAAATGCTACCAGAACCATTAAAGCTTTTTTCTTTTTAATGTGTGCATGTGTGTGTGCCTTCTCTTACATGAGAACTAGGCAGCCAATGTGAATGCTTAGTATACCCTCAAGGAAGCACAGTTCTGGCTTGTATCACTGCCAGATGCCACTAGAGCAGTGACAGAGGCACCTGGAGGAAGAGACAAGTCACTCCCCTCCCAGCAGTGTGACTCCTTCCTGGCCGTGCGTGCGCACAGCGGACTTCTGCTGGGGCCAGAAAGGCCTTTAGACATGAGAATGGCATGATGTGATTTATATTTTTTAAAGATCACCCTGAGTTATAAATTTTACTTATATATTTGAAATGTTATTTATTCCATTTATTTTTATATTTTTAATAATTTTTCTAAAATTGTAAACGAGTTGACATTCAATATTTGTTTCAGGCATACAGCATAGTGGTTAGACATTGATGTAACTTACAAAGTGGTCCCCCCAAAAAGTCTAGGACGGAGTCTCCCTTAAAAGGGTATTCATCCTCTTCAATAGGTCCTCCTATCATTTACCTTTTTTAATTGAATTTATTGGCATCATACGGGTTAACAAAATTACATAGGTTTCAGGAGTACAGTTCTATCCTGCATCATCTATATACTGTGTGTTCACCACCTGAGCCTCTTCCAACTTCATTTATTCTCCCTTACCCTCTTCTACCTCTTATGACTGCTGACCCCCTGAGAACACTCTGTGATTTGACATTTGAAGTGATATCTGAGATGTGTCTCAAGAGCAGGTAGGATATAGACCTCCGATTTTCACCGGGATCCTGCAGTCTCCCTGGTAACCTGCAAGAATTTTTTAAACATGTGGTACCTATTAATTTTATCTGAGGCCCTGATCTCTCAATAAGGCTTTTATCATTTTTGTTTTATTTGTTTGTTGGTTGGTTTTTGTTTTTTTTTTTACTCTTTTTTTTTTCTCTATTCTTAGATGATTGTAATTAATTGACCATTACATTCCCCAAGTTCTGAAAAGGCCAACAGACCAAAGAAATACATTTATTTAGGCTCCTGCTTGAAACCCTGTTGTCATTTTTAAATTTGACAAACTAAGGAAAAGGGGCAGAGGGGAGAGGTGACCCTCCATGGAAGGGACAGGGCAGAGATGAAAACGAACCTTCCATGGAGAGGGCATGGCAGAGGGGATGGCGGACCTTCTAGAGAGGGGTCAGAACAGAGGGGCTTGGGGACCCGCCAGAGATGGGTTAGTACAGAGTGGTACGGGACCCGCCATGGAGAGAACAAGGCAGATGGTGGAGGGGACACTCCATGGAGGGAACAGGGGAGTAGGGGGGAAGGGAGCCTCCATGGAGGAAGCAGAGCAGAGAGGATGGGGGCCCTCCATGCAGGGAATAGGGCAGAGGACATAGGGGACTGGACGTGAACGTGGAAGAGAACAAGGAAGGTACCCTTGAGGGAGGGGAGAGCCTGGGCAGGGCAATATGGGACCTTCCATGGAGGGGGCAGCGCAGAGGGGGACTCGGACTTTCCATGGAAGCGTTAGGGCAGGTACAATGGGAACCCTCTGCTGAGGGGGCAGAACAAAGCAGGAAGGGGACCCTCCGTGGAGGGTCAGGGCAGAAGGGGCAGGGGACCCTCCAAGGAGGCCGAAGGGCAGAGGGAGTAGGGTACCCTCCAAGAAGGGAACAGGGCAGAGATGAGAAGTGGCCCTTTAGAGAGGGGGCAGGGCAGAGGGCATTAGGGACTCTCCATAGAGGAGTCAGAAGAGAGAGGTTAGGGGACCCTCCGTGGATGGAAGAAAACAGGTGGGGGAAGGGACCCTTAATGGAGGGGGCCGGGGAGAGGGCGATTTGGACTTTCCATGGAAGGGGTAAGGCAGGTGCAGTGGGCACCCCATGCTGAGGGGGCGGAATAGAGGAGGATGGGAACCCTCCATTGAGGGGGCAGGGCCGAGGGTGTGTGGACCCTCAAGGGAGGGGGCAGGGCAGAGGGGGAAGGGAACTCTCCATGGAGGAGGCAGGGTGGGGGGTAGGAGACCTTCCATGAGGGACAGGTGACAGAGGTACTGCGTCCCCTCTATGGACAGTCCCCTTATTCCCCTTCCCTGCTTCTTTCCTGGGTCCCCTGTCCTCCCTGTCCCCAAGGATACCCCTACCCTGCCCTGCCCTTCTCAGTGTCTCTGTGCCTCAGTTTCTGCATCTGCACAAGAGGTAAAAATTGAGGACACCCTGCTTTCATGCACTCCCCCTAGCCGGCGCCTGGGGGCCCTCGGTGTGGGGCCAGGCTTCCCTCGGCAGGACGTTTCCCTGCTCTCAGGGCGGTGAGCAGGCTGTAGCCTGGGCAGAAGCAGGAGTCTGATCCCCAGGTGTCCTGCTCCACCCCTGGTGAGCGGTGTCTCAGGGCCACCGGGTGTGGGGCTGCGTGGGGCTGGCTGGAGTGGCTGGACCAGAATGGCCGCTCCTTCTCTGGCCCGGAGGCTGCAGCAGCCCCTCGTGCTAGAATGTCCACAGAACTTCGGCTAGGTCCACTCCATTCACGATAGGCAAGCAGGCGGGCAGGACGGCATGGTTGAGTGGGTGGGCGGGTGGGTGGATGGATGAAGGAATCCAAGAAATTCATGCTGAATCAGCACCTCCCTCCCCCAGCCACGCAAGGGCTGAAAGCTGCTCTTTGTTGCTTAGGTGTACCTTTCAGGCGAGAAATTGAGTCTTTCACATAGGAAACATAGGAAACCACTAAAAAGGTGAATAAAAAATAGATTTATTTGTAAAAATGAACTTGTTCTCGGAAATAGAATCGAGGGCGCGGCGGGTCAGCAGGCTGGTGCTCCCGGAGCTCTGGCCTCCTCCCACGGAGCTCTGTGCCCGTTCCAGTCCCAGGACTTTCTCCCTCCAGACTTCGGACGATGCCACCGATGGACGTGCCGCCCCGACTCCCTTATTATACAGGGTTCCACAGTCTGTCTTCTCACCACCGGGCGGCAGAGCCCGGGAGACCGCCGGTTAAGTTTGTGATGACAGGAGTGCAGGTCTGTCTCTGCGTCTGTGGGGGTGACCACAGCACCAGCGTGGCAGAGAGCCGACGGTGGCCTCCGGGTGCACCGCGCGGGGGGCCCGCTCACCCTCAGCGCGTCTTCTCCTGGACTCTCCACCACCTTCCCCGGTCCTTCAGCTGCAAGCTGTGGTTTCTCTGAGATCTTAGGTTCCTCTCCCCCATGTGCTGTGTGGAAGCTTCCCGGAAAGGGGTGGTTTTCAGGGCAAACTGGTGAGAGGCAAAGAGAGAAACTGAGCCGGCTTCCCCCACGTGGTGGAGCACAGGGGTCATTTCTCTCAGGTCCTCGCCAGCCAGAGACGGGTGTTTCCTCCGCAGTTCAGGAGCTGACCCGGCGGCCATGGCTACAGTGTCAGGGTAGGAGCAGGGTCCAGAGAGGAGCAGGGAGGGGAGACGAGAGAGGAGGGTCCCCAGGAGCCACCCCTCTGGCTGCGACAGCCCCTCTCCCATCCAACTCTCTGAGCCCGTCCTGTCCTGCAGGGAGCCGTGCTGAGACTCACCGCCATCAGAACAGAGCCGAGGTGCACGCAGGAAACCCACCCGCACACCGCCGTGCCGGTCACCCGTCCAGTTCTGGCTTCCGTCCCCAGTCACCACGCTGCTGCTTTCTTCCCGAATCCAGGGGACACTGCCTTCTGTGTTCTGTCCCGAGCTCATGGTGCTCATCGGTGGAGGGACGGCTGGCCGTGGACCCGCTCCACGTCGGTGGCTCCAGAATGAGGTGCTCTCTGTCATCAAGAAGAATAAAAGGGGGGAGAAAGTGAGTCTGGACAGTGAGCCGACTGTCTCTGGAAACGAGTGGACAGTGTCGTCTTTACTCACAGGCCTCGGAAGGGCTGCGTTGGTTGGCGTGACGTCCCGTTCTCTCATTCCTCTCCCCGGTCACTCCTCCTGGAGGAGGTGGATGGAGTTGGCTGCACGTACCCAGGGACAGGAAGGCAGGTGGCTGTCCCGGGTGCACAGACGCATGGGGGTCGTGCTGTCCTGCATCTCCCAGCCCTCCCACGCTGCGGTCCAGGACCGGCCAGAGGCAGGACCAGAGGGAGCGGCCCTCCCTGGCCTCCCTCCCACTGCCGGTCTGTCGGGCCTGCGTACAGCTGGTCCGTGGGCCTCGCCAGCTGAGCGTGGAGGGGCAGCCGGCCTCCGGGGTGCTCAGTGCAGCCGCAGAGCCGAGACGCCCCGGGTCCCTGAGTCACTGTGTGGGGAGAGAGGATGAGCCGCAGGGGCTCCCTGGCCCGCATCATGGGACACGAGGAGCAAGGAGATTTCACTGTGTTCAGACACTGAAAGCCCATTGTCACAGCCTGACATTGTCACCCTCACCAAAGGAGCCTTTGGTGGGAAGTTAGACTCCCTCTGGCTTGACGGCTGAGTACGTGTTGGACTTTTGACGAGTCACGTTCTGTCTCTCAGGTTCCTTTAACCCCTACCTAAGGCGGTGCATTGATTTCACTCACCAGCATTCTTTATCCCTTCTCACCACCGAGTGAAGAGAGGAACCGGAGCATCTCTGGAAGGGGGGCGCGTGTGGATACAAGGTATTATTACCACAATTTTGAGCACCATTCTGCCCAGTACACAGAGAAAAGTTATGAGCCATCCTTTACTTTAGACCACACAGAAGTATCGTCTGTGTGGCTGTGACGTGCAGGCGGTGCTGCTTCCATCGGATGACCGAGAGCCCCAGAGCAGCGTCGCTCACGGGCTCGGTGCCTGGAGCCGCCGGGACCCGGCCTTGACGCCGAGCAGGTCTCCTACGTACTCGGTGAGGTTTCTTTCTGGGTTTGTAGTTGTCTTTTGATGCAGTTGTCAATGGGGTTGTTCTCTTGGTTTCCCTTTCTGGTAGTTCGTTGTTGGTGCCTAAAAATGCGACCAATTTCCGGCTGTTTGGTTTGTATCCGGCTCCTTGACTGGATCCATCCGTCAGTTCTGGGAGTGTTGGGAGAGACCTCGAGGCTCTCTATGTGCAGAATCTGCAAATAGCGACCGCTTCACCTCCTCCTGTCCAATGCGGATGCATTTAATCTCTTCTCCTTGCCTGGTCGCTGTGGCTAGGATGGCTGGTGCCATGTCAGATAAGAGCGGTGAGAACGGACATTTCTGTCTTGTTCCCGATCTGCAAGGAGACACTTTGTGTTGTTGCCACTGAGTATATTACTGGCTGTGCGCTTGTTACATCTGGCCTTCATGCTGAAGTATGTTCCCTTTCATAGCACTTTGCTGAGGGATGTTATCCTCATTGGGCGCTGTATTTTATTAGATGCTTTTTCTTCACCTGTTGATATGATCATGTGATTTAATACTTGATTTTGTTTCTGTGGCGTATTGCGTTTATTGATTTGCGGATATTGTACCAACCTTGCATCCTGGGATAATGAAATAATAAAGCTCGCTATCTGATTATGGTGCATAATCTTTTTTTTTTTTTTTTTTTTTTTTGGTTGATAGTCTTTTCAAGGTATTGCTGGATCTGGTTTGTTAAAATTTTGCTGAGGATTGTAGCATCTATATTAATCAGGGATATTGCCTGTAATCTTTCTTTCTAATGTCTTTATGTGGTTTTGGAATGGGGATAATGCCAGCCTTGTCAAAGGAGCTTGGGAGTCTTCTTTTCTCTTGATTTTTTTGGATGAGTTTGAGAAAGATGAGTGTTAGTTCTTCTTTGAATGTTTGGTAAAATTCACCTGTGAGCCACCCGGTTTGGGACTTTTGTTTCCTGGGAGTTTTTGAGGACTGTTTCAATTTCATTCGTTTTGATCGATCTCTTCAGATTTTCTGCTTCTTCTTGATTGAGTTTGGAAGGTGGCGTGTGTCTAGGAATGTATCTGTTTCACCCAGACTGTCCAGTGTGTCGGCATGTGGTTGTTGGTAATGTGTTCTTACCATCCCTAGCACTTCCGTGGGGTCCTTTGTTACTTCTCCTCTTGTTTCTGATTTTAATTATTGGGGTCCTGTCTCCTTATTTATTTTTTAATTGACTTTTAGATAAAGAAGGAAGGGGAGGGAGAGAGAGAAACATCGATTTATTGTTTCACTTACTTACGCATTCACAGGTCGCCTCTCGTATCTGCCCTGACCTGAGGTGGAACCTGCGACCTTGAAGTATCGGGATGCCGCTCTAACTGATGGGCTTTCTGGACAGGGCTCCCTTCTTTTCTGGATGAGTCTGGATAAAGATTTGTCGATTTTGTTTGTTTTTTCAAAGGGCCACCTTTCGGTTTCATGTGCTTTGTACTGTCCTTTTTTTTTTTTTTTAAGACCATTTATTTATTTCTGTCCTGATCTTGATGATTTCGTTTCCTCTACTCCTTTGGGCTTGTTTGTTGTTCTTTTTTTTTAGATCCTTTACGTATTGAGTTAGAGTGTTTCTTTGAGATTTTTCTTGTTCTTTGAGGTAGGCCTGCTGTGCGCATGTCTATTCAAGACCCTCCTTGAGCTCTTTGAGCAAACCCCCATCAGTGGGGTCACTGGAGCATGTGGTGGTTCTTGTTTCTGTTTGTCTGATTGTTTGTTTTCCCGAGGAACTGTGCACTCTTTCTCTCAGTCGCAGCGGCTGCTGTTGTTCCACAAGAGCCCCAGACCTGGCTTTCTTGTCAAAGTGAAACTAAAGTCAAAACAGACCACATCCCGGGACTTAAGGTGTCCCAGACCCACAGGCTGAGATGAACCGCGTGAGCTGAAGGGCTCTGCAGAGGGCCTATGGGTTCTCAGAAGCCAGGGAGCTGCTTCCTGCCATCGGCGATTCACGGGTCCCCGGGAGGCGGCGATGGAGCGGTGGGGTCACGCGGCAGCCATCACGTCCCTGTATGGTGAAAAGGTTACTCCCCTAGTGCATGGCTGATCCTAGCAGATGCCTCCCTTCGCTTCCTTCTGTGAGAGCTGCAGTTCTGTTCAGACATGCAACCAGGTGCACGTTCACCAGCCGCTTGGGCAGCACCGTCCTGGCCCTCTGCCCCCAGGGCTGGGTGAACCAGGCTGGCAGGGGCGCCGGGGAGGATGGGAGTTGGGGGTGGATGAAGGTTTCTCGGGTGGGTTGAAAATGCTAGCAGAACCATGAAGGCTTTAAAAGAATAAAATGCGTGCATGTGTCTTCTCCCACGCGAGAACTAAGCAGCCAAAGCAAATGCTTAGCACACTGTCAAGGAAGCCCAGGTCTATCCTGAAGCACTGCCAGGTGCCACCAGAGCAGTAACGAAGGCACCTGGAGGAAGGGACATGTCACTCCCCTCTCGGCAGTGTGACTCCTTCCCGGCCGTGTGTGCATTCACAGCGGACCACTGCTGGGCCCAGGAAGGCATTTAGACACGAGAATGACATGATGTGATTTATATTTTTAAAAAATCACTCTGAGTTATCTTTTTTATTTATGTATTTTAAAAGTTACTTATTTCATTTAGGTTTCTATTTTTAATAATTTTAAAAAATTTTGTGTTAGAGTTGACATTCAATATTAGTTTCAGGTGTATGGCATAGTGGTTAGACATTGATGAAACTGACAATGTGGTCCCCCCAGAAAGTCTAGGACGAGGTATCCTTTAAAAGGGCATTCATCCCATTCAAGAGGGCCTCCCACTTCTTATTTAATTTTAATTGAATTTGTTGGCATCCTACTGGTTGATCAAATTATCTAGGTTTCAGGGGCACAGTCCTGTCCTGCATTGTCTGTATTCTGTGAGTTCACCACCCAAGCCTCTTCTGTCCTCAATCATCACCCCTCCCCACTGCCCCCCCTCACTGTCCCTCTCCTCCCTCCCCCCAACCCCGACCCCTCTGAGACCCCTCTGTGATTTGACATTTGAAATGAGATCTGAGGTGTGTCCCGAGAGCAGGCAGAACTCAGACCTGCGATTTTCACCCAGGGGCCGCGCCTCGCTGGTGAGCTGCGAAGACTTGGAGAACATGCGACATGTGACCGTTCAGTCAGGGGCGCTGGTCTATCTTCAAGGCTGTTCTCGCTTTTTTTTTCTGATTCCTCCTTTTTCTCTCCTTGTTTTCTATTTTCTTAGATGTTTCTCATGAACTGACCCTTCCATTTGTTGTTCTGACATGGCCGACAGACCAAGGAAAGACCTTTCTCTAGGCTTCTGCTTGAAACAACATTGTCAGTTTTTAAATAATGGGGAAAATACAATGACCTTTAATGGGAAGACATTCTGAATAACCCAATGCAGTTCACAGTGTCTTTTATCTTCTGAATATTTGGGGATTTTATTAGAGCCCATCTGTGAAAACTAATTGCAGCCATGCCTTACATTTTGATAGTACTCAATTCTATATGTAGGTAAAAATTACATTCCTTTATTCTCACCGTAGACACAGACAGAAGATGGGTGATTATATCACTCATCTTTTTTGTTGTTGTTGTTCTCAAACATACAAAGAAAAAGAGGCTTAAGGTTGCTAAATGACTTGCTGAACCTGCATAGTTAGGAGATAGTGGAACCCAAGTCTTCTATAGCTTAAACTGGGACCCTTCTCCTGACCTGTGCATCTTCACAGCACCTGGGGACCACTTCTCAGCCTGTTGGTTCATCTATTACTCCCCAGGCCCTGGGACCCTGGCACTTGACTCATCTACCTCTCACATCCCAGCTCCTGCCAACTCCTTGGAAATACTTAACACCCATGTGGGTATTAAAAGAACAGAGTCACTCAGTTGACCAGCAAGATGCAGTGAGCTGAAAAGCAGAGCTATACTGGGAAAATCAGCAAGTGGGGAGATCTGCCACAGGGGTCAGTACTCTGCCTTTCTATGGGAGAAGGGGTTTCTTTTATAGTGGGAAGAACACAGAGGGGGATTTTTTTGTGAGCCTTGTCAGCGATCTGCCTTCTGGCAGCTGCGGGTGCAACGGGCTGATCAAAAAGGACGTGCTTTCAGCCTGATACATCCTGTCATCTCATAGGCAGCTGCAGGCAGGGTAAGGGTCGCATAGTCTGGAGTCTGGATATATCAGGTTTCCATGCAACAACCAACATCCATATGTTTTTTATCCTCTTTATTCCAATAACCTTATACCTTGACTAAACACTCACTTCCATTGCAAAACCAGAACTGAATCATTATCCAGAAATGTTCCATGTGTCAATACTAAGATAACCCAGCATCTCAATTTATGTATCCACCAAGAATACTCTGAGCTCCAGCCTATATGCACAACGGCCTAGAGGAACATGTTCTCTTGGATATCTGAAAAGAACCTCTAATCCAGCTCATCCTAAATTGAACATGAGCTTCCCCTGAAAACCTTACCCTCCTTCTCCAGTGTCCCTGATATCAAGTAATAACACCATCACTGAGGAAAGTGATACACAAACCAGAAACCTGATGCCTTCCTTACTACCTACATCCACCCTCATCCACCCACTCACCCACTCAGGCCAGCCCCAAATCCTGGAGCACTCTCAAGTCTATGGGCTCCTGCTCACATTCATTCATTTTCATTTTCACAATCATTTGCTGAGTGCCCACTACCTGCCAGGCCCTGTTCTAGGTGCCAGGGCTAACGTGAAGGCCAGAACAGTGATCCCTGTTCCTATTACAATGATGCACATGGTGCTAAGCACTGCCATTCTCCTGGAACACTCCCTCCACCCAGTGGTTCTGCCAGCATCCACCATACTACACTCAGACCCTTTTTTCATACTGCAAAGTAGCCACCTTGGGGTATAATTTCTTCTGCTGAAAATCCTTCCCCAGATTTCTAAGAAAAAGACAGGAATTCTTAATCTACTGTTCAAGCTTCAGCAAGGTCTGGCCCGCCTGCCTTCCTCACCTGATTTACCACCAGTCCCAGCCACCTCCCCGGGTCCCAAATCTTTAAAAAGAATTTATTGGGTTAACATTGGTTAATAGCATCATAAGTTTCAGGTGAATAACTTTATTATATGTCATTTGTATATCTCACTGTGTGCTCAACCAAAATCTAGTCTCCTTTCATCACCATATATTTGACCCCATTTACCCTGTTTCCCCTCCCCCACCCCCTTTACCTCTGGTCACCACCATCCTGTTGTCTGTATCCATGAGTTTGTTTTTTGTTTTATATCCCACATAAAAGTCAAATATGGTTCTTGCCCACCTCCTTTTCTCAGTAGCTAATTCCTATCATCTTCCAGCTCAGCTCCAACAACATGTACTCAGGGAAGCCTTCCTGATCCCAAATTCAGATAGACCTCCCTCCCTGTTATATGCCTTTTAGTTCCCTCAGCCATACTTTTCATATTTAGTTAGTGTCTGACTCTCATTTGAAAATGTTCTTTTAAGAGAAGAAACATAATAATTTTGTTCATTATTATACTCCCAGAGCCTAACAAAATTCTTGCTGCATGACAGGTATTCAATGTCTATTTGGTAAATGAAACAAATAAATAAATGAAGGAAGAGTCCAACCACTCACCTTTCTCCTTTTTTGCTCTACCACGCCTATGCTACCGATGGCAGTCCTGCCCACTTCCTCTGAGACCATTCTTTATCAGTTGTCTTCTCTTTCCTCTCTTGCTTCAAGCCCAACTTCTCCACTGGATCCTTCCCTGAAATACACAGTCATGCTCAAGTCTCTCCCATCTTAAACACGCAACACGTCCACACACATACAACCACACACACACACACACACACACACACACACACACCTTGTACGTTATAGCCCCTCGCTGGGCTCCCTTTTCTTTCAAAGACTGACTTGAATGAATGTTCTAGGCTTATGTCTTTAGTTCTCCATCCCTTTCCCCATAATTGCAATAACTCTTGGACGCAGATTCCAAGCTCTTCTTTGTGTTGGTGTCTCACTCTTCCCCTTTTCTGTCCTCTTCCTGTGTTGCGGACTCTGACCAGTGGTGCCCGCAGCATTGTGGATGTGACAAACAAAATCACAGAGACTGCACTGATCCGGTGCAGAAAAGGGACAGAACGGCCACTCTCTCAGTCAGTGTGAGAGAGAGTGCACAGACCCTTGCCTGAACAGGCTTCTATTCTTTTCTGGGCGATCACATCAAACAAAATTGCAAAGCTCTTTGCTAAGATTGTTTTAGATGGTTGTTGTTTACAGATACTGAAGAAAAGAATGTTGCTCATGCAAGGAAACAATAGGATGGGAGGTCTGGCCACATCCTGTTCTTAAAACAGTTCAGAATAGACCTTGAGAAGTTACTTTAAAGTTATACATTAAACATCTGTTGTTTTTCAGTTCAGGGTGAGAGAGTTTCAGCAAAAGCAAGATGTTAAGCAGTATTGATACAATGCAGGCCTGATTCCCATGGGAAAGCTGATCTGCAGGCCTAGATTCTATATGCTGCCTGGCACCTGTCAGTTTTTCAAGTCAGGGCTGAGCTACCTTTGCCATTGCCATGTGGACCCACTCCCTACATCCAGCAACCAGCACTCAGGAGTGTTGTCCTGCAGAGTCTCTCTCTTCCTTTGTCTTCCAGGCCACCACTCCTTCCTGAGTTTCTTCCTGCTCCACTTCCCAGTCCCTTTCTTGATTTTTTCCAATGTCATTATGTTAAATGTCTCCCATCTTAAGATGACAGATAACACTGAGTTCCTCTAGCTTTTGTATTTTCTCTTCCTTTATCACAAACATTTTGGAAGTACTATCTTCATTTTCTGTTTTTGCTTTCTTATCCCCTGTTTACCTCTCAGTCCACACAACCCATGTGCATCTGTCATTTCACTGAAGCCTCCTCTTGCTTCTGTGTCTTGTCCTCTCTTATTTTTCACCCAATGTAGTTTCTGCATCTTGCACCTGATCCCTTTCAGTCCCAGTGCCTACCCTGCCTGAAAAATCCACATTGGGTTTTCAAATAATTGCAGTGGACCAACTGGCAGACAGATGATCATTAGTATGAGTAGCTTCGGTTCAATCTGTAGTGCTAGGCATGGGGTCGTGGCCTCAGTCTTGTTATTTCTACCATCTGTAAAAGGTTTTTCCTTTTTTAAAAAAAAAGATGATGGGCAAGGAAGGCATTTGAAATTAAAAGTCTATAAAGGATCATTTCCACCCTTTGAGTTAAATAGAACCTGAAAGCTCTTCTTTATACATGGAAAACACTAGAATCCAATAAAACCAAATTACCACTAAGGTAAATAATTCTCTGTTTAAGCCCCCCTGAGAAGCTCATTGTGCTAAAAACCAGCTTTCTTGCATTGAAAACAATAACATATATATTGCATAAGCACAGAGTGGTTCATCATGGGTTTAAAACTATTTCCCACTAAACAGTGCACTGTTGAGTGGGGAAAGTGTCATCGCTGTGATTGTTTATTAACCAAACAATCAAAGACATTGCTGTACACACACCATATGAAGGAACTGTGCTGAGTACTGACAGGGTACATGAATTAAGAGATGCAGGGATCCCCCCTATCACTCTCCCATTTTATGGGGAGACAACTTCTGTATCATAATGACACTAGGAGGTGTGTGTTAGGGACCTAGTGAAATGCTCTGATAACGTGTGTAGCACAAGTTCAGAGGGAGGAGAAAGGTTAAGTGGAAGAAGCATGTGCTAGGGAGGGAACTCAACTGCTATACAATCTGGGGTGGTACTAATCCAGCCGATGCAGAAGTGGGCAGAGTGAGCATTGACAGACTTCATTCAGAGCCCTGCCCTGGAGCTCCATGGGATTGGGTAGGAAATTCCGGTGTGCCCTGATCTGAAAATTTTTTTTCTGAGTAGGGAGTTTCTTGAAAGGAGAAAACACAGACCTTCAGCATAAAGCCATTCTGCTTCCTGAGTGGCACTTGGCACCTGAGCCCATGCTGGTGACCTGTGTCCATGCAAATACAATAGTTTATTATGCGCTCGCTGTCCTTGTTGTGAGAGAGCTGGCAGCTCAGGTGCTGTCATCTGGGTGAGAGTGGGACACAGCGCTCTGATAATAAGCAGCAGCCAAGCTGGACGACTACAGGGAGCAACACAGATATTGTCCAACTCGTTCTCTCTCTCTCTCCCTCTCTCTCTCTCTCTCTCTCTCTCTCTCTCTCTCTCTCTCTCTCTCTCTCTCTCTTTCTCTCTCTTCCAGACTTAGGGTCAGAAGCCCCACCACCACCACACACACAGTATAATTAAATAAGGGAATAACCAGACCCATTCTGAGCTGCTGAGACACGTGTCCTGATTTTGGAGAGAGCGACAAAGCAGCTGAAGGGAGGTTGCATCCAGAGCAGTGATGTCATGAGAATCTCTCAGTTCCTCAATTAATTTTCTTAAGTTTTAAACTTCACTATCTCTCTGTTTCATTTGATCTCTTTGTCACTCATCCTTCTTGTTTCCAGGAGAGCCCTTAATTCATTCCCTTTTCCACTTCTCTCTGGGACCCATGAGGGGCATCTAGAGCAGCAGGTGGGCAGGGATCAATTGGAAGCCTGGTGTAGCAAGAGAGAACAGGGCCTAAAATCAGGAGCATCACCAAGGACAGGGGTGGTCAGTCTGTCACAGACCTGCATGGGTAGGAAGACCCCAAGGGGAATCACCTGTGGCTTGCTACTCTACCATGAGACCCTAACCTGTGCTCCTCACAGGATGGACACCTGCCACTGTGGTAAGATGACGGAGAAACTCTGGAGGTCCCTGATACCTGGTCATGGCACTACCTGGGAGTTAGAACCTAGGGCTGGAGTGCCCTGGGAATCCTTGAACAGGAACCCAGCAGTTTCCAGGGGCACATCAGATCATCTCAGTACTTCACTTGCTTCACCTCCTTCCTCCCCAGACACTTGACCTTGGAAATGCTGAACCTGTAAAATCTCAGACTTGGAAAGAACCTTGAATGACAGAAGGCTGAATGTTGTCAATTCAACCTTCCAGTTTCTGATTACCTTCTGCCTGAACACTCATAGCAGGCAGCTCACTTGTTGTAGAGGCAACTCAGACAACGAACATTAATTCATTGTACTAGAATGTTCTCTCTTGCAGTGATTTTGAATTCTTACACACTGTTTCTTCTATCCATCGGTTCTGGCTCTGTCCTTTGAAGATGTACAAAATAAATGCACATATTTCTTTTCTTGGCATGCAGTCTGTTTTCTCTCCTTGTTTCTCCCTGTTGTCTCTAGTCCCATCAGCAGCCAGGTTCAGGTTACCTGAGTGTGTGTCGGGTCACTGAGGTCCCTTGTGCTGTGCCCCACCTGGACCATCCAAAACTCTCTAGAAGGGAAGGATGTCTACTTCTTCAAGGACCCACCTCACAGTTATGGATCAATGGCTGTTGAGACAGCTCTAGCCCACTTTTAATGCCTATGTCCCCACCATCAGCCCAAATGCTGACTTTAAATAAAAGGTGGTAAAACATACATAACATAAAATTTACCATCTTAGCCATTTTCAAGCATACAGTTCAGTTGCATTAAGTAGATTCATATTGTTGTGAAGTCATCACCACCATCATCCATCCCCCAAACATTTTCATCTTCCTAAATGGCCCATCTCCCTCATCCCAGTCCCTGCCAACCACCATTCATTATACTCTCTGTGTCTATGAACCTGACTACTCATGGGTCCCTGTGTAAATGGAGTCCTTCTGTGATTGGTTTATTTCACTTAGCACAGTGTCTTCAAGGTTCATCCATGTTGTAGCTTGTGTCAGGATTTCCTTGCTTTTTAAGGCTGAATACTATTTTATTGTGCAGACAGACCATACTCTGTGCCTCCATTCATCCACTGGTGGGCCCTTGGGTTGCCTCCACCCCTTGGCTGCTGTTAATAATGCTGCTATGAACATGGGTGTACAAACACTCCTTTGAGTTACTGATTTCAGTGCTTTGGGGTACATGCCCAGAAGTGGAATTACAAACACTAACATTTTGTTCCTGCTGCTGATTGACTGGGATCCCCAACCCTGTGTTTGTAGATTTCACTTTGTGATCTCAAGTGAGTCTTTCCTATAGAACTGTCATCTCAAAAAACTGTCCCCACATCTCACCCTGTTCATTAAACCCATTTACATAAACTGTTTGCCATTTATGTCTAATGAACATCCAGCACAATAGTGATCATTGACATCATTAGATCCGTGTCAGAATAACTTGCAAGGCTCTGTGACAAGCACAAGATTGGTTTCTCACAAACCTTGGTCACCTGTCTCCAAATGATATCAATTAATGAGAACACTGATGTAGAGAGCAGTTGCAGTTTAGTCCCATACCACCTCCCAACCCAGCGTTCCTCTTGTGACTCCCTGCACTCTGCCCTGAGCTTTCTTCCATACTCCCATGTTTTCTGAAAAATGCTTGGGATAGCACATGGGGTGGAGTGGCAGTAATTTCACCTATAGGTTATATAGTTCCCTGGAGGAGGCCAAGAAGGAAGTAGCAAGTCAACAATGTGGTGCATAGTAATCACATAGAGTAAATGTTTCAACAGAAGAAAAAATCCTAATGTCACTAAGATTGCTAACTATCCAGAGGAGGGGGCTGGGAAGGGAAGCAAGATGGCCCACGTCCTACGTGGTGAGTCCTATCAACAGTGAGAGGCAGAACGTCAGAAGTCCTCGCACTCCTCAGCCCACCTCATTTCCAGGTCTGGCTCTGCAGGGCAGGACCTAGGTTTCTATCAGACCACTCATGTGACATTCCCAGTTTCTATCTGTAATTGAAGGGCAACATAGGATTTTAAAGTATCTGATATTTCTGCTTTAGTTGTGCTATGAAACTGGCAAAGAGCAGTGAAATAGGAGAGTGGCAAATTCTTCTGTAGAAAACATCTAGCAATTATTTTTAAAGTTTAGCAGTCCAAATGCTTGCTCTTCCAT
Source organism: Furipterus horrens (assembly GCF_987537825.1). Classification (NCBI taxonomy): domain Eukaryota; kingdom Metazoa; phylum Chordata; class Mammalia; order Chiroptera; family Furipteridae; genus Furipterus; species Furipterus horrens. The sequence continues at coordinate 26,504,287 of NW_028327185.1, forward strand.
TTATCTATCATTGCATAAAAAGCTCTCTTCAACCAAATACTTGGAAACAACAACCATCTTATATCTCAGCATGCAAGTGAAAGTCAGCTGGGAGATGCTTCTCTCCCAGGGTGCAACGGCAGAAGTCCCTTGGTGGCCCTCAGGTAGAGAGCCTTGTCTGGAAGGCTGAAGATAGCTGAGGCCTCAGTGGAGATGGGCAGAAGGCTGGCTCAGCTGGAACTGTCACCTGGCATACCTTCACATGGCCTTGCTAGCAGCACAGGTTACCTTGATTAGCTCAGGTCATCAGAAATCTTAGTGGTGACTCAGGTCTCCAAGCAGTGTATGCTGATGAACAAGGTCAGAAGATGCTGGCCTCCTGTGATCCGGCCTTTAAGTCACCAAGTGTCATTTCTGATGCACTATGATGGTTGAAACAGTCACAAGGCCAGAGCTTTAGGGGTAGTAGACACAATCCTGCATTTTGATGAGGAGGATCAGGACTTTACAACCATGTTTTAAAGCTGCCATATATGTGTATGTAGATATATTTGAGTCATGATGATAAAACCACACCTGTGTGTGCAGCTGTTAACCACATGTACCCCACAAAGTGGTAGTCAGAATGTCATGTGGTTAGGAACGAGGAAGTAATCACATCCCTTTGGTTTATCGAATGTGTTGTGGGTGAGGTATGACATTTAAGCCAAGCCTTGAAGGATAGGTACTTTATCACACATGGAGATGCGACAGGGACCATCCAGAATGGGCGAGCAAAGACAGTGAGGCAAACAAGAGCAGGAAATGCCTCAGGGCGGGGAGGAGAACCCTGAGGTTGCACATTGGGAACTATGAAGAAGGATGGGGTAGGAGGAGCAAGGGTCATGAAGCACTTTGCAGAGAAGGGCATAGTAGGGTGATGGAGCCTCGAAGTGTATTTTTAGGTAGAGAGGAAATAGCTGGCAGAGAAGAAGGTGTTTAAGTTGTGGAAGAGCAGGGGACTGGCTGATGCGGGCAGGGTTCCCGGAGACCAAGGGACAGGAGTGGTGGGTTAGTGACTTTCCTGGGAAATAAGGAGGTGCTTTTTTCCCTCAAGGGTAAGAGGAAAGGAAAGAATGGACTAGTGACTAAGAGACTTTGAAAAGTAAAGTGGAGGGGTGGCTTCAATCTTCTGAGTAAAGGAGAAGATAGGGTTATTTACTGAAAGTGAAAAATCACTGATGAAAATTTCTAATACACACAAAAATATAGTGTTTTTTTTAAAGAATTCAGCAAAGTAGGCAGAGAGCTAGGAGTTATACTAAATAATTCTATAATTCAATTTCATTTATTTTAATTTTTTTCTGGATTGTGATCATAATCTATGTCCATGGTAGGAAATGTAACAAATATAAAAATGTACAAGAAATAAGTCACCTCTACACTCCACTGTCACCCAAAGATGACTGTGAGGAGCTGGTTTTCTGTCCATGCAATGCATCTATGAGGCAGAGACAGTTCTGTTTTCACAAATTTGAGGTTGTGTGCATAAGATTTTATATATTCTATATGTAAGATTACTTGTGCTTCTACAGTCTTCAAAGGCATTTTTAATAGCTCTATGGTATCCTCAGTGTAGAGCTACCATAACTTATCATTCACCTAGTTTGGAACATTTTGAATGTTCCTGATTCTTCATTATTTCATATATATGTATGTATATATAACGCGCACATCTATTTTATATGTATAATACCCATACATATTGTTTATGAAAGGTCTTGTCTATAAATCTTTGTCTCTGCCTCTCTGATTACTTTTCTTAGGATGCATCATGATAAACTCTTTCCTGGCTCTTGAAACATAGTGTTACATTTTCACTGTCACCACAATCAGGTGGTTCACTGACCCTGCCCACCTTGAAAAGGAACAGCACTTGGCAAAGTTGGCATGTTGCGACCTTTTCCACCCTTCATGTTTTAAAGAATTAGAGCTCAGAAATAGGGCTTTTCCAAAACTCTCCTTTACTCTCAGGTCCTTTTTGTAGGGAGTGGGAGGAGACTTCTAGTAAGAAGCCCAGATGTCCAGGTTTGGACCCCTCATCCCTGGACCCACAGTGCTCAACCCTGGGGCCGGTGAGACAGAGGGGAAGTAGGCCTGCGCTCACTGTGTGGCAGTAGAGACCGATGAGGAAGGAACAGGTGAGGAACGGGTGGAGCTGGGACCAGCGCTTGGACAGGCAGCGGGAAGCCCAGAAGTGTGGCCAACAGTGCGTGCACACACACACTCACTCTTACTCACATGCACACAGACACACTCACTCTCACAGACACACACATGAATGTGCACAGAGACACACACCCTCACACACACAGGCATGCACGCACTTACATAGGCACACACATTCATGCATGCATATGTGTACACACGCACATGTGTGTCCACACACACTCATAGACACTCTAGCACCCTCACAAAGGCACATGTGCAGGCACGCACAGGCACATTCCTCCACTTTCCCACACCCATGCACACACAGACTCACACGTG